>NC_137440.1:9598622-9981122 GCF_964374335.1 Astatotilapia calliptera
GCGTCGACCGCCTGGAGACCGAACTGAGCAGATGCAAAGAGAAGCTCAATGACGTTCACTTCTACAAAACCCGAGTGGAGGTAAAACCAGAGCGTCTCACCACAGAGCAGCCTCCACATTAAAGCCACCGACAAACACCACCATCACCTCCGCACGCCGCCTGAAACAGGAAGCTGTGGGTCCTCTGGCGTCCGCTTCAGGCTGGCTCCAAAAGGGAGTCAAATACAGGGCTAGTCTAAGGAGCTTGGAAAGAAAAGCGTCTGGACTTCAAGTTGCTTGAAGATGTTTCACCTCTGATCCGAGAAGCTTCTTCAGTTCTAAGGTCAAATGGTGGAGAGTCCCAGACCCACACCCGCTTTCACACCTTGGCTCATGTGATTAGAGGATCATCAGGGGTCCTTTGTCCCTCTGTGGAGGGAAACTCCCACTGGGTTTAAATCTGGGACTCTCCACCATTTGACCTTAGAACTGAAGAAGCTTCTTGGATGAGAGCAACTTGAAGTCCAGACGCTTTTCTTTCCAAGCTCCTTAGACTACGATGACCTGGATGACTGAGAACCTTCACAGACAAATACCTGGCTATTTCCATCTTCTGCATACAGTCTGTGTAAGGAGCGACAATTGAACGCTGTAAACAGATGAGCATAAGAACAACAGTGTGTGCAGACCGGGTGGTGCTCCGGGTGGTGTTCAGCTGGGACACCTGGGTCCTGCTTTCATGTTTGATCCCCTCCCTAACCACAGACCTGCACACCTCCGTGGCGGCGCCCTCTGTCAGGCGGTTAATGCCTGACTGAGAGTGATGTACACAGACCTCACCGCACAGCTTCCAGGACACCTGCAGAGGTGTGTGGCATCCACACCACCTCCACTCAGGGGAGGGGCCTGGTGATGTCAGGTGGTTTTAATGTCGTTGCTGACAGAAAAAAAAGACAAAGGGGTGAACGATTATTTTCATGGTTTTAATATTTTCATGTTTCTGTTTATGTCCTCACACCGAACACATTTCTGCACTTAATCTGACCGTGTGTGTGTGTGTGCGTGCGTGTGTGTGTGTGTGTGTGTGTGTGTGTGTGTGTGCGCGCGTGCGTGTGTGTGCTTGCGTGCGCGCTCCAGGAGCTCCGCGAAGACAACCTGACCCTGCTGGAGACGAAGGTTTTGTTGGAGGAGCAGCTGTCGGCCTCACGGGGGCGCTGTGACAAACTGCACACGCTGGAGAAAGACAACCTGCTACTGCGGGCGAAGATCCACGACCTGGAGATGGTACGACCCAGACCCACGCCGTCACATGGTTCACAGAGTGACCGCTCCAGATGTTTCCAGATGTTCTTGACACAAAGCTTTCTCTCTGTGACGAGATGGTGGCTGGGTGGTGTGTGACGTATATTAACACACGTAGGATGAGAGCACCTCCCCTTACTGTCAGGGTCAGCCTCTGAAGTTCTCATCATCATCGTTTACGATCACGCCCCCTTTACCTGTAAAAAATCCCCACTTCCTGTGACAAACGGTCACATGGCATCAGCGTGCTCAGGTGATAAACAAACTATAATAAAATGCAGTGTAACAGCACACACGTCTGTGATGGGCTGGCCACCTGCCCAGTCTATACACCGCCCCTCCCCCTGTGACCTCTGGGATAGGCTCCACCCCCTGGGACCCTGAAAAGCATAAACAATTAATAGAGTGGGCAGAAACCAGAAGAACACTGGTCTCTGTAAAAATCATCATCCACCTGTCTGTCCCTCCACCTGTCTGCAGGAGCGGGACAGCGAGCGGCGACGGCTGGAGGAGCTGGTGGAGGAGAACATGCTGCTGGAGATCGGACAGAAGCAGAGCATGAACGAGTCGGCTCACCTGGGCTGGGAGCTGGAGCAGCTCACCAAGAACCACGACAATACCGAGAGTGAGCCTCCACCTGTCTGTCCTCAGCCTGTCTGTCCTCCACCCGTCTGTACACTGGTAACCGGCTCTCTTCTCTCCGCCCAGCCCGTAAGTCTCTGGTCGACGAGCTGAACGAGTGCGTCTCCAGCCGCATGCTGAAGCTGGAGAAGGAGAACCGGGAGCTGCAGGCGTCCATAGAGAGGCTGAAGGAGGAGAACCACCTCCTGCAGGAGAAGCAGCTCCACACGCAGGAGCTGGACCGGGAGAACCAGAGTCTCAGCAACAAGGTGGGACTCACAGTCACTCCTGCTGTTCACTGGCTCGAGGCGCTGCTGTGGGGATTCTGTTTTTTAATTAAAGTTTAATAAACTTTGATTTCTGCCATCTGAGCGGTGATTTGATTTTACAGTAACAGTGATGCATCGCGTCTCAGTCCTGCAGGCGTGCAGCGTTTAGTCTAGATGCTGATATGAGACACATACATGTAACTTTTACTGATTGATAACACAGCTGATCAATAAAGAAACATGGATCTCATCGGTTAAGGTTTACAGTAAAACTCATACACACAAGCCGGTGTCTCCACCTGACTCCAGGTGCACCAGTCGTGCACGCAAACATGAACATCACTCAGTAAACCTTCATTCGTCCAGTATTTGTGTTTCCGTCTGTGCTGCAGGGGAACTTTCAGAGAGTAAACATGACGACGTGAAACCCTGATAACAAACTCGTCTCGTCTTTTAACGGCACAGTTTTAACTGTTTTTGTCCAGTTTTAACGTCCTGCAGCATCATTCAAGCTCAGTGAGCTTTGAAACACTCCCCTGTCTCTAAAAGCAACACCTGTGTTTGTTTCAGCTGGAGCGTCTGCAGGGTTTACTGGACCAGGAGAAAATAACCAATCAGGACATGGAGGCTCTGGGGGAGGAGCTACTGAAGGAGAAACAGAGTCTGGAGCGCGACATGCACGCTCTGAAGGCGGAGAAGGACCGACAGGTGTGTGGCACGCTCAGGTAACATCTCCTTCACTGTCAGTCGCAGAGGAGACCGGCTGACTTCTGTTTGTCCAATCAGATCTCAGAGCTGGAGAGCGAGAAGCAGCACCTGTCGGAGGCAGTGGCGTCCCTTCAGGAGCGCGCTCAGTCTAACAGCGTGGCGAGGGTCCGCGAGGTGGAATCAGAGAACCGCCTGCTGCACCAGAGCATCACCGACACCATCTCCCGATTGGCCAGCCTGGAAACACAGCTCAAAGTATCCAATGAGGAGGCAGAGAGGCTGAGGGAGCGGGCGGGGCGGTGTGAGGAGGCGGAGCGAGAGGTGGCGCGGCTGGAGAGGAGCCGGGAGGCGCTCAGCAGAGAGGTACGTAAACGCTTCCTCCTCTCTGACGAGTCTCACTGCAGCATAAGTGTAACGTGCCCGTGTCGCCTCCAGGTGGCGTCTCTGCAGGCGTGCAGCGAGCGCTCCGAGGCTCTGGAGAAACAGGTGACCTCCTTGGAGCAGGAGGTGCACAGGCTGAAGCGGGAGGCAGAGGAGAGCCAGCGGGAGCTGCAGCGGCTGACGAAGCAGGAGGCTGAAAACGGACTGCTGTCCAAGGAGAACCTGGAGCTCCGCTGCTCCCTGGAGAGCCTGCGCTCCTCATCCACCCGCCTCACCACTGTGCAAGAGGAGCTCCAGGAGGCGCAGAGGGAGATGCAGGAGCTGCAGAGGAGGCTGGATCAAGCTGGGGAGGAGGCGCAGGGAGAGAGGAAGAGAGTGGAGAGGCTGGAGGTGAACCTGACAGCTCTGAACCAGGAGAAGCATCACATAGAGGAGGAGATGGAGAAGAGCAAAGAGGACAGGGTGGAGGAAGAGAGGAGGCGGCAGGAGGCAGAAAGCAGAGAGGAGGACCTGAAGAGGGAGGTGGAGGAGCTGAAGGAGGAGCGGAGGAGGCGAGTGGAAGGAGACGAGGAGAGGAAGAAGCTCCAGCTGGACCTGGAGCAGTCGGAGAAGGGCCGGAAGCAGCTGGAGAAGGAGAGCTGGAGGATGAGGACGCTCCTGGAGGGGAAGGAGACGGAGCTGGAGGAGAAAACCAGGAGGCTCACCGAGGTCACGAAGGAGGGAGGAGCTCTCAAAAAGGAGGTGGAGCGAATGAAGGAGGCGGCGGTGAAAGCAAAGGAGGTGGAGCGAGAGAACAAGGAGCTTCAGAAACAAGCGACGATCGACAAGAGGACGCTGGCCACGCTCAGAGAGGTGAGAGAAGGGGCAGGGGGAGGAGCTTCGTTTAAGCAGGCGTCCGTGGCGCCGCTGGGCGGGTTATTTAGATTCTAGTTCAGAGTTTAGATCTGAGCAGGTGAGCTGTGGAAGCGTCACTCGTGGGTCTGTGTCAGTCTCCTCGTTGCTGCTGATGCCTGTGAGACCGCGAGGCTGCCATCAGAGCGCACACGCTCCGAGTAACAACTTTTAAATCCCGGGAGAATTGCAGCCGCATAAGCTGTCGCAGGAACGTTTTTGCATGTGAGACCGGAGGAGCCGCACTTCCATAACATGCATTCAGCTCGTCCTTTGCAGAAGGCACGTAAAAAACGTCATAATCCAGAAACACGCTTTGCAGATCCGATCAGCTGTTCATTGCACTTCCTACTATGGCATGTCAGGAAGTGACGTCATTTTTTTCTTGTGGGAAACATAGTTTTTCCTACAGGGCCTTTCAGAGGAGCGTGTTTGACTTGAACTTAAACTGCACTGTTTAAGTTTGAGTTTCTCCTGAAGTTTATAAAAGTGAGTGTAGCTCAAAAATGAAACTACAGAGACACTCAGTCAGTTTGCTGTGGTTGGAAATATGTGTAATAAACAAGAAGGCAGGGTATATAGTTACTACGGACTTAATGCATACATGTTATTAAAACTTGTATTGATGTGTAGCAGCTTGAAAGATGGAACGACAGCAGGTAAAAATATGAAGGTGAGCTCTGGTGGACTTGGTTCTGTGGTGGGCTTTAAAGGGTTCATCAGTTTCTTTGCTCTCAGAACTGCAAAAAAAGCAGTAAAATGAAAACAATGTATCAAAATCTGAATCTCAATCAAAGACGAGGCGCTCGGTCAGCTTTAACCGACATATACACCAGAAGGCCAGCAGGGGGTGCTGCACTGCTAGGTACTGAACACTGGGGTGTTCTTTACAGCATCAGCGTGGAAGGTTCCTGTGAGCGCCACATCGAGTCCTGAACAACCAATCAGCAAGTCTGAAAACGCGCATGTGGTTAAAACAGACTGTAACTTGTGTCAGCTGTTCATTCTCGGCTCTTTGGAAACCTGCAGAGTGGGGCGGGGCAGTGTGGCCAAACGATGTAACTCACCATGTAACTGATGCGAGACTAAATACTTTACAACTCAACTTTATTAGTGCAAAAAAAATCATCAGTTTATTTCCACTTGAACAAGCAGCTGTGTTTTATCTGCATTAAAGCTACAAACATGTGACAGAGCAAATGCACCTGTGTGAAACCTCCTTCACACTCTGAGTGGGCATCATATCCTAAACGATGCGTCTCTGCGTTAGTTTGTTCCCCCCAGCGTTGGCTAAGGCCTGCAGCTATTTAAAGCCGACTGTTTGTTGGGTCAGCTTCTCTGGTCTCACCACCGCGCTTGTTGAAGCCTCTTCGTTGACAGCTGTGTTGTACTCGAAGCGCTTCTGCTTCAGATGATGAAATAGGTTTGTGGTGTTTCCTCCCTTCACCACGACAGCCTGCTGGCATGTTCTACAAAACATTGTGCTTTGGTGGCTTTCTGACGAAAACCAAACCAGTTCCACATCACTGCGGTTGCTCCACTTTTACAAACCTATTTTTGTTCGTCTGTTTGCCTTCTTGTTCTCCACCGCCGTGCTTTTTTACGCCATGTTTGTATAAAAACAAAGGCACCGCACATGCGTGTTTTACCCATGTTCTATCGCGATGTTTCATTTTCTTATCGTTGCCTAACATTACACCGGTGTTACCATGAAAGGTATAATATGTCCCAGCTGTACTGCAGACGCTCAGGCAGACGCTCGGCGACGTCGGCTGCTCTGAGCCTGACGCCGAGCGCCCGTGACCTTCAGCGGTGTTTGTGTTGCGGTTTTGCAGGAGCTGGTGTCGGAGAAGCTGAGCGTTCAGCAGCAGAAGGTCGAGCTGGAGCGACTGAACGAAGAGCTGGAGAAGATCGGACTGAACCGGGAGAAGCTGCTGCAGCAGGAGCACACGCTGGAGGACAGGTACGACCCCGCGACCTCACCTGTGCACTTTAAAGCAGATCTCTGACGACTCACGGATGTGTTTGAATGTCAGCAGGTACAGGCTGCTGGAGTCTCGGCTGGAGGAAACCGTCCAGCAGACCATGAAGGTCAAGGAGGAGAAAATCTCCAGCCTGGAAAAGAAGCTGGAAGAAAGCGGCGCACTCAACAAGACGCTTCACGCGGAGCTGGAAGCTGTGAGGAAACGCGCCTTCGCCTCTGTAACGTTGAAGCTGTGCGACAGTCTGACATTTTTCTTTCCCGCTGCAGGCTCGTCAGACGGCGTCCGCCTCCCATCAGCAGCACAAGGAAGTAAACCACAACTCCCAGCAGCACCCGGCGGCTGACCGCAGCGCCACGGCCGAACTGCTGCGAATCAAAGATCACCTGATCGACGTGGAGAAGAACGTGAGCCGCTGTTTCTGATCATCATCATTAATAATGATGTTATCACTGTTAATGATTATAGCAGCACAGGAACGTTTCCTGTTCAGCACCTCAGAAATGTTCTCACACGTGAAAAACGCTTTGTGCTAATTTGATGGATGAGTTTGTGTGACTGCTGTGAAACTGTGTTTGTTTGGTCCAGAACGCCTCCCTGCAGACGGAGAGCAGTCTGCTGAAGGAGCAGCTGAAGCAGCTGGAGAACCAGAACACTTCCCTCAACAACCAGATGGCGGCGCTGCAGCGGCACACCACCACGCTGCAGGAGCAGAACTCGGCGTTGCACACGCAGACGGCGAAGCTGCAGGCACGCTCACGCACGTGTAACTTTGACCCAGTTTACACTCAGGCCATCGCACTCACGCTTCATCTCTGTGTCCTCTCAGGTGGAGAACTCCACCCTCTCCTCTCAGAGCGCCTCTCTCATGGCCCAGAATGCCGTGCTGCAAGGCCAGGTGACCGCCCTGGAGACGGAGGTGGAGTCGTGGCAGCGGCAGCGCGAGGAGGCGTGGCGAGCCAGAGAGGGCGTGCTCAGCGATCACGAGCGCCTGCTGAGCGTTCACGAGAGGCAGGCTCATGAGTACGAGCAGCTGATCAGTCAGCACGCGGCGCTGAAGGGCAAACAGAGGGCGCTGGAGAGCGAGCACAGGACGCTGCACGGCAAGTAAGTGGACGCGTCGACGTGAAGCGCTGGAATGATTCAGGTAATAGGAAGCAGCACAGGTGTGAGAAAGGGCGCCAAGTGTAACCATGGAAACGGCTCCTGATCGCTCCTGAGCCGCAAGTTTCCTTTTAGCTGATCTAACCATCCGTGTCACTTCCTGTCTGTGTCACTTGTTCTGTCAGCTTCACCTTTGACCCCTTAAATCAGGCTAATACCGGCGAGGTGTGCATGAATTTGAACTCAGAGAGACGCTTTGAGGTGGCTGACCTTTGACCCAATGACACTTCCTCCTTTCACAGTTTAAATAGAGGTTTGCTCTGAAACTGCAGCTGCAGTCACGATGGCGATGAAGAGCAGAGGGTCTGATGAGCACGGAGCGCCGCTGCTCGCTCTGCTGCTCCCTCTCTGTCTAAACAGTCTTTGTATAAACAATTACAAAGAAAGAACAATACAGTATCCACATATGAACCAAAGAGTAAAACAGTGAAATGTGGATTATTAAATATTAGGTCTCTCTCCTCCAAGTCTCTGTTAGTACATGACTTAATAATTGATCAACAAATTGATTTACTCTGCCTTACAGAAACCTGGTTGCAGCAGGATGATTATGTTAGTTTAAATGAATCAACACCCCCGAGTCATTCTAACTACCAGAAATCTCGAAGCACAGGCCGAGGGGGCGGTGTGGCAGCAATTTTTCACACCAGCCTAATAGTTAATGAAAGACCAAGACAGACTTTTAATTCATTTGAAAGCCTGATGCTTAACATTGTCCACCCCAGCTGTAAACTCAGAAACCAGTCTTACTTGTTATCATCTATCGTCCACCTGGGCCTTACACAGAGTTTCTGCCTGATTTCTCAGACTTTATATCTAATTTAGTTTTGAGCTCAGATAAAATAATTATTGTGGGTGATTTTAACATCCATGTAGATGCTAAAAATGACAGCCTCAACATGGCATTTAATCTGTTATTAGACTCAATTGGCTTCTCTCAAAATGTAAAAGAACCCACCCACCACTTTAATCACACTCTAGACCTTGTTTTAAGATATGGCATAGAAACTGAACATTTAACAGTGTTTCCTGAAAACCCTCTCCTGTCTGATCATTTCCTGATAACATTTACATTTACAATAATTGATTACACAGCGGTGGAGAGTAGACTTTATCAAAGTAGATGTCTTTCTGAAAGCGCTGTAACTAAGTTTAAGAATATAATCCACCCACTGTTATCATCTTCAATGCCCTGTACCAACATAGAGCAGAGCAGCTATCTGAACGCTACCCCAACAGAGGTCGATTATCTTGTTAATAATTTCACCTCCTCACTACGTACGACTCTGGATACTGTAGCTCCTGTGAAAACTAAGGTCTCAAATCAGAAGTACCTGACTCCGTGGTATAATTCTCAAACACGTACCCTAAAGCAGAAGACTCGTAATCTGGAGAGGAAATGGCGTGTCACAAATTTAGAGGATCATCATTTGGCCTGGAGAAATAGTTTGCTGCTTTATAAGAAAGCCCTCCGCAAAGCCAGAACATCTTACTATTCATCACTGATTGAAGAAAATAAGAACAACCCCAGGTTTCTCTTCAGCACTGTAGCCAGGCTGACAAAAAGTCAGAGCTCTTTTGAGCCAACCATCCCTTTAACGTTAACTATTAATGACTTCATGAACTTCTTCACAAATAAAATTTTTATCATTAGAGAAAAAATTACCAGTAATCATCCCACAGATGTAATATTATCTACAGCTACTCTTAGTACCATTGATGTTAAGTTAGACTCTTTTTCTCCAATTGATCTTTCTGAATTAACTTCAATAATTACTTCCTCCAAGCCATCAACGTGTCTTTTAGACCCCATTCCTACAAAACTGCTCAAAGAAGTCCTGCCATTAATTAATTCTTCGATCTTAAATATGATCAACCTATCTCTAATAATCGGCTATGTACCACAGGCCTTCAAGCTGGCTGTAGTTAAACCTTTACTCAAAAAGCCATCTCTAGACCCAGCAGTCTTAGCTAATTATAGGCCAATCTCCAACCTTCCTTTCATATCAAAAATCCTTGAAAGAGTAGTTGTCAAACAGCTAACAGATCATCTGCAGAGGAATGGTTTATTTGAAGAGTTTCAGTCAGGTTTCAGAGCTCAGCACAGCACAGAAACAGCTTTAGTGAAGGTTACAAATGATCTTCTTATGGCCTCTGACAGTGGACTCATCTCTGTGCTTGTCCTGCTAGACCTTAGTGCAGCGTTCGATACTGTTGATCATAATATCCTATTAGAGCGATTAGAACATGCTGTAGGTATTACAGGTACTGCACTGCAGTGGTTTGTATCATATCTATCTAATAGACTCCAGTTTGTGCATGTAAATGGAGAGTCCTCTTCACACACTGAGGTTAATTATGGAGTTCCACAGGGTTCAGTGCTAGGACCAATTCTGTTTACATTATACATGCTTCCCTTAGGCAGTATCATTAGAAGACATAGCATACATTTTCACTGCTATGCAGATGACACCCAGCTCTATCTGTCCATGAAGCCAGATAACACACACCAATTAGTTAAACTGCAGGAATGTCTTAAAGACATAAAGACCTGGATGGCCGCTAACTTTCTGCTTCTTAATTCAGATTAAACTGAGGTTATTGTACTCGGCCCTGAAAAGCCTAGAAATATAGTGTCTAAGCAGATTCTTACTCTAGATGGCATTACCTTGGCCTCCAGTAATGCTGTGAGGAACCTTGGAGTCATTTTTGACCAGGACATGTCCTTCAATGCACATATCAAACAAATATGTAAGACTGCTTTCTTCCATTTGCGCAACATCTCTAAAATTAAAAATATCCTGTCTCAGAGTGACGCTGAAAAACTAGTTCATGCATTTATTACTTTCAGGCTGGACTACTGTAATTCATTATTATCAGGAAGTCCTAAAAACTCACTGAAAAGCCTTCAGCTAATCCAAAATGCTGCAGCAAGAGTCCTGACAGGGACTAGAAAGAGAGAGCATATTTCTCCTGTTTTGGCTTCCCTTCATTGGCTTCCTGTTAAATCCAGAATTGAATTCAAAATCCTGCTCCTCACATACAAGGTCTTAAATAATCAGGCCCCATCTTAGCTTAATGACCTTGTAGTACCATATCACCCTATTAGAGCACTTCGCTCTCGCTCTGCAGGCCTACTTGTTGTTCCTAGAGTATTTAAAAGTAGAATGGGAGGGAGAGCCTTCAGTTTTCAGGCCCCTCTTCTGTAGAACCAGCTTCCAGTTTGGATTCAGGAGACAGACACTATCTCTACTTTTAAGATTAGGCTTAAAACTTTCCTTTTTGCTAAAGCATATAGTTAGGGCTGGACCAGGTGACCCTGAATCCTCCCTTAGTTATGCTGCAATAGACATAGGCTGCCGGGGGATTCCCATGATGCATTGAGTTTTTTCTTTTCAGTCACCTTTCTCACTCACTGTATTAACAGACCTCTCTGCGTTGAATCATATCTGTTATTAACCTCTGTCTCTCTTCCACAGCATGTCTTTATCCTGTCTTCCTTCTCTCACCCCAACCGGTCGCAGCAGATGGCCGCCCCTCCCTGAGCCTGGTTCTGCTGGAGGTTTCTTCCTGTTAAAAGGGAGTTTTTCCTTCCCACTGTTGCCAAAGTGCTTGCTCATAGGGGTCATATGATTGTTGGGTTTTTCTCTGTATCTATGAAGCGCCTTGAGGCGACTTATGTTGTGATTTGGCGCTATATAAATAAAATTGAATTGAATTGAATTGAATTGAATCTGTCAGGGTTTAAATGTGTTTGTTCCAGCTGAGAAACATCAGGCGTCTGCACTCTGAGGTCAGAGCCTCCATCGGCTCAGTGAAGTTTGTCACACTTGCTGATTTTGACTGAACACACCAACACGCGACACTGAGCATTTCATCAGATTTTAATAAGCAACAAGCTGCAGTGAAGCTGCTCTCAGAGTAAAGCCGCCTGTAAGCATGACAGCATGTGTTCACCTGCACCATAAACATGCTGACATTTGTGCGACACAGTTAAGATCACAGTAACTGTTTACATGAGTTCATGTGTGCAGTGCTGAGGAAAGGATGAGCTGCGTGACTCTGCAGAGATCAGTGATCTCGTGAGTATTTCTGGATTATAGGTCACAAGGATTTTCGGCTGCCGCAGACGCACCTGCAGCCTGCTCCACATAGCAGTCGTTGTGAAACAGCTGACCTGCAGCTACTTGGTTGTGTTGTTGAAGAAAGGCTTGAAGCTGTGACAGGGTGTACTTGTAGATCTTGTTCTCAACATTCTTAGCTGTGGCACCTCCACTCTCATAAGACTGTGATGTCTTGTTATAGTAGCAGTGGGCGACCCACATGTAGTCAGGGATGTTGACACCTTGCTCGCTACTACCTCTTGCGATCCAGTTTCCTTTTCCTTTGGATGGAATCGCACCGACCAGAACGTAGACTTTGTTATCTTTGGCCCAACCTTTGAGTGTATCCTCATGATCTTTCCACTTCTTTTCGTTCAGTGATTGTTTTTGAGGAACTATATTAGTCAGGGTCATAGTGGCTTTGGAAGCATCACCTGTAGAAAATGATGTAGAGACAGAAGAAGGATGTGATTGGTGGGTGGATGAGAGCGTAGCAGGTTATGAAGTGCTGTGTAGAATACATTTCCCTCATAAACAGAACGCAATTATTTTTAAAGGTCTTGTGTTTGAAGTCTTCTTCTTTCCTGTGTTCTCTGGTACATGTTCCTGGGACTGTGTTCTGTCTCCCACATGTGAGAACACGCGTGTACATCTTACTGAGTGTGCATGAGACACATGACAAACCCCTCAGAACAGCTCGACCTCTCTTACCTGCATGGTGCGAGTTGGGGTTGAGGTGACCTCGGCTGTATCCATCAGGACGTTTATTGTAGTCGTCATCTGTTGCCTGCCTCGTTCCTATGTCCTTAGGGTCTATAGGGTCTAGTGTACGATGTTTGTAAATCAGTGAATTCTCTGTCATCATGTTCGCCTCTTCAAACTCCTGTTTTACCAGCTAAAGGTAGAAGATCGACATGAAGTGATGTAAACATGTTATAGGTCAGCTGATCTACATGCACGAAGTACTTTGCTTACATTAAAACGACTTGTTCTGGTGTATTACTGTAATATTAAACACACAAAGTACTGCCATCACTTTTTACAGTCTTCACTGAAATGTAAATGTGTGATGCAGCTTTAGCATCTGTCAGGAAGTCTGGGATCAGCTGTCTGTGGAAGAAACCTGAGTGGGTCTCATTTACAAAGCTGTCGTATACCTGAGGCTCCACCATCCATCTGTGATCGGAGCTTTTGCCATCCTCAACTACATAAGCAGAGTAGACGGGAATGCGGTTGGTGGTGTCGTACAGGGTGGCAAAGTGGTATCTGGTGGTTCACAGAGTCAATTAGAAAGACTGAATCTTAAAAGTAAAGTTCACAATAGTAACGACAGATCAGAAAGTTCAAGTCCAGCTCTGCAGTTTAACAGAATAAATAAATACTTTTATTTAATATGATCATTACCTGTTATTAAACATCTGGCAGATGTGGACGTGATCATTGGGAGTCCATTCTGGCACATGCCCCTTGTAAAAGTATTCCATGCACATCTACACAACAGAGCAGCAGAAACCAGGTTTAAACACACACAGAAACCATCTTATCATCTTTATGAACGCACTGACACACAAACCTCAAAGTTTTCCACGACGTGTGCGTTGACGGGAAAGACGAGGAGGAGGAGGCACACGGTCACCGAGCTCTGCATGCTGGATAAGTCTGAGATCCTCCGTGTGAGTAACACCTAACACAAGAAATGACCCGAGATTTTCGTCACTGTGCTGGAAGGAGGCAGCTGCACGCTGCACGCAACGAAAGAGCCAGAATCTCACTAACGTCCCATCAATGCTCCAGAGCGCAAACATGATGAATATATTCTGTTTTAATTTACACGATGATTCAAATCAGAATATTCTAAAACTAAATGCACCCTTTAGAAAACACAATGTTCTCATTCTCCTCTGATTCAGGCGGAAAGTTATCTGCTCTGAATAAGCTGTTACTAGGGCAGGGCAATATGGCCAAAAGTTTTATCATGATCTATATTTGAAAATGTACAGAGATGTGAAACAGCTGACCTGCAGCTATAATGATATAGCTGACGATATAATTGACTAACTTTATTAGTGCAAAAAAACCCATCAATGTATTTTTACGGTGATAAAGGGCAAAAAACAAAAACCAACAAAACAAACAGACAAAAATCCATCTATCAATCACCTGGATCACCTGTTGAGAAAGAGAAAAGAGAAAACAAGCAAAAAAAAGAGCAATATAATAAACAACATCATGATGATCTATGTGAATATAACAGTAAATACTAAATATTAAACATTATTGTGCAGCACGTAAGATCGACAGCGCACAGTGTGCTTTGAGGTAGGAGCCAAAAAGGGTGTAGTTTGTGTGTGTGAGCACCCGTGTGCACACCTGTGAGCATGGACGTGCTTGTTTTTAAAAGGTTCCTTCATGTAATGATCTGCTAGAGGGCGTGGGGGGGCCACAGCCCAGTGCTCCCCAGGTCTAGGTACCCTTGCCCCTGGAGAGGGAAACTGCACCCAGACCCAGGTGGTGTTACCCTCTTCCCTGGGGTGGAGAGAAGCAGACCAGCAATCCAAGCCCCAATCGGACGGCCAACTCCTCCTCCAGCCCCAGCCCCCCGCTCCAACAGGCAGCAGAGAACGGGGGGGGGTGTGAAGACTCCAAACCTCCCTCCACCCGCTCCACCTTATCAAGGCCAGATTTCACAATGAGCTCACCCGAAACCCTGGCTGATTGGGACCCACACCCAGTTTCACACCTTGGCTCAGGCGATTAGAGGATCATCACGGGGTCCTTTTGTCCCTCTGCGGGGGAAACTCCCACTAGGTTTAAATCTGGGACTCTCCACCATTTGACCTTAGAACTGAAGAAGCTTCTTGGATGAGAGGTGAAACGTCTTCAAGCAACTTAAAGAAGTCCAGACGCTTTTCTTTGCAAGCTCCTTTGACTATGATGATCTGGATGACTGAGAACTTGATTCCAGATTTATGAGTTTTATTCTTCTGCAGTCCTCACGTTACCTGTGGCAGGTTAAACGCCCACAGTCCTGGAAGCTAACAGCATCACTAACAGTAACTCTTCACTTTGATCGGCTCCTTCTGACTCTGTCTGAACTTAAGTCAAAGCTGCTGCCTCGGTGTGACTCGGAGTGTGGTGAAGAGCAGAGGAGGCTCACAGGTGGGGCTGGTGCTGTTCTCAGTCACATCTCTGAACCTGCTCCAGGGCCCACTAAACAGATGCAGTGCTCTGAATGCAGCTGTGATGCCTGAGTGTGAGGACAAGTGTCTGGACATTTGTACCCGACAGAAGCTCTCAGTGAGTTTGCTCAGGATCACAGTTTCATTGTTTCAATAAGCAGGTTCTGTGATTGTCCTGATTGTTGGACCTTGTGACAAATTAAAAACCTCAAATAAATATCCGTTTGCATATCTGAGTTTTAATTTGTATGCTACATCCACCACGTTTATTTCGGTTTTTCCAAGAGAAAAAAATGGCACCGATGACGGAGAGGCGTCCGCAGACTCGTGTATGACACACCTGAGGTGACGGGTCAGAGGGAAAGCTGCTCTGTGAAACGTCACGAACGATAATTGCTGTAGCCGCCGTGACGTAACGGACTGATTTCGGAGGAGTTCTTAAGGGTGGGGGCGGGGCTCTGACTGTGGTCGCTCATTGGCTAGCGGCGGACCCGCTGTTAGCCAATGAGCGCAGTCCTTATAAACCTTATTTATGTCAAATAATACGATAAACATTTACGGAATTTGTATCGAAATGAGCGCGGAGTCGCGAGTTCTTCGGTCACGTGGTCAAAGTCAGAGGTCCACTCACTTCCGCTCTAGCGCATCATCCCCCAGACCCTTCTCCAACATCCGGAAGCGGCTTCCATTGTCAGTGTTTCCAGGCTTCTACGGCTTTAAAGTAGAAATCCGACCCGGAACTCCCGGTTTCCAACTTCCGCCTTCACACTTCAAACACCGCGCAGCAACGTCCCCGGTCCGCGTGTTTCAGTGCGAGCAGACACGCGGACAGACCGGAAACAGAATAAAGTTCCGTTTACCTGCGTTTACACACCGTGTCAGTCACACCGCTGTTCGCTCTGAAGGCTTTGATGTGCAGGCAGTGTGACGCATTTACTCACCTGAGAGAACAGCTGGAACACAGCTGACTGCTGCTGGCTTCAGAACGGGAACTCTTATTCTTCCTGCCGAACTCTGCTTATATTTGCTCAACTTAACTATATATACCTTTCCAAAAATACCACTTTACAGCCCCACCCACCCCGCGATAAGCGCCCCCCATCGTCTGGTTCTGGACAAGAAACCAGAACAATGAAAGATGTGATACAGGCAGTGTTGGATTATTACTCACAAAAAGTAATCTATTACACATTAGTCTTTTATTACAAGTAATGGAGTCTGTAGCTGCTATAGAAAGTAATCTGTTACATCATGTACCTGTAACGGTGTCAGAACGACAGAAACCTGAGGCTGCAGTTCTGTCCTGGATGCAGTTTGTATCATTCCTATCCACATCTCCCCTCCTAAAGCTCCACCATGCTCCACTTCCTGTCTGTCAGCCTCACCTGTGCTGAAGTATTCTCACCTTTGACCCTTTGAGTGGGGCTGATATTTGTACATGAATTTAAACCACTATCAGACACAGAGAGACACTTCGAGACAGCCAAACTCTGACACATTGAGACTTCCTCTTTTCACAGTTAAATATAGTTTTACTCTGAAACTGCAGCTGCATTGATGATGTGTGAGTTTTAATGATGTTCGCAGCACAATGGCGATAAAGAGCAGGACGTCTAATCGTTGGGTTGAAGTGACCTCGGCTGTATCCTGCAGGTTGTTGTTTGTAGCACTTACATGTTGCCTGCCTCGTTCCTATTTCATTAGAGTTTAGTTTCAGTGAATCCTCTCTCATCATGTCCTTTTCAAACTCCTCATTCACCAGCTGAAGGTAGAAGATCGACATGATGTGATGTAAACATGTTATAGGTCAGCTGATCTACATGCACACAGTAAAATTTACTTTGTTTACAGGAAAACGACTCATTCTGGTGTGTTACGGTGATATTAAGCTGTTGTATTCCTGAGGTTCCACCATCCACTTTTCATGCAGAGGTTTCTCCTTGTTGTAATGAACGACATAATGTGACTGGCAGTGTCGTACAGGGTGGAGAAGCGGTAGCTGGTGGTTCAGAGAGTCGATTAGAAACATTGTAGTGATAAAAAATTAAATTCATTTAAAGTGTGTGATGTGACGTGGCTAATCATTTTGCTCTGCACGTCTGCAGGTACTGTGCACTGCTGCAGCAAAAGGAGAAATGGGAGGAGCATGAGGGGCGTGGCCTGAAAGAGAAGGAGGAGCTAAACCTGGAGATCCAGAAGAACCGCCTCCTGCAGCAGGAAAACCTCCAGCTGAAAACAGATGTGGACAGGTGATGTGTTTTCACACACAGACTGTATAGCAAAGATGGACAATCATGACATCACGCATTAGGTTCTGATGTTTTGAAGCCTCTGTGTTAGCGTTTTCTCCTCCATGTTGGTTCCAGAAGTGACCATGTTTGGATGAGAGGGCGGAGCTACCAGCTGATGCTGCTCATCAGAGCTCAGTAACAGCCAATGAAAACCCTTGACAGCAGCCAGTGAGCACAGACTTTAAACTGTTCACCTTCTGCTTCCATCTTCAGACTCTCCGAGAGCCAATCACAGCAGGCGGAGCAGAGCAAGGGGCTCCAGCAGCGACTGAACGAACTCAAGAGCTCTTTAAGCTCCTCCCAGCTGGAAGTGAGTCAGTGTATGGCGCAATACGATTCGCTGATGGAGCAGCACCAGACGCTAGATCTCACCATGACTAAACTAGACAACCACTGTGAGGTAAGCGCACGTTTTTCTGAAACGGCTGATTGACGGGCTGCAGCGTGGTCACCGCCTCCTCTGTGTGTGCGCCCAGCTCCTGAGTCGCCTCAAAGGGAACCTGGAGGAGGAGAACCACCACCTGCTGAGCCAGATCAACCTGCTGAGTCAGCAGAACCACGCGCTGCTGGAGAGGAGCATGGAGAGCAAGGAGCTGTACCACCAGGAGCAGAAGCTCTACATGTGAGTGCTCGTCAGCCGCCGCGAGGTTCAGACAGGCGACGTCCTGCAGGACGAGCTGATCGCTGACGAACGCGGTTTATCCTCAGCTGTCAGTCGGTGCAGTCCTCACATCTGTGTTTAGCTTTAACGTGGCTGCTGCACACACCTGCAGGCACACACCTGCCATCTCATCAGCAGGTTGGACCATCTAAATCAGGGGTGTCAAACGTACGGCCCGTGGGCCACATCTGGCGGTGAGATAATTTCATGTCAGTTAATGATGGCCGTCAGTGTGGGGGAGTTGAATCGTCAGCCCTGCTGAGAATCCTCGCAGGGAGGGGTGGGACATTATTTTGACGGGCACATCATGCGGCCAATCACATGCAAAGACAGACTGGGATCATACCATTATGTGAAAGAAGGAAGGGGGCAGGCGAGTGTAGTGGTACAGGCCAGGTACACAGAGAGACTTTTCTGTCATCTTTGTTCTGACAGTCGAGTCGAGCTGACAGAAAAACAGTTGAATCTGTAACGTCTGACAGGAAGTTGCACTGGTGTGTGGGCCGCCAGACATAAAGTGAGTTTGACACCGCTGCTCTAAACTCCACCCGGCACCGTGGTGCCGTCAGGGATCACAAACGGCCGACTGTGACCGATGTCTGTCTGTCTCGTCAGTGATAAGCTGAACGCTCTCCGTCGTCAGAAGGAGAAACTGGAGGAGAAGATCATGGACCAGTACAAGTTCTACGACCCCACGCCTAAAAAGTAAGAGTCCACACTTCACAGCATCAGCTGTTGGGTATCCATACGCATCTACAGACCAAATCCCAGAATCCTACTCAGCGCTCACGCGTGCTGCCAGGTTGTTTGTCACACCTGTGACAAACAGGTGAGCGGCTGCAGGTTTCAGCGCAGAGGCCGGAAACATGAAAGAGCCCAACATGCTCGTGGAGGTTTGATAGTCGGTTAAAGCGCTTTGATTTGGCGCTATACAAATTGAAAGAGTGACGCCGTTTCCTGCTTTATCGTGCAATCAGAGCCCTGATTGTGTTTAAAAGTGTGAGTGCTCACTGTGTTGCAGGTCTTGATTATCGATTAAGCGTGCTGCCGTGTGTTGCAGGAGGAGTCAGTGGGCCGGAGCCAAAGCTTTAGTCAAACTCATCAAACCCCGAAAGGAGAGCAGCCGGGAGAGGGGGGCCGAGAGGGAGCGGACTAAGAGCGCCCCGGACATCCCCCTACCAGCCACGCCCCCCCTCCTGCCCCCCGAGACCCCGCCCCCTCCACCCCAGAGGACCCTCAGTGACTCGCAGGACGGCGGCCATAACAGCCCGGGCCCCCAGAGTCCAGCTGTGACCCCCATCAGCCGAGGTACACACAAACACACACACACACACACACACACACACACACACACACACACACACACACACACACACAGAAACTCGTTAAACATGCCTGCAGAGTGTTTCGTTTTCTCTCGGGGACTCGCTCACTGTGAAGTTTGGGGACTTCTGATCAGAGGCTCACAGCACATGTGGGGGAGCTGCTCTCTCTGTCCTGTAGAGGGCGCCGTTGGCTTTCACATGACTGACAGTAAGTTCACATCTGGAACCTTCCTGAGCAGCTGATCCAGCCGTGCACACGTCTGATATTTTTACTGCAGATTTTCAGGGTTTTTATCAGATTCGATCCGTTCTTTGACTCGTTACCTGTCAGTCATCGCTCCACAGACGCAGCTCATTTAAATTCAGACATGCAGTGACAGGTCCTCGACTGCACAGCTGCTTGTGCACTTTTAGTCTGAACAGGAGTTTTCTGCAGGCGTGTTGTTGGCGTGTTACTCCTCACCTGTGGAGGACACGTGGAGCGAGCAGCCCTCTCACAGAAACCTCTGTTTGTTTCTTTGGAGCCTAAATGAGAACAAAGTGAAACAGGAAAGAACAACAAAAACTGTCTTTGTGCTTTTTGGCCGGCGTGATGTTCCAGATGTCACATTCTTAGTTTGGGACCGTCGGGAATGCTGGCACGCCTTCAACCCTTTAAGACCGGTCGGAACGGGCACGCTCCGTTTTGTGTAACTATTTTTAAATCCCTGTAGAACCCGAACCACGTAAGCTAGCGCAATAAATTTTTTTGCATATGAAACCGGAGGAGTTGTACTTACTTGTTATGCCATCAGCTTGTCCTCGGTCACGGTTTCCTTCCACATATAGCTTTGCAAAAATTGCATAAAAACCACTTGCAGCAGCAAAAACATAATATTCCAGAAACACGCTTTGCCGATCCAATCAGCTGATCAACACTTCCTATGTTGGAATAGACGTCAGCGCGAACGATCGCATGTCCGCCATTACCTGCCCGAAACTGTAAGTGACGTCATTTTCGCGGAAAATGTAGGTTTTTATCTTTATCTTCACCTTATAAGCCTGTACTGGAGTTTTTAAAAGTCATGTTTGACTTCATGCTTTTCTTTATTATTTCTGGGATGCTTAGAACTCAAACTGCACTGCTGGAAATAGTTTATTTTGATACAGATGCTGTTTTTTAGCAAATCTGCATTATAATATTTATCTTCGTTTTTCCTGCAGTTTATAAAAATTGGTGTATCTCAAAAATAAAACTATGAAGACACTCAAAATAAATTTCCTGTGGTTGGAAACTATTCTGTGCAACTTTTTTGTATTTACAGTTTTGAGTGATAAGCCTCTTAAATTTCTCTAACTACAAATATATTCCAAAAAAAAAAGATTTTCAATTTTTTTTGTAGTTTATTGCACTTTTTTGCAATTGATGTAATTACTGTGCACTTAATGCAAACATATTATTAAAATTTGGGCTGTAATGGTTGTATTGATGTATAGCAGCTTGAAATGCTCCCACAAATGGCTCCACAGCATGTAAAGATATAAAGATAAGCTCTGGAGGACTTGGTTCTGTGGTGGGTCATAAAGGGTTAAAATCACTCACGGACCGTCGCTGAGAGCAGGAACGTGTGTCCACGTCTGTGTCCACGATGAGCAGCACCACAGTGTCCTCCAGCTATTCAGCACATTTGGACAAAACAGGACAGATCATGTGTTTGAGAAGATGTTTTTTGTGAAGCAAACTGTTGGATGGAAGTGAAAACAAACCTTTGTGTGTGATGGCTGCAGGACGGCGTGGACTCCTTGTCCACAGGAACAGAGACGTGCTGTGGAAACGTCTTACATCGGGACTTGTCCGGGGTTGAACGTGCACTTACACTTCCTCACACTGACACAGAGGGGTGCGTCGGGTTTTTTTAACCGTCACATACTGACATTGTTTAGGCTCCGCCCACATTTATAAACAGTAAGAAGGTCGGCACTGAAGCGTTTGTGATCCAACAAGTGCAAAATGTGATGAGTCGTCACAGACAGCGGCTCCTGCGTCGTCCTCTTCCTCGCTCTGTGGTGCATGCTCCTAACATCTGTGGGTTCTCTCTGAACTCGGGCTGAGCTCGGCTAAAAGCCTGTTTAACACAGGACGTTACATCCTAGTCTTCCTCACCTCCCTGCTCTCCTTCATCAGTGTCAGGTGTTTTTAAAGGTCACTGAAGCTGGGAACACTTTAATGCAGCCTGTGAGGGCGTAGTTCCCCTGTAACTAAAGGTTTCAGTGTAATCTGTTATATTTACATAGAGATACTTTCAGTGTATTTAGTCGAGTATTTCCACATCTGCGTACGCTGTGACGTGTGTTATGGATTATTATGGAGTGGATTATATTTATATCCGCACTTGCTTTGATGTGCATGATGCTAAAGGTTAAAGGTTGATCCACTCCAGATTTCGGGCAGCTACTGCCAGTACTGCAGTACTTTAATGTACTTTCAGTACAATTACTTTTCTGTTTGCTGTACAGCCTCATGACCTTTGAGTATGTGTAGGTAATTACAGTGTAATTACAGGCGTTAGGCCTGAGTCGTTACTGAGAATGTTGCGCAGCAGCGGCGGCGCGAGCTTCAGGTTAGCCTGAGTGTGAGCCGAGCTCAGCTCTGACGAGCTCTCTGATTGGTAGGTTCTGGGTTCTCTGCACGATCTCTGCTGTTCATCCATAACAAGTTCTCACGTCGGTGTTTTCTTTCGTTTACTCACCTTTCCTTTTCCTCCCGTCTCCTCAGCTCCTCCTCCAAAACGCTTCAAATTTCTCCGCAGTAAAAGTCAAGACAAGATCATCCCCCCTTCCTCCTCCTCCCTGTCGCCGACCTCATCCTCCCCCATCACCCGCCGCCCCTCCCTCTCTCTCACCAGACGACTGCGATTTTGGTCCTCCGCCGACCTCACAGCCGACCTCATCGCTAGCCAGCCAATCCTAGCCAACGGAGATTTCTAACATCCTCATCATCATCCTCATCGTTTGTGCCCACTGACACCATCCTCATCATCACAGTCATCAGTGTGACGCGCGCGCACGCACGCACGCACGCACGCACGCACGCACACACACACACACACACACACACACACACACACACACACACACACACACACACACACCTCTGACACTAAAACATTAAAGACAACCTCGAGCAGCCCCGTGTTTCTGGACAGTGTTATTAGTAAGTAGTGTGTGTGCGCGTGTGTCTGTGTGAGTGTGTGTGTATGTGTGTGTGTGTGCGTTTGTGTGTAGCTTGCAGTCTGTTCTGAGCTGTGAGTCTTTAAAGTCATGAAGGTTTTCAGTCCTAAGTGGATTTGTAGCGATGGCGCTCGCTCTCATCACTTCCTGCAGCAGAAAGCTTCAGACGCCGCTTTAACGCAGACCTGCAGGCTTCGCCCAACGAAACACTCACAGAATCACAACTGCTGCACCTGTGCGCTCACCTGTACGCTCACCTGTGCTCTCAGGGTCACATGTCTCAGACAAGCACAGCTCGCTGCAGCTGTCATGTTTCATCGTTTGATTAGTTTTATCACGAAAGTAAAAACCAGCGTCTTTAAAGTCATCATCAGACAGGAAGTACGCAGACAGGAAGTAGGTTTGTTGTTTCCTGTCTGGACAGCGATGTTCCTGAACCTGCAGATGTGCTTTAATGGAAACTTCACAGATGTCACAGTTATCGCTAATGGCCCTCCCCCAGCTTCTGATTGGTCAGATCACAGCACAGTGTCCTTAGTTTTGACGAACCGTGTCCGCTGTCAGGTGGGACGCAGCAGGTGTGTTTGCACTCTCACTGCTTCAGCTGCGTCCTGTCCCTCGAATGCAGGTCAGGAGCTGCCATCTCTGATCACGCTGTGATGTCATCAGGTCACATAGTGAGTGTGTGCGTGGCGCCGTGTCCTGCTTTGCTCTTTGTGACGCTGACCTCACGCTCACGGCCCGCCCACTCACGCCGCTGTGCTTCCAGTGATATTAACCCTGCCGCTGTGAATCCCTCCTCACTGCATTCTAATTGGTCCACAGGTTTGGCGGACAGGAGCCGGGGCGTTTATCACAGCAGCACGCCAGGAGGAAGCAGCGAAAGCGTGAACGGAGAAGATGCACAGGGACCAGGTACCGTAGCCCTCACAGTGCTTTCACAGGCTGCAGGTCAGCTTCCTGAGGAAGGCTTCCAGCTCGGGCTCTGAGGTGTTCCTGCCCCACAGAGCGGGAGCTCCGCCCACTCTGTGGCAGTCTGTGGGTCCTGACTAAAAGAGTAAAAGCGCCCATTAAAACAGTAAAACTGAGCCTTGCTGGTGCAGCTGAGCTCAGACGTCGAGCCGAGTCGACGCTGTAACAAAAATGGTTCCTGGGGTTTGAGGAACTGCACATACAAGAACTTCCTGATTGTCTGTTTTAATTCCAGGTCAGACCCATAAAATCCATCTGAGCTCCACTCCGAGCCATCCGTCGTCTTCGCTGGGCTTCACCGGCAGCTCCGCCTCCAGGCTGGGCCAGATCGCCGTGCGCAGGCCCAGAGGTAGGCCGGCTTTTTGTTTTACTCAGAGCAGCTGTAGAAGTCTGAAACACTGCACGTGTGACGCTGCGGTCACATTTACAGGCCCGTTACTGGACGAAGACTCGCGCCACAACGCCTCGGACCCGGCGTTCAGAGGTCGCCCGGGGTCGGCCGACTTCAGCCACAACACGTCCAGCTCCAACTCACCTGTGAGCTGCAGAGGTACAGACACACACCTGGTTAAATCTGCACAGAGCAGGAGTCTCGATCTCCTCGAGGGCTGCGTGTCTCTGCTGCAACACACATGGTCACGTTTAGTAGGTCGTCAGCAAGACTGACGAACCTGACTGCGTGCTGAATTCAGCCATTTGATTCATGTTACAGCAGCTCATGAGTGAATGAACATGGTGAAATAAAAGTGCTGTAGAAGTGCAGTTTTCCAAACGTTTACTCAAACAGAGTTAGAGCTCGCTGCCTCAGCTTCGTCTTACTTAAAGAAGGACTCAGGGTATTCAGGTGTGTTGCAACAGAGTCTCTGAGAAATGAAATTAAAGAACTTCAGGTCAAATCTGTGCTAGCTAAACTTTGGAGGTGGGACTAGGTGATCTGTGGAGGCGGGGCTAGTTTACAGACACAAATGTTACCTTTCCCACTTTCGCCGCACTCAGCTGTACTTTCTTTTCAGATTTCTCAGAACGCCAGGGCCGCTCTGCCAGCCTCTCCAGTGACGACGTCACAGGTCTCAGCCAATCACAGCTGACCCTGTCGCGAAGCTCCACCCTTCCATATGACCACGCACCCCAGAGGGCCCAGCCACAGCGTGGAGGCGGGGTCAGAAGCAAGACCCGCCCTGCTTCTCCTGGGAGTGAGATGGTGACGCTGGAAGAGTTCCTGCAGGAGAGCAACCTGCAGTCTCCTCCTGTGGTGAGACATGAGGCACATATTTCTGCACACACGCCGCCGTCGCCGCTGATCACACGAGGCGAGCTTTCGGTCGGGGAGACTCACGCTGAAGACGTTCTGACCTTTGAACCCCTGACCTCAGACCTGCCCACAGAGCAGACGTGACATTCAGTCTCACACCAGGAGCTTTGTGTTTTAGTGCACGTCAGTTTAGACCAGCCTGAGGAGTCAGAGCGAGGACGTCCTGCGTTACTTCCTGTTGAGCCTGAGTTTCAATATGACCTTCAGTGAGGATAGAGTAACCTAGCAACCAGATAACACACATACTTTTATTAGAAGCAGCAAAAGGTGAGACTGAAACGTGATGATTCAGTGAATCTGAGTAACACTGTGAGAAGCTTTAGCCTGAGAGATGAACTCGTGACGTCACAGCGGTGTCAGCACACTTCCTGTTTCTAGCAGATCAAAGTGTTCGGAGCAGCGATGTCACGATTGTGTGGTGTGCAGCTCGATGATGATAACGTCTGATAAATAGCCTGAAGATCCCCTGCTGCTGCTGTGAGCGCTGCACTCACATATTTGCTGCCCTCAGTGTTTTAGTGAGTCGGCGCCTCGAGCGTCCGAGAGCAGAGCGGCAGTAAAACAGGAAGCTCTGCTGCTTCAGCAGGTCAGATGTTTCTCGTTGAAGCTCGGTGTTTCGTGCAGGACGGTGCGTGAAAAACACTGACGGTGTGGTTGATATGTTCAGGTGCAGCTGATGGGTGGAGGCAGGCACGGCGGCGGTTTCTAACTGAAGCATTTATATTCGCCGTGTTTCGGTTTGCTGCACGCGCTCTGATCACGCCGTTATCAACCGCTTCAGAGGTCATTGTTTATAAAAGCGACCCGTTGTTTTTCCCGGCTTCTCAGTCACAGCTCAGGTGTGTTTGACCTTTGCCCTTTGTCAGCCCCGCCCTGACTGCTTCTCTGGGTTTCAGGTGTCCACAGGAAGCAGAGAGGACCTGGTGACGGACTATTTTGCTAGAAGCCCCGCCCCCTCAGCTGTTGCCTGCAGCGATCAGGCGACGCCCACCAACTACGTCACGCCCACCGTGCAGTCGTCCAATCAGAGGCCGGGACAGAGTGTGAAGCCCTCGCCCCGTCAGCCCGTGGGCCAGTCGCCGGCCTCGGCTCAGAGAAGCAGCCAATCACTGAGCAGGACCTTCAGCCTGGCCTCGGCCGACCTGCTGCGCTCCAACGGGCCGGACAGCTTCAGAGGACACGACGTCTCCCCCGGCCAGGCCGACGCCGTGATGCGCCGTCAAGGAGGTGGGACCACTGGGAGAGAGCGGCCGCTGTCGGCTCGTTTTACCGCTCTGTCCAACCAGCACGCAGATGGCAGCTTCCTCAACCCGCCCATCCACCACTCCGCCTCCCTGAACCTGCAGGCGGAGCGCTACGCGGAGCGAGAGCGGGACCGAGGGTGGAGCGCCACCTCCCGAAACGGCCCTCACCGTGGAGAAATTGCCATGGTAACTCCAGTGAGAGCGACGCCTGCCGCGCAGCCTGATGACACCCCCGAGTACGCAGAGGTCCCGAGGGAGGGGCGGTTGGGCGACTCCGCCCACACGAAGAAGGATGGCGAGAGTGGGAGGTGTGGCTCTGTGGAACGCCCAAAGAGTACGCCGGCGTCACCTGACCCCAACAACGACCCGCAGACGGTGTGGTACGAGTACGGCTGCGTCTAAATACCGGAGCACCACGCCCTGCATCCAGCCTCAGAGACAGGAAGTGAGACTGAAGCAACGCCACCCTTTCACTTCCTGTTAGTAAATAAGTGGACAGGAGAGGCAGTCACATGATCATCTCTCTGCGGTGGATGCAGGACTGGATGGAGCCGAGATTTTGCTGATGCCATGACACTACCAGCGCTCCCCACAGGGGGGCGGGGCTTACCGGAGCGGGACGTTTCCTGAAAACATCTTTTTTGGAATCTATAGTGATGCCAAGCTGACGCTCCGTCTCTAACACACAGAGAAGACGCTGCTCACCTCCACCCTGCAGCCACCAAAACACAACACTACGAGCGGCCCTGTCTAACTGCTGGACTCTGCAGGACCGCCGCCTGAATGTACGGGACGCCACATTCCCCGCCTCCAACATCACGCCATACACTGGAAAAGACACAGGAAGGGTGGTGGGGGGGATAAACAGGACAGGCGGAGAGCCTCCTCCCTTTTAAATTACAGCCCTGCTCCATCCATCTTTAGATTCTATCCCAGCATGCAACGCTCTGACACTTTACTGGAAATGTTGCTCAACCCAAGCCGACACTAGACACACACACACACACACACACACACACACACACACACACACACAGAGATAGATATAATGATAGAGACACAGGCTTTGTCTTCGGGGGGGTTTCTGTGGCTTCTCTGCCTGCTCAGCTGGGTTTAATTCAAACACTCACACACACAGACACACACTGAGGTTTGGAGCCTGTGGCTGACAGTAAAATCATTTACGTGTTTCCTCTGAGCTGTAAAAGCCACTGTTTGGTGTTTGTGTGAATTATAGATGGAACACACACACACACACACACACAGAAACTCACACACACCTCATTCCCGGATTCACGCTCGTTTGCTTAATTGGTGATTGTCTGTTTGTCTCAGAGGTCACGTGAATGATTTTAGTGTTTTTCCCTCTGGCTGAGCTCACAGACACTTCGGAGAGGAAGAGGAGGCACAATGACTGAAGGTGTGTCTCACACACAGCTGATGATATTTAATGACTGACCTTTGACCTGCTGTTTCAAAGCACTACATTAACGATGATGATGATGGTAGAGATGAAGATGTAACACTGGAGTTATGAAATGAAGACTGAGCTGATATGAGTTAAATTATTCCTCCTGGAATTTGTATGTGTTTGATGATTTTTTTTTTTTTACTTTACTTTGAAAATACCAAATGACTTCCTGTGTGTGTGGCGGCGCTGCAGGTCGATGATGTCATGTTACCTGTGCGTTTGCTCTGTTTGTGTTTGCTGTAAAGTCGACCTGTTCTGCTGGTTACTGCTGCACCTATGAGAGTGGCTGAGCATAAGTCTCAGCTCAGAATAATGCTTCTGTGTCTGAGCTCTGTCTGAATCAGGCTGCTTTAGCTCCTCCCTCTGCAAGGGAGGATTCATACATACACATCATGCTCATTTCTCAGCAGCCAATTAAATCCTCCGGCTTCATCACGAGCCAATCAGATCACATTATAAGAATATCTGAGAGCGAGCGAGCTGGCTGTTAGAAAACTTTATTCTGATTGGCTGCCCCTCACAAACAGTTTTAATGCAGGTGGGTGGGGCCTCTGTGACACCTTTGTGACATCACTTAGATCACCTGTGCATGCAGCAGGTGGGCGACGTTAAGAACAGTTCGACTTTACGGTCTCTTACTTCTTCCTGACTTCCTGTGTGCTCGCCGCGAAGCGTCATCTTTCATTAGGAGGAGGAAGTGAAAGAGGAAGTGGCGGCGTCAATGACGTTCCTGCTGTAACTGGATTTGCTGTAGTTCACTTTAAGACGATTTCTGCTGCGGTCGCTGCAGACGCGCTCAGAGGCTGAGAGCAGAAACACGTCAAAGCTTTTTGCTAATAAAGATTTTTAACCTTTGACCTCTGTCACACTCGTCACACCTGAACAGACACACACAGCATCATTGGCAACACAGCGCTCAGGAAAGTTTGCTTCCTGTGACGTTTTCCCTCTTAAAGGTAGAGCCTGACGGTTGAGGTTGCGTCAGGAGCGTGAGGTAACAGGTAGTCGTCTCATCAGCCACGCACTCGTAGACGCTGTTGGACGAGCTGGGATCGATCCACTCACCACCTGATGGGAACACCACCCGTTCTTCCACCTGAGCTCTTGCTGCTCAACGCTAATTAAAGCTGTGAGATCGTCTGAGTGGACAGGTGTGCAGAGGAGGCTCCTCCCCCCTGTAGAGTGCGCCTGTGGCTGATGACCTCTGAGTTCCTCGAATCAAGACACTTTCATTTTAACACATTTCCTCTTTCTCTGACGGCGAGATGAGTCACGGCTGCAGACGGGTAACCGTGACGGGCTCTTTTCATGTCGTGGGAACGTTTCAGATGACTCGCCAGATGTGTTCAGACAGCTGCTTTCCTACACCAGGCATCGCCAGGTTAAGTTCAAACTGTGACCTTTGACCTGACTCATCAGTGACCACACCACCAAACCTGCATCACAGCGTCAGAGTCGCCTTCAGAACGCTGAAATGCAATTGGTGTGAGAGACTCCACGGTCGTCTCCGGACACGCAAACAGGTGAGCGTGTGCAGATCTACTTCGACTCTGCGTGCTGCTTGTGTTTCAGACGTCTGTGAGCGTTTGTTCAAAGATTCAGAAGTTAAAAAATAAAAATGAGGCTGTGACATCAAATCAAATCACTTTTATTGTCACATCACATGTGCAGGCACACTGGCACAGCACATGTGAGTGAAATTCTTGTGTGCGAGCCCCACAAGCAACAGAGATGTGCAAACACAACAACACAAACAAGCAAAATACAAGAATGGCCAACCTGAAACTAATAAATATATGTACAATATATAATAGTGTATGCATTTCTGGATGTGTATACTAAATATTTTCCTACGTGTGTGTGTGTGTGTGTGTATACACATTTTTACTAATTAAATAGTAAAAAAATATATATAAAAAAATAAATAAATAAATAAAATAATAATAATAAAATATATAAAATATACAGAGTTGAATATGTGCAAAACAAGTGGCATTTATATACAGTATGGAGTGCATAATGTTGAAGTTCCAGTAGTGAAGCTGAGGTGTCTATGACGTGTTCAGCAGTCTGATGGCCTGATGGAAAAAGCTGTCTCTCAGTCTGCTGGTACGGGACCGGATGCTGCAGAACCTCCTTCCTGATGGAAGCAGTCTGAACAGTTTATGGCTGGGGTGACTGGAGTCCTTGATGATCCTCCCCGCTTTCCTCAGGCAGCGCTTCCTGTAGATGTCTTGGAGGGAGGGAAGCTCACCTCCAATTATCCGTTCAGAGCACCGCACTACTCGCTGGAGAGCTTTGCAGTTGTAGGCGGTGCTGTTGCCATACCAGGTGGTGATGCATCCAGTGAGGATGCTCTCAATGGCACAGCGATAGAAGGTCCTGAGGATGCGGGGGCTCATGCCGAATCTTTTCAGTCTCCTGAGAAAGAAGGCGCTGCTGCGCCTTCTTCACTGTTTTGTTTGTGTGTACTGACCACGTAAGATCCTCAGCCAGGTGTACACCAAGGAACCGGAAGCTGCTCACTCTCTCCACAGCAGCGCCGTTGATGGTGATGGGGGTGTGTACTTCTCTGCACCTCCGGAAGTCCACTATCAACTCCTTTGTCTTTGCGACGTTGAGGGTGAGATGGTTGTCTTGACACCAGTGGGTCAGGGCGCTGACCTCCTCCCTGTAAGCCGTCTCATCACCGTTGGTGATAAGACCCACCACTGTAGTGTCGTCCGCAAACTTCACAATGATGTTGGAGTTGTTGGGGTCACAGTGTGTGTGTGAGTCCGCGTGTGTGAGTGTGTGAAACCTGCAGAGGAAACAGTTGTTTTGCTTCTGCCCTGCAGCACCTGAACGCACCATGAGCCCAGCGTTGTGTCACTGTTATTCAGGTGTTTGTGCTTCAGGTGTGATAAAAACAGAGCGCTGCAGTTCCTCTGACGTCCAGCGGAGGCAGCAGTGAGTCTCCCATGTTAAACTTATTTCTAACAGCTGGAACAGCCTCAGACTGCAGCAGCAGGTGATTGGCTGATTATTCAGAGGACAGGTGACTGTAATGGAAACAGTGACCTCTGACCTTCGCCCTGTGCCAGAACATTTGTAGCTGTGGTCCTCTCATTTGTCTGAGCTCCCTAAACGACACTGAGGCATTCCTTGGAGAAAGACTGGGATGCTAAATGTGGTGTTCAGGGTGAAAAGCAGGGAGCGTGCGGCACAAGCTGTCAGACTGCGCCTCAGGGTGGCGCTCTCACCTGGACCTTCAGTGTAACCGCTGCTCATCCACCTGCTGAATGAGCTGCTTCACACCTGCACCATCATACGGCTCAGGTAGGTTCATGTCCTCGTAGCTCTGCTTCCGCTCAGGTAAATACTCCCTACAAGGATCACTGTCACTGTGAGCCTGCCTGGTATCTTTGACCTTTGACCTGCTGCAGCTTGAGTCTTCAGCATCAACAGAGGACATCATGTGAAGACTGTCCCCACACGGAAGCCCCTGTGGACATCTCTCAGCTTTTCGCCGTAATGATCGGATCAGGAGGAGCTGACACCATGCCGGCAGACGTCCTGAGGACGCCGCAAACCCACCAACACCAGCCTTCACGGCTCACTCTGGAAGCTCCGCCTTCAGCAGCGTGAGCCTGCTGGAGGGCAGGGAGCTGAACACACGGCCTGTCTTTAAACTTCAGCTGTGTCTTTAAACTTCAGCTGAGATCAAACTAAAATGGTGAACTGGAGCTCAACAAGGTGGACTGGGACCAGAACGCCGAAACGTTTGAGAACGCAAACGTGTTTGTGGCTGAAACTAACCGCCTCAGGTTTGAGGCCACCATCAGACGCCTGAATCACTTCCTGTTTCCTTTTTCCTCGAGCATAGTGTGTGTGTGGAGATCTGACCGGTGGAGGTCCTCATCGAAGCCACGATGAAAACTTCCAGAAGAAAAATATCTGTCCTTCTGCAGGGGAGGAGCTTCAATGATATCAGATGATATCAGAAGTCGTGCTCAGGATGGCGCTCACTTTGTCTTCATTGGATTTGCCTTTGTTCATGTTTCCTTGGTCTGAACTCCAAAACAGAATAAACTCAGCTAACACGATAAAATGTAAACATTTCTATTTTATTCTATTGTTTTTTTTCTTAAGAATTGTTCCTTTTCTTTCTTCCCTCTGAAAATGTGTTATTCTATAGTTCCCCCCCCCCCCCAAGCCCCACTTCCCAGCACTTTATTTATTTATTAATTAATTTCATTTCATGAATCTCCGCCAGGAGGGGCCGACTCCCCCTGAGGTCTGCTGATGCCGACTGTGTGCAGCAGAGCTGTGGACTGTGTGGACACTTTCATATGTTCCCACTCGGATATCATAAAGACCGTGTGTGTGTGTGTGTGTGTGTCAGAGTGAGATTGTGTGTGTGGGCAGGCAGGAGGCAGAGCAGCAGCGCTTGCAGAGACATTCAGAGCGGAGCTGCAGAGCCGGTAAGACCGTGTCCTTACTGAAACCCTGAAAGTGTGTTTGTGTGTGAGCGGGCTCGTGCTGCTGGATGCAGATCATTTCTCTGGCTGGTCTGAAGCTGTGAGTTATTAATTATTGATCAGTTATTAATTGGTTTTGGCGTGTGTTATTCTTCCTGCTGGATGGAGCGTGGAGCTCATTCATGTAATATTCAGAGAGCACGTGCGTGCAGGATGATTAACAGCGGTGAGCACGCGGGTCGTTTCCAGCTGGAGCACCATAAAGGCACAGACTACGTCACATCACCTGTGGAGGGAATACCTGGGTCTCAGTCACGTCACTGTGATGTCCCACAACACCTGAAGGCACCGCTGTCGTTCCTAATGAGCAGTGAGGTGTTGGAGGATCGCCACCTCCACCGCTCAGCACAGCTGACTCTCAGGTGTGAGTGACGCAGCAGGCAGGTGCCCACAGCAGGATTAGTTTACAGTTCACATATAGTCCTGCTGGGGTCTGAATCAGGAGTCCCGATGTTGGTGGTGCCGTGTTATCCTGGGAGCTTCCCGGCTGTAGTCAGGATGTGCGGTAAATGATGCATGGGTTCAGTCTGTGGTGGTTTCGGGTAGGCTCGCAGGAAATCTGGCACGCAGGGCGGCTTCTCTCTCCCACTCAGAGCCTGTGTCCTTTCAGCTGCTCGATCAGAGGCTGAGTTAGTATTCGGGGGGCGTCGGGGTCCCGCGGGGGCAGCAGCAGGCCTGAAGAACGTTCAGCTGCAGAGGCTGAGCTCAGGTGTGGAGCGTTATTAAAGCAGCGTGCAGGACGTGAGGCCATGATGCACATTAATAATGTATTTGTTGCAGACCCCCGGGGCCTGAAAGCTTCGAGCTCACAGTGGGAACCTGCTCGCTGTGGATTCAATTACAGGCAGGCGGTGTGGACATGACACTTGGCTCTGAGTGGGCCCACCCCACTCTGATCAGTTTAGCTAACCGAAGGTCTGTGAAGGTTCTCGGCCATCCAGGTCATCGTGGAGAGTTGTGAGAGCCCGTTAAGGCGTCTGGGAAGGATCTCAGAGCTGGATTACACCCACTCACATCTCAGTAAGTCACATGATACGGTGGAGCAACATCTCACAGTGGGTTCACCTGATTGTGACCCACACCCATCTTCACACCTTGGCTCGTGTGATAGGTAGAGGATCAATAGTGGGTCCACAGCCCTCTTGGGGACACTCCGGTCTGTTAGAACTGAAACGTCTTCATGGAAACTTTCAGAGCTCCTTAAACTAATCGTACATCAATGAGTCAAAGCATTGAAAGCCCCTCAGTCAGTCTCTGTGGGAGTCACACAGGTGGGACAGATCGACTGACCCTGATAGCCCACGGCTGATGCCACACCTGTGGCTGACGGACACAGCTGAGATACCATCATACGAATAGCGGGGAGCGGTTCAGAGCAGGGGAGTCTCAGGGAGGTGCTCGGCGGTGAGGACGGAGACGGACGCTGGGACTAACACTGCTGTCCAGCTTCGTCCACACTGGATTTATTTGGGTTTCTTTCTGGCTCCGACTGTGTCCGTGCCCTGAGGCAGCGAGCCGCCCACGTGCTGGTCGTGTCTCTGGGAAGAATCCCACTGGAACTTTCTGGCAGGCTGAAGCAGCCATGCGTCACACGCCAAATTACACGCGAGGGCAGTCAGGAGCTGCAGTTCCTCTGGTGTCCAGCAGGGACAGCACAAACATGTGAGAGGCTGACACTGCGCTGGGCGCACAGATAACCTCTGCCTACGTTATGTATCTGCATTGTGTTCTTGGGGGCGTGGCCTGTGTTTTATCGTGGTGCTGATGTCGGTGCTTTTGTTGACATTACATAAACTGCACATTAGCACATTCACACCGCTCGCGTGTGCGTTATTCATAACACGGGCATCCACCGACACTAAGAGCTGCCCGACGGAGGTGGAGGTGGGGACGGCCCTGCAGACTTCAGCTGCAGCTGCTGCAAACTAACACGTCCTGTAATCTGAGAAGCTCCACCTGCAGTCCTTTCGTGAACACAGATGATCTCCGTCTCCTGGAAAAATCTGCTCCACCCATCAGCAGCTAACACGGCCAGCTGCTAGATTCAAACCCAGGACCTTCTCCCTGTGAGGCAGAAATGCTGACCACCGCTCGCCTACACCTGCAGAAACATTTGACCCTGAGCTCAGTCTGACTTAAAGAAGAGCTCCGCCTCTTCCTGTAGAGGGAGTCCAGGCTGTCTGAGGCCTGCTGCTCCTCAGCGACCTCCACATGAATGCTGACAGTCTGAAGAATGACCTCTGACCTGAGGAAATCACCTCCTCATCTTCACTGTGAAGTTCTTCACCTCCAATCAGATTCCTGTATTCCTGTTGCCGCCTGTTCCTCAAACACGTCCCATTCGTGTACAGCGTGAACAGGAACCGGGGTTGAACTCTGCGAGGTGCAAACTGCTCAGAGACACGTTGTCATGACGAGCTGCAGCAGCCAATCAGCTGCTGATAAATACAGACGCCCCCACCCTCTCCTGTTTATCTCTAAGAATGCTCGAGCAGTAAGAAAAAGTCCGGCAGCGCCGCCTCTGCCACGCCACCCTTCCTGTCCGGCATCACCGGATCAGACCTCAGGGTTAAAGCGTTAGCGAACTGCGCTGTTCATGGCCGGTGCCACACAGCGAGCGCCATCAGCTCTCTAACTGCTTATCCCAGGTCATGGTGGGGGGGAGGCAGGACACACCTGCACACCTGCGTCGTGGCACAAAGACAGGAAACAGGTCTAAAAATGGCTCAGTCTGCTGGAGACTGGGGGAGGAGCCTAGGTGGAACAAATCACAGCAGCAGCGTCTCAGGACGCCGCGCACTGGCAACGGCCAGCTGCCACCTCCAAGGGGTTAATGATCGCTCCACTGGTTTCCATGACATCTGCTTCTGCTGCTTCCAGGTTCAGCATGTCAACCAAAGACCGTCTGTCGATCATCTTGGCTCAAAGTGAACTAAATGGTGAGCTTCAGTTGACACAAAGGAAAAGCTTTTATCTAGTTCAAAGTTTAAACTCATAACTCAGACTGAACGCCGTGTTTCACCTGACCTCCACATTCCTCACATCCCAATTTGATCTAGGATCTGGGATAAAGATGTTCCACGGAGGACTTAAGTGGTCCTTTGGGTCGATGTGTCACTGTGGCATCACATTGGTCTGCTGGCTCCTTCCACACCAAGTACCAGACAGCATTGCGGCGTGCCGAGCTGTCGGCTGCGAGCAGCGCTGATGAGATTCAGACCGACGGCGTCTGCGCCCCACGGACACTCGAGTGGAAGCACTCATCGACAGCAGTGACATCACAGCACGCGTCAAATCCTTCCCCTCAGATGCTCTGCAGGGCGAACGCTGAGTGATGAATCAGCTGATTCTGAAACAAGCCTACCGATGGAGACCAGAGCGCACGTAGGGATGCTCGTACGTGCACGCCGATCTGCCGAGAGGACAGCAAATCAAAACAGCTGATTTATTTCCCGCTGGATGGAGCTGATTTCCCCGGAGGGAGGAGGCCATAGATTTCATATCTGCTGCAGCTTATTAAGTGCTTTTGTTTGGTTATGAATCATGATGTGTGTTTGTTTTCCACTAATACCGTGTGGAATTTTTAGTCCTGGAAACGTTTTTTAAGGAATGAGCAGAGTCAGCTGGTGCGGCTGTGTTCGAACTTCTCATGGTGCTCGTTCACGCTGCTCGCAGTGCTTCCTTGGACGGCAGCCTCAGAGGCTGCTTTTACGTAACTGCTGTTGTGTTTGCAGAGAGAGGAGAATGAACGAGCCCGAGGCCTGCTCCGGGCAGCAGAGCGAGCTCTGAAAAGCTCCGAGCGCCTCGGGGACTCGAGCATGAGCGTGGGGAAATGAACACTCGTCATTTGTGATGTTTAAATGTTCAGCTTTAACCTGACGGGTCGAAGCAGCTGAAGATACAAATCTGGACCAATCAGATCACAGCTGCTCTGACCTGTGATGTCACTCAGACCCAGCAGCTGCAGCTATGGCAGACATTTATCCATCAGTGGGACAAATTGATTGCTGGTCCTGATCAGCATTAATACTTAAAGCGTCTCCATGGAGACCGCAGAGTCCACATCGATCGCTGTCTCCATCCTCGCGCTGATTCGTTCACAGCCGCCGTGTTTATCAGAAGGTTTCCGGTGTGAGTGAGGAAGTGAAGCTGAGGGTCAGAATGGGTGGGAATCACACAGTCTGTTATCACGGTAACCGTCTCAGAGTCTGCACTACGAGCTGGGTAACGTGAGGGTTAACTCTGAGTTTCCTGTACCACGAAGGTGTATCACCATGGTAACTGATGGTGTCGCCCTCACCTGCTCCATCAGATTCTCCTTCCTGCCGCCGTAACAGGAACTTCATGTGATTTTCACTCAGCGCGGCTAACACACACACTCCCTCTGCTGTCGCACGTCCAGTCTGGGTTTAACATCTGCACAGTCGCACTCTGTCCTTTATAAACTCTGCTGTCGGGACATTTATCCATGTTTGTGATTGGTCAGAGGGTGGCAGCCCAGCCCCCGCTTCATAGTGGACTGAGGAGGAGAGGAGGAAAAATATCAGCGAGGGGCAGCCAATAACAGAGGAGGAAAGCTGATAAAGACAAGAAGTGCGAGGAAGTCCAATCACCAAAATAAAACAGGAAATAACATCACAGAATGAATTCCTTTTGATCGTTAATGAAACAGGTAATGGTTTAATCAGTGATCAGTTTATGATTAATGATGCTGCTGTTATATTCAAACTCAGGCAGGATCACGACGGTCATCCTTATTAGGTTTGGTTCTGTGAGTTTTGTGATTCGAGTCTGAACCGTCTGATTCAGAAACAGCAGGAGAGGAGCAGGTGGGTTGCAAAGCAGCTTGCAGCTGTGGGTGGACTGAAGCAGTTTTACTAGAATGAGTTCTGAGTGTTTCTAACAGGATGTGTGGCTGAGCCTTCAGCTCATGTGGGGCTGCTCCTCCTCTGAGCTTCATGAAAACTTGGAACAAAAAAACCAATATCCATCCATCTTCTTCTGCTTTATCCGAGGCCGGGTCGCGGGGGCAGCAGCCTAAGCAGAGAAGCCCAGACCTCCCTCTCCCCAGCCACCTCCTCCAGCTTATCCGGGGGAACACCAAGGCGTTCCCAGGCCAGCCGAGAGATGTAATCTCTCCAGCGTGTCCTGGGTCTGCCCCGGGGCCTCCTCCCGGTGGGACATGCCCGGAACACCTCACCCAGGAACACGCCAAGGAGGCATCCTTGTCAGCTGCCCAAACCACCTCAGCTGGCTCCTTTCGATGTGGAGGAGCAGCAGCTCTACTCTGAGCCCCTCCCGGATGGCTGAACTACTCACCCTATCTCTAAGAGAGAGGCCAGCCACCCTCCGGAGGAAACTCATTTCCACCGCAGCTGAACAAAAAAACTTTTATTTTGAAATTTCAAACCTTTTATTTTGAAGTGTTTCAGCTTTGGTGGCTTACACAACCCTGGTGACTCGTGGAGAAAAATGAGATTTGTTCCCAGTGAGAAGCCAGTGGGGTTACTGTACCTGAGGCTGTTGTATCTGTCGACGCACTGAAGCACAGCAGGGTTTTTGAGCCGCAACCAGCTGAGTTTGTGTTTCCTCGCGAAGGCTGCATTCCACTAACCCAGAAAAAGATTTAGTATGTCCCAAATAGTATGTCAGAAACAGCCAAAAATATCACGACGTCCGACTGCATCTGGCCACATTTTGCAGTCTCTGGACTTTTTTTTGTCTCTCTGACCCAAAGTCCTTAGCTCGCCGTGAGATACGGCAGAGAGACGGGACCACAGTGACGCCGCACGCGCTTGAAATCGTTAACTTTTAATGATGAACACAGACTGTGCTGCGACAGCAGTCACGGTTTGACTGCACGCAACGTTTTCAGACTGTACGACATTCTGAATTTGGAGGAAAACGCAAGCAGTCGTGACCGCCAGGTGAATGCATCAGAGAGGCAGGAGCATCGTCCTGACACGCTAACTCAGCACTGTCACCTCACATCAAGGTTCGTGGTTCAAATCTCCTGATCAGCTGCACATGCTCCCTGTGGTTCTACCTGGTTCCAGTGACTGGGCGTGGCTGACACTGGGACGGAGGTTTTAAGTGTCAGTGCAAACGGTCTTTTATTGTGAAACTCTGCACGTACAGGTACAGCTCATACGTTCATCCACAGGAAACACAATGAGAAGGTTTTGACTGGATACTTCCTGCCCCCTGCTGATGTTACATCACAGCTTAATAATATCAAACATGTTTATAACAATGAGCTCAGAGTGTGAGTAAAAAGCTTTAAACATCTCTGATACTGAAGCTCCACATCCTCCCTCTTCTGTATACAGTCTGTGGTTTCTGAGTAAGATTAACCGGGATGATTTTTTTTTTTTTTTTTTTTTAATTCATATTTTTATTAAGGTTTCAAAAGCAGGCATTCACAGTATGTACATCATGTAAGCATTCTTCATACTTAGGTTATCTGCCTTAAATACTGAAATAGTATTTTAATTTACATCCAAGTCATAAGGGAAGAATACTTACAACGATAGAAGTAATTGAAACCATCACATAACCGGGATGATTTTACGCCTGATGAGTCTGACTTCACCGTCTTCTGGATTTCTGTGAGACTTTAATGTGTTTAACTCGGGATTAACTCTTTAAACTAGCTCAGAGTCCACTTTAACCATTTAACCTCATTTTTAATAGTTCATGTGCAGACCGACGTCCGGCATGGGAACAGCTGTGCTTCGTGGCGAGCAGTCGTGTCACAGCAGCTTCACATGAATCTGCCCCGTGAAGCGAGCAGCACTGCAGGCGCATCGATGTGAGCTCACACGCCGCTGTGCGCTGACAGAACTTCTCACGATGGGCTAAAGCAAACACAAACATCCTGTGATTTGGAGGAAATGTGTTTATGTCACAGTTATTAGCCGTCCTGTTTATTATGCATCGTTAACGTGCTTATTTTACAAACCCGTCTCAGCCAATCAGAGCCGACGATGACGAGGATGAGCTCTGTGGCACAGCACTCTGAGGATGAAGCAAACACTGACAGGACGCTCGCGGGGTCTAATTTACCACTTCCTGCTGCCGCCATGGTTACCACCATCAGGTGACTGATCACAGAGTCATCTGTTACCATGGTGATCTCGGCGTGGATGTGTTCCTGCAGTTTTAACCCCGAGTCGGTGCTCGGTGAAGCTCTCTGGTCAAATGGTTCGTCTCTGACACGCTGAGCCTGCTGGCGAGGGTTTGAATTTGAGTTGGTGACCAATCAGAGCAGTGTGTGTGGCGGGAAACCGTCAGCTGTCTGTGAGCTGAGAGGAAAAAGGTGACCCGTGCAGGTGCCGCTCGCGTATCAGACGGCCTTCTCAGTGTTCGGATGGAGCATGCAGGATAGCTGCGTGTGTCTCAAAGCTCGGCTCGGCTCGACTCTCCGGGAATGTTGTGCACATCCGGCTGTTCCTTAATCTGACTGATTTAAACCGGAGAGGACGGATGTAGCGAGATGATAGCCGTGGTTTCAGAGTGCGGCCTGCTGCGGCTCTAAACGCTTTGCAGCGTGTTATTAAGGAGTCGCTGCAAAGACGCCGCCATGCCAAAGCTAACAGATATAGTTAGAGGTTACGCTGACTGTCACCATCGCTCCATTTAGACGCTCGCTCCGACCAGCACAAAAACAAGTCTTCCTTCACACGATGTGACCTTCAGCTCGGCGAGGAAACCCGGCCTCTGCTGCACACGAGACATAAAAACACCACTTCATATGGAGGGATAAACCTGAGACATGGAGGCTGACAACAAGCTGCACGCCTACAGCTCCTGCACACATAGGCGGATGTGCACACGTGTTTCATGGCATTATTTGAAAGGACTGAGTCACACTGACCCTTTGTTTTCACTGATGCTGTGCTTGACTGAGGTTTGCTGTCACTGCGGTGCATGGGGCACAGCAGCCCATCTCTGCAGGTTTGGAGGGTCTGTACGTAAAACCTCCGCTAGACACAACACAGTGAGCTGTGTCAAAGTCACCCACACTGGAGGACTGGAATATCTGTACTCCTAAAAACAACAACAAGCAGAGGAACTCGACGAGCAACAAAAGCTGAAGGCAGACCGACTTGAGTGACGGTCGCTGACTGAGGTGACCAACTCTGTCACGACTCTGACAAACAAACTGGCATAAAGCGGAGCGCTGCTGAGAGCAGGATTATGCTGGCTGAAGAACAGCAGTCGAATCCACCAGGACAATGAAGCAACTTTCCATCTAGAACATCAGAGACGAAGAAGTCAGGACTCTTTGCTGGTTTCTGTAGTTTAAAGAGCGGCTCGCAAAGGACGGGCCGAGGCAGAACCACAGCGAGTCCAGTGCAGACAAGACGTTTGTTGAACAGGAAGTTTGTGTTGATTCCATCTGAATCCGGGCTTCACGACAGGAAGCTGCATCTGTTCTCAGTCCTGAAGGCAGTGGAGCATTTCTACCACCCTGGAAACGCTGTCTCGCCTCTGCTCGCACAAACACCTTTTTCCTCTTTTTCTGAACCAGCTTCTGTTCTGGGTTCAAATCAACCTGAGCTCTGTTTTCCAAAGAGTACGTCACTCGAACTGCAACACGTTAACCAGGGAGAACTTCACAGGTTTACTTTCATCTGTGTGCCGTTCATGTCATCATAGCATGAAGCAGGACTGACGTGCGTTTCTCAACCATTAGAGATTTCACACAGTGACAGAGCCTGAGAACTGAGGAAGTATGAGCGGCCACACGGAGCGCCTGGATTAGCTCACCAATCAGATTTCATCAAACATTCGCAGAAACGCATCGAAACACGTCGCCCTTCTTAGCGTAGTGGTAAGACCACACAGCTTTGGAGTGGAAGTCGCAAGTTTGATTCCCTCCCAGTATCCAGTAAGGGTCCTGGCTAGGCCCACCAAGCCCTGACATGGCGCGGCTACATCTGCGGCCTGTCTGCAGCTCGGACACGACACATTTCACTGCATGTTGTGCTCTGTATGATTGTGTACGTGACCAATGAAGCTCGTTTCTTTCTTCTTTTCTCAGAGTCTGGCAGTAACCTCACTGGACACTCAGTTTAACGGGTTCTGGAATAAAAATATGCTTGGCGTGACTGCGGCGTGACCTCGCCGTGACCGCGGCGTGCTCAGTCAGTAGATCTATCAGTGTTTAAACAGGTGTTTCAGTAGACGATGAGCCTTTAATGAGGAGCTCTTGAGTCAGTGTCGCTGAGCTTTTTATTGAACTCGTTTGGACAGAAAAGTCCCACATCTGCATTAACACGTGGGCCGTTGGTTTCTTAGTATTTTGACACATCTGCGTCGTGGGTGGATATGAAACATGGAAACGCTGTCCCATCACAGTTACAGAAGAAAAGTTGACGTTTGGCACAAAGCCCTGCGGCGTGCAGGGGAAACCCGGTGTTGCTCATGTTTCCCAATATGGAGAAATTCAGATTTGAGAGGTGGGGGTCGGGCGGAGGTTTCAGGACGTGCCTGACGAGGTGAGAGAGGAGACTTTAAGGGGCCTCAGCACCCGGATGGCCTGAAACGCTGCAGCCATCGCCATCACATCCTGGGCCTCTGGAGTCAGCGATCATATTTGTGTTTGACTGGCTTTACTGCGTGTTAATAAAGGGGACCTGTCTTTGACTGCAGCCTCTTCTCACCCCCTCTGTTTATGTCTGAGGATGGGAGGAGTCTCCCTTCGAGTCCACTTCCTCCTGCCGGCTGATACGCACGCTCACAAATATCTGAGCACCCGGTGCCGCGGTTATTACTGAGACTGCAGGATGGAGAGGATGTAGCACGGCTGCCGAGGGTGAGACCGACGACAGAGGGGTGGTGGTGCGCTTTTAGTGTGACAAAAGACACCAGCCGTGGGTGTGTGGATGTCTGCAGGTTACTGTGAGGCTGTGATCAGCGTTTGTAAAAGCTTTGTTATAGTAGAGTCAGTGTAAGAGTACCCGTGTTATCATTGCAGACAGCAGCCAAAGAAACTGACCAGAGGAAGTAGTTTCTCAATGCAGTCATTTTTCTGCCGCGTGTCACAACGAGTGGCTCCTGCTCCGTGTGTGTGTCTGTGTGTGTGTGTGTGTGTGTGTGTGTGTGTGTGTGTGTGTGTGTGTGTGTGTGTGTGTGTGTGTGTGTGCGTCTGTGTGTGTCTGTGTGTGTGTGTGTGTGTGTGTGTGTGTGTGTGTGTGTGTGTGGGGCAAAGTGCTCCTGCGCAGTGTACCAGATGCACAGAGAAAAGTTGTCGTACCATAGGCAAGAGGAGTGTGTGTGTGTGTGAGGGAGAGAGAGAGAGAGTTCGTCGTCTGTAAGAATAAAGCATATCGTGGTTGTTGTGATGCTGCGCGGCTCTGTTGGCGGTCGTTTGTCAGCGGTGACTCGGGGCTGATGTCTCTGCTGATGTTTCAGACTCCAGCCAGCAGCACAGCAGACACAGCGACACATCTCACAGGTGTCACGATGTGAAGCACAAAGGATTTTGGGCAGTTTGGGCTGATCTCAGGTATTCAGGACGTTTGCTCCACAGGTGAGGAGCCTAAAAACTGAAAGCTGGGTCGCTGTGTGTTGTCTGAGCTGTGGGGGCACAGATTTCATCTCATCGCTGCTTTGTAAAAGGATTTTAAATCTGTGGTGTGAGGACGTGCAGTGATCTGAGAGGACGACCGAGCAGTTCAGGTGTTTGTCTCAGTGAACTCGTCTCTTTCTTTAAGACAGTCAAAAATCCTTGTTACGATTTTCTGACTGCGGTCGTTCCAATGAAGCTGAGGCCTGTGTTCACGTTAGCTTCTGTGTACGAACCCAGGACAGAGACAACATGCTGAGAAACGTTTTTCCAGCACCACACAAGCTTTAAATAATAATAATACATGTGAAACAGCATCAGTGTGTTTTTAGATTTAACACCAGCCCACACCTGCAGGCAGTCCCCCGCCAACCTCATGTCATGAGTGGGATTAAGTCTGAGAACCCACGCAGACACAGAGAGAGAGGCCGGGGGATTCAAACTAGGAACCACGTCACTGTGAGATGTCAGCGCTAACCGCAGAGAAACAGGCTGTTTTTACTGTGCGACGTGCCACACCACAACAGGAAGTCGCTGCTGGAGGACAGTTTTAACGTCTCTGTCCCAAATTACAGATGCTGATTCAGGCCGAGGAAGGGAACGTTTCAGACGCTGGGCTTCAAGTTTCTCACATATTCATTTCAAACAGCTGCAGAAAAACAGAGGATGCAACTTTAAAAATGAGAAAATGTTGGTTTGAGATGATGTGACGCAGAACCATGTCTTCATATCTGTGCACAGATTACTCATCATTTCAGCATTAGATAAGGGAAAACAGCAAAAGATACAAACAGGAAGTTCCCAGAGCAACGTGCTCGTCGTCCGATGCTCTCATGACTCTTGTCAGAGGAGCAGCACTGAGTGCGCTCACAGAAATGCTTCAGAAAGTCTCGTGGGTCAGCACGGGCTGGCGTTTTAAATTATTGGCTACATGTTGCACATTTCCAGGTACCCTACAGGAGCGCATCAGCGCGGCGCTCTGGGTGCAAACTGAGGACTGTAGAGCTGCTCAGTGTCTCCACCTGCTGGATTTCAAACCTGAGCTCAGCCTGTAACCAAGCTAGCAGTCAGGTTTGGACAGGAAGTCTGCGCGTTCCAACCGCACATCACAATCTATTTCAGCCTGAGGGCTGCACCTCAGAGGGTTAGCGTGCGTGTGGATGACCTGAGAAAATGTCTGTGGGATTAACATCACACATTCAGTTTAAAGACAGAAACGAGATCATATTTACTTCTTTAACCTCTCTCTGCTCACCTGCAGGGGGGTGTGTCTAATCTGGACTAAGCTACACTGTCTCCTCTTCCACAGAGCAAACCGTCCAATCAGAGGCCCGATGAGACAAGAGCGGGTTAATCCACCGCACAGAGCGCCGAGCAGCACGCGTGCTCTGGACAGATGAACGAGTCAGGGTGAAACAGTGTGAGCGGCAGTATGATGGTGATCAACAAGTCTGAAGAAGACATGAGCAACTGCAGCATCAACCATGGGATCCACCAGCACGTGTTCTCCTGCGTCTATATCCTGGTGCTCATGGTGAGTGATGGAAGTATCTTAGCTTTTCGGAAGTATTTCCCGAGTGCTGATAAACGGTGCTCCAGGATCTCCATGTGCTGGATGGTGAATGATCTTGTGTTTGTAGGTTGGTGTTCCTGCCAACGTGTACTCGCTATACCACGCTGCCCTTCAGCTGAAGCAGAGGAACGAGCTGGGCGTTTACCTGATGAACCTCACTGTGTCTGACCTACTATACCTGGCGTCTCTGCCTTTCTGGCTCCAGTACTTCTTTCAGGTAACATAGAGACGTCCTCTCCGCTTGCTCTTCCCTCGGCGGTTCTTCACGGTGCGTCTGAGGCGCTCTGGTTTCAGTCAAAGTGTCGGTGTCATCACAGACAGTTAGCACAGCACCGTGGTGTCGTCCGCCCACCACAGTGGAAGGCTGTGGTTGGAGCTCGACTTCAGGTTCAGTGCCATTAAAAGTGCCACAAGCTGCAGTTCCTCTAGGATCCACCGGGGGCTCCAGCAGTGAGTCAGTCCCACAGACTCCCACAGTTAAACGTTCCTGCAGAAATAAACATGTTTACATCCTGATGCACAAACTGTTTGGTCTCTGTAGATCATTTCCTCCTTTATAACAGCTGTACGAGGGAGGATGTGTTTGTCACTCACATTAAGGCTTAAAGTTTGCATTTTAGGGGCGTGGCCTCTCTGAGTGACAGGTGGATGCTGACACAGGTGGCTGTAGCTGCTAGCTGCCTGCTAGCTTCACCTGAACCGGACCGTGTTTGTGCTGTTGGAGCCTTTTGGTCCCTTTTAATGGTAAATGGTAAAATGGTAAATGGCCTGCATTTGTATAGCGCTTTTCTAGTCCATAGGACCCCAAAGCGCTTTACACTACATTCAGTCATTCACCCATTCACACACACATTCACACACTGGCGATGGCAAGCTACATTGTAGCCACAGCTGCCCTGGGGCGCACTGACAGAGGCGAGGCTGCCAGACACAGGCGCCACCGGGCCCTCTGACCACCACCAGTAGGCAAACACGGGGTTAGTATCTTGCCCAAGGACATTTGGCATGCAGCCAGGATGCAGCCTGGGATCGAACCACCGACCTTCTGATTAGTGGCTGACCTGCTCTGCCACCTGAGCTACAGCCATGACATCATGTGACCAAAAACATGGCTGCTGTGATGTCACTGTGCTAACAGATCTCTCTAACGTCGTCCCGCTAACAGAGTCTTGTGACCTGTGGCCGTGTTAAAGCTCTGCTTGGATTAAGTTGGTGTTAGGTGGAGGTGAACTGGGCCATTATTAGCAGTCTCCTGCCCTGACAGCGTGCGCGGGTGGAGTTCCTCCACCTGCCTGTCCTATTTGATCCACCTTCAGTCTGCTGTTGCTGTTTCAGGACGATGATTGGCGTCACCGAGAATGGCTGTGTCAGATGTGTGGTTTCCTGCTCTACGAGAACATCTACATCAGTATCGGCTTTCTGTGCTGCATCAGTCTGGATCGCTATCTGGCTGTGGTCCATCCTTTGAGGTAAGACGGTCTCCCGTCGTTTCGTCCTTCGTGGCTGAGATCAGGACGTCTTTGGGTTTATGAAGAAGTAAAATCACCACGACGCGTTCTGCCCGCAGGTTCACGGCTCTGCGCTCCATGAAAGCAGCGTCCATCATCAGCGCCATCATCTGGCTGAAGGAGATCGCGGTGGGCGTGTTTTTCTTTCACCATAAGGAGCTCAGCAAAGATCCCAGTAACCACTCGCTGTGCTTCGAGCACTACCCCATGAAGTCGTGGGAACGTCCAATCAACTACTACCGCATCAGCATCGGCTTCATGTTCCCGCTGGCCATTCTGTTGGTACGGTAACGGCTTTACACGTTCTTTGTATGTTTCAGGATTTCTGCGTTGGTCTTAAAGAAGTGTAGAGAACGAGAGCTGGTTATGGTCAGGAAGCCACGCGTCTCCTGGCTCGGTGCCACAGCCATGAGTCCGCCGCTCTGGGTTAATCCCACATCTTCACGATGTTCTCAGTTATTTCATATTTGTAGTTAATTTGTTGTTCAACATTTTCAGCTGCTCACCATATACGATGACCTTATTTGGTTATTCAAACGCTTCCTTTTCTCGATGTCACGATTTTTTAACTCTTCGCTTCACTGTTGAGAATAAATGTTGTTCATGTTTTTCTGATGAATCTATCCACGGCGCTGGTTTAAAGTATAAATCCCTGAAAACTGGAGTCAAACACAGTAAATGTAGACGAGTACCTGATTCTCCTGTAACCCCGGCGCCTTGTTTTGTCTCGGTTAGATTAGCTACCTGTGGGTCCTGCGAGCGGTGGGCCGGAGCGCGGGAATGCAGCCGGATCAGAAGATGAGGATCAGGCAGTTAGTCAGCAGCACCATCCTCATCTTCCTCGTCTGCTTCTCGCCCTACCACGTCTTCCTGCTGGTGCGCACGCTGCTGGAGGAGGAATGCAGCTTCATCGAAGGTACCGTTTCACTCGCAGGAAGCCGTCCGATAAATAAAGATGGTGCCGTAATACTGTGGTGACACGGTTCTTGTTTTTCAGCCATATTTAACTACTACCACCTGTCCCTGCTGCTGACCACCCTGAACTGCGTGGCCGACCCAGTCCTCTACTGTTTCGTCAGCGAAAGCGCCCGCCGCGGCCTCTACAGAGTTGTCTTCAGACCTGTCGCCAGGATACTCTGCTGCTGCCGTCGCCGTGGCAATGCCAGTCCCGCCAGTCCGGCTAACGACTCCCACGAGGTTGCCACGGACGAGAACAATGGCCAGCCGAACGTGACGCTGCTCACGCACAGCAATACGCTGAACAACGGCCAAATGGACGCCGCCTGCAGAAACACGAGTTTAATCACACGGATGCACGAAGAAAGCGTCAAAGCACGAGTCACAGAGAATAACACCTTGGAAATGTGTGTGACAGAGAAGCAGAAACAAAACCCCGACAGGACGGAGGGACGTGGGCAGAAATGAAATGATCAGCACGCCTCTGGGTACCAATGACCCGCCTGCACGATGAGGGCGGGCTGTACTCCGTGGGGGCGTGTCTGTGCTGATGCAACAGCCCAGCCTGAGGGAGGTCAGGGTGGATCTGAGGTCTGCAGACTGAAAGCCCCCGTTACCCCTCTGTGGCGTCTGACACGGCGCAACATGGCTGACAAAACGCACACGAGGAGTTCTGAAATACTGCAGAGTGTCACGGCATCACGTCTAATAAGACTTCATCATGTTAGACACACATTCGCGTCTAATAACTCGCCTGAAAGGCTCCGTGTGGCAGCGATGAGGTTCCTGTCAAACAGGAAGCAGACGTGGAAGAAATAAACCGAACGCTTTCACCGCAGCGCCGGAACAAACAACAGGACTTCCTGCACTTTGATTTAAAGAACCACACGTAACATGAAGGGACGCAGGAAGACCCGACAGAACATTAGAAACGGTTATTGATCAGTGATCAGATTTGACCCATCGATTGGCTCCAGGACGATTTTGACTTATCGAAGCAAATTCTTTAAAACAAGTTGAGACTTTGTGACCCCTAACCTTTGGTGACCTGTTAGAAAGTGTTTCCAGAGTTCTTGTTATCCTAATAAAACGTAGTTTATTATGACGCTGAGTCACACCGATGTTCCTCGCTGTCAGATAAAGTGCAGAGGATTCAGATTCAGGACAAATCTGTCTCTACTTGAAGCAGAGCTGATAACAAACCTCATCGTTGGCATCAGTAGACTTCAGTTATTGATAATGTGAACCTCACAGATTCCTTCATGTTTAAAGGCAGCAGGGTTTATGTTAGCATGAGGAGCTTCAGACGATGCAGCGCCTGTCCGCGGTGCTTCTCTGAAACAACAGCTGTTTGCATGTCGATCCACGTGCTGCACGACCTGACACAGTCTGCCGACCAAACTATGACATCGCATTGCACTGATCACGGGTCAGTATTAGAAACATGTAGGACCAACATGGCTGCACCCACCTTATTGACAATGAAAGGTCAGGGGGCGGGATTTGGGACGAGGTCCACGAGAAGGTGACCGTGAGCGGGCGATTAGCCAAATTTCAGTCAGGTAACTTTTATTCTGGAAGCGTTTGGCCGACGTGCGGCAGTCAGACCGCCTCCCATCTGTGAAAAACACGACTCACAGTGTTCTCTTCATTTTACTTTTAAAAAGAAAACTGTTAGTTTACACACACACAGACGCACACACACCGGTCACAGCATGTCTTCATAGCCTCCCTTTGAGCCCATTTCAGCACTTTAACGCTGAGGAAAGAGACTCACTCTGGGGTCTGGATGTTGCTCTCTGCATGCATGGAAATGCCTCCAAGTCTGAATACGTACATAGTAAGAATCTGTGTGTTGACTCTGTGTGTCTATAGATCTGTGTGCTGTAACCTGCACGTAACATGAAAGTGACAGAATATTTTTATAAAGCTTTAAACTGACCACTAAACAGAAACGGTGTGTGTCTGTGTGTGTCTGTGTGTGTGTGTGTGTGTGTGTGTGTGTCTGTGTGTGTGTTTTCAGGCCTGTGGTGAGTGATGCAGCTTCCTGACTCTGAGCAGATATGGAAACGATGTAAACATTAACTTGTTACACTGTTTAATATATGAACACATCTCAGTGAAATGTTTCACCTCACAATAAATAACCAATCACAAACAGAATCCCCCGTTTTCTCAGTTTGAGTCTTTTGCCTTTCACATCAGTTATCATGACGCCAATCACCCTCCTGAAACCACCCCCCCACCCCCCCACACACACATGTAGATATGTCAGTTATGTTTGCAAAAAAAAAAAGGGGGGGGGGGGGGGGGATAGAACATTATATATAATATATACATTAGGTGAATGTGCAGTAGTAGCATTTATGCAGCGAGCAGGTGAATTCTGTACATCAAGTGAATAAATAAGAATAAACAATCTGAACATATTTAACATTAAAGGAATTTGAAATGTACTCATGTTAGACACACAGTCTGGAAGAGAGTCCTGTCTCAGTCACTTATGGATGGTAAATGGCCTGTATTTATATAGCGCTTTACATATCCAGTCATCCACCCATTCACACACTGGTGATGGCAAGCTACATTGTAGCCACAGCCACCCTGGGGCGCACTGACAGAGGCGAGGCTGCCGGACACTGGCGCCACCGGGCCCTCTGACCACCACCAGTAGGCAACAGGTGAAGTGTCTTGCCCAAGGACACAACGACCGAGACTGTCCAAGCCGGGGCTCGAACCGGCAACCTTCCGATTACAAGGCGAACTCCTAACTCTTGAGCCACGATGGATGGTGTGTGTGTGTGTGTGGGGGGGGGATAGCAGCTCCCCCTGAGTCTCCCCGTCCTTGCCTGGATGATGAGGAACCTTCTACCTGATTGCAGAAGTTGGAACAGTTTGTTGCTCAACAGCGATGAGCAAGTAATAAACCTCAAATATTAAAACACAGCACTGACATATACAGCACGGCTCAGGCCAAACGAGTCCACAGACGCACTCAAAGGTCCTTCCATAGTTTAGAAACTGCAGCCTCTGTTTAGTTTTCAGTCTAGAACGAGGAACCGCGAACGGGTCTGTGTCAGAAGCCGTCGGTGACCTGCACGACTCGAGCCTGAGAGCTCATGCACAGACGGAGAAACAGGTCACGAGGCCAGTGACAGGACATCATCAGCAGCCTCGCAGCAGCATTTTGGAGCGTTCACAGGCCATCTGAAGACGACTTACCGAGGCCACAGCACGAAACAAAGGCATCAAAAAGCACTTCTCTTTCCAGCTTGGACGTCGTTGTAAATGCAACACCTACATTTCTGACAAGTGAGAGATGATTAGCAGCCATCCAGATGTTTTTGGCATCAGTACCACAGGACATCATCTGCAGCAGTGATATGAGATGCCCGTAAACATGCTGGAGATGTGTTTGTGTGATAGTAAATACAGAGTCAGGATCTACAGTCTCTGCTTCTTCATTGCTGCAGCTCTTTGTGGCCAGCCGGACATCGAGGAGCCGCCTGGTAAGACTGTAATGTTGGAGAGATCCTGACGTGAAGGTTCACTTTGTTCCACAATAAACAGAAACTTCACCCAGGAGCAGTCTGCAAACGCTCCCAGCATTTTCCGGCATGACAGAGAAACGGAGGCCAGAATGAAAACCAAGTGATTTACTTTATCACACTTTAATGGAAAACCTCAGAAAACTCCGTTAATCCTAATCCCATCTGAAATCTGTGATCAGCTCGGAGCTCTGAGGCAGGAAACACGAGCAGGACTCACAGGTAACGAGGTGAAGACAAAAAGTAGACCCGAGGGGAAACACCTGGGTAACCATAGACAGGTGAAACGAAGCATGAAAAACAAGACATGGGGAGCAAAACTAAAAGACACGGAGAGTTCAGCTAAAACTAGTGATGGGCAGATGAAGCTTCATGAAGCACTGAAGCTTTTCATCCAATTGGTTCACCCCAGCACAAAGCTTCTTGAAGCTTCATTTGCTCTAGTAGGACACCTACTGGACGTAAAAATATTAGTTGGCATGAATTTGAAGTGTGGCCTTTTGCACACAGCCTGTAAATGTCAACAACAAAAGGAGTGTGTAAAACATGTATATTGTAGTGATGGCAGCATACTTTGTATATTTATACTGGCAGTATGGAAAATGATCATTTACTGTGAGGTGAGGTGTGGTTGGGGTGTGGACAATGGTTGTGCTTTTGTAACGTTGAGGTATGGACAGCTACACACTGAGGCTTCAGTCCTGCCCATATTTTATTCAGTAAAAACTAAATTTTCACTGCTTTTATGACCTTTTTAGTGGGGAGAACATAGCTAGGATTTAATGATTTAACAAATCTTTTGAATCCTTTGTCCTCCACAATGCTAAATGGCTGGGAGTCCTCAATCACCATGCTAACCAGGTCTTCATCTATTGGAGATTGTTCTCCTGAGGAAAGACAATAAAGACAAAGCACAGATATAAATATCACAAACGTAACTTATTACAGCTGTATAATATTGTTATATCATTTAGTAACATTACTGCATGCTATATTATCATGGCATTTGATGGCTCACCTGGTCTTGCTCCACAATCGCTGTTCCCCTTATTCTCATGCAAAGCTCTGTAGTGCCTAAGCATGGATGAGGTGTTGCTGTTATATCCCAGCTCCCTGGCACATAGCAAACACTTCACCTTGTACAAAAGTAAAGCCGCTTAACATAAATTGTATTGCACCATCAGTATTATGAAAATACATCTTCTGTAGAAATTTACATACCTTGTTGAGAGTAATAAGATCACAATGTTCCCACACAGGGGAGGACATCCTCCTCTTCTTAGCTGGCTCCATTCTCTCCTGACTTTCTCTCCTCACTCTCATAAACCTCCAAACTCTCACTAACCGCAACTCTCCATCAAACACCTACATTTTGACTGAAGTCTGAGGGGTTTGTATCGCTGTCATAGCTCGCGGCAAAGTTCGAACCGCTTCATGAACCAGTCACGTGGTACAGCCGGGCAGCGAGGCTTCGGACGTCATCATTTTCAGCTCCTCCCATAAATGAAGCAAGCCTCGATACGCGCATCGCGGAAACGCCCCCTCCATTACTCGACACAAGCTTCGAAGCCTCTATACAGAACGTCACATCACTAGCTAAAACATCAAACTATGAAGCTGCGACTCTGCAGAGAAACTAGGATTTCAAAACATCAAGAACTGAACTGACTTGGTGCTAACCTCAGACTCTACCTCACACATTAAGATTATAAACTAAGGATTGAAAACGACAAAACACAGAGACCATTGCACAGAGAAGGTCACATACCTGCTAATTAGCATGTCCCTGTCCTCATATCCCAGCCGGTCTCGGCAGATGGCCCCGCCCCTTCCTGAGCCTGATTCTGTTTGGAGTTTCTTCCTGTTGAAGGGGAGCTTTTCCTTCCCACTGTCACTGCAGTGCTTGCTCATAGGGGGCAGTAGGTCTTTATCTGACAATATAAAGTGCCTTAGGTGACTGTTGTTGTAGTTTGGTGCTGTATAAGTAAATTGAAATAATTAATGCTGAGGATCATCCAAAGAAAAAGCTGCTTTCAGGCTCTTCACTGCCACAAGGGGGCGCCACAGCAGGTCTGACTTGGCACAGTGTTGGTTTTGTGTCTCTGACTGAAAGTAAACATTCAGTTAGAAACGTTTAAATATGAGGAGACTGACCCACTGTGGTGATGATAACAGCTCCTTCCTGCCTCTCTGTGGTTTCTTTGGCCTCACTGTCCAAGGTGAGGAAGAGCCCGGTGCTGGCCTGCTTCATCATGTGAAGGTGGGTGGTGTTCTGCTGTGATGAAGCTGCAGATGGACTCTTTGAAGGATAAAGGGCTTGTTTGTGAGATGCAGCTCCTCCTTCGTTCAGACAGATCCAGCTGAAGTCGGCCTCAAACCCATCTTTGTTTACAGGTTTATCTAAACTGGCTGTCGAGCACGCTGATCAGCTGCTCACAAAACCAACAGAACGGGCAGGGAAAAAAAAGAAAAAAAAGAAAAAAAAATGCATATATCGATCACCTGGATCACCTGCTGAGAAAGAAAAAAGAAAACAAGCAGAAGAGAACAAGAGTAATAGAATAAACAACATCACAATGATATATGGGAATATGACAGTAAATACTAAATATTAAACATTATTGTGCAGCACGTAAGATCGACAGAACACAGTGTGCTTTGAGGTAGGAGCCAAAAAGGGTGTAGTTTGTGGGTGTGATCACCCGTGTGTACACCTGTGAGCATGGACGCGCTTGTTTTTTTTAAAAGGTTCCTTCATGTAATAATCTGCTAGAGGGTGTGGGGGGGCCACAGCTCCGTCCTCCAGGGCATGAAGCAGGTATGGAGGAGATCAAAACTCCAGACATCCGGAGGCCCTCAGAACACAAGAGACCAAGGAAGACCAACAGAGGGGCAGCCGCGCCACTGTCCCAGAAAGAGCTGAGCAGAGTCCCAGATGAGGGCTCACCCAGCAGCTGCGGAGCAGAAGCCAGGGGGAGTTGCAGTGACGCGCCCGTGAGCTCCGCCGGCAGCCTGCTGTGCCTGAGTGACCGAGCCCCAGGCCGAGAGGCCGGGGGCACCCCACCTCCGGAGTGGCCCGAGCGAGCCCCAGGCTCCAGGCCCCGATAAGCGGCCGCCAAGGAGTGAGCCGGTGTGTACCTGGACGCCCATCCCCAGACACAAAGAACCACCAACCCACCGACACCTGAGGGAGTCCGCCACTGGCAGGGGAAGTGGTGGTGGGGGGAGATAGACCTCCAAACCTTGGAGGGCCTGAGATGTCCCCAGGGAGGTGGCGTCTGATACCCAACCTGCTTCTTACTATCAAAGCGCTTCATAACCTCGCATATTTATCTGATCGCCTCCATACGTACTCGCCCCCTCGTTCTGTCTGTTCCACCTGCTCGCCTGACTATCCTGGGACTCAGAGCCTTTAGTTGTTCTGCCCGAGACTTTGGATGCACTTCCACCAGATCTCCGGACCACAAACTCTCTACTTTTAAATCCTGTCTCAAAACCATTTATTTAGGATTGCATACTGTCTTAGACTGTCTTAGTCCATTTTTACCTTGCTCAGCTTTGATGCTTTCATGCTTGTGTTTTGTTTTGTTTTACCTTATGTCTAAATCTTATTTTGCAATGTTTATTATATTTTATTGCTGCTATTGTTCTTGTGCTATCGTAAGGTGACCTTGAGGGTCTTAATGGCGCCTATAAATAACATGTATTATTATTATTGTTGTTGTTATTATAGAACTGGTCCTAACACTGAACCCTGTGGAACTCCGTAGTTAATCTCAGTGATTGACAGACTTGACAGACTTGTCAATCACAAGTTAGTCCCGCCCTAATCCCCCCATTCTGACTCCAACAGTACCATCATGTCCAAAGGGAACTTCCTGTTTTATTCAGTCAGACCTGAGAGCAGCGACTGAGCCCATAAACTCATCAGGAATCGGCCCACTGGGCTCATTTCTCTCAGACTTCTATCTAATCAGACGTCAGAGGAGTCGCCCCCTGCTGGACATTAGAGAGAATGCAGGTAAGAAGCCTTTCTTCAGCCTGCAGTCTGACTAATCAGCTCTGTGATGTGTGGCGTGACCTCTCATGGAAAATCTTGTCTGCTCGGTGCATGGACAGTAAGAGGATCCCTGCTTTTCACAGGCGTCTGCAGCTCCTGCGCTCCCTGGGGAGCATTAATGATCCAAGCTTATCTCTGTAAGCTGATTAAAGCACTTGTTGACCTCATTAAGATGTGTCAGTCAGCTTGCTTACAGGTCTGATTTCTGCTGATTCCTTCTTTACCTTATCTTCTCATCAGCCCGCATCGACTCAGGTGCAGCCACTGAAAACGCCTCACCACACTCGTCATTATCTGGCTTTGAGGGCCGCCTCTCCTCCTGTGTTGTGGTGAGTTGTACATTCAGCAAGTGGCTGCAGAAATGCAGCTGCTCGAACACTAAACACAACCACGAGGCCGCTCAGCCGTCACCATCACTGCAGGCCCGGACATATCCCCGTGTGCTCGTCCCGGCTGCAGAGGCCTCCGCAGTGGTGATTACAACTGTTCTTACCCAACAGGTGAAACACAGCTGCCACACAGGTACGTCACAGGCCCCAAAAGGTTTTTACCTACATCAGATATAGTGATGTCATCATGTTGCCTAGCAACGGAATAAAATGACCTGTTTTTTCCCTGTGAAGCAGTTGTTGTTTTCATTTCAGAGCCAGCAGCACGAACAGGCCGCGGCGTGGACACGTGAGTATTAATAACACGTGGACCCAAAGGACGCAGCGCTGCCGGCGTTCTGATGCAGGCACCAGGATGTGTCGGACTTGTGTGACCCGGGCAGCACATTTTCCTCTGAGCGTGTTTAAAGGTGACTTCTGTAATCACGCAGCGCAGCGCTCCATCCTCCTCCACCTTCCTCGATACCATTTCCCCTCCAACTCAATCACGTCAGCGCGCCTCGCCTGCAGCTTTCTGCACATTTACAGAATCCAACATTCAATCAGGACATCATTCCCCCTCCAGTGGAAACGATCATATCTGAGCTTTGCTCTGATGCGTCACATGAAATGTACTTTCTACAGGCCTGAAAATAAAAACACAATAAAAGCAGAGGTGAATCGCCAGGTGTTAACCGCTGAACGCCTCGTGCATCATATTAGAAACAGACAGTTTCTGTCTACATCATCAGAGTGATTCTGTTTCCCTCGAAAACCTAAAGAAACAGAAAAATTACATTTTAAGGAAAAAACTGCAGATGTAGCAAATCTGACACAATAAAATTCTGATATGTAGTTTTTATATTTGGAAAAGTAAAACAAATAGCGAAAAACAAATGATTTTATTTTGAATAAACTGTTTTCATGCACATTTATTAGTGCTTTGCTTACAGTGCGCTGAGGTAAACAGGCAGTAACTGTTTGATAAAGGTCTGTGCTATTCTGTCACGTTTAGTCCTGAGTGTACCTGCAGCACGGCTCAGTCGTGAAGCTGTAGGATAGAGGTGTGACGGTGTTTGGATCATTACACGACAGTGCTGACACAGACAACAGGCTGCTCCGCCCATCTCCACCCCCTTTGAGAAAACCTGATTGGCTGCCCCTCACAAACAGCAGGTATGTAGATGTCAGCATGTCTGCTCTCTGGGGCGTCGTACATGTCCCTCCGTTGGATAAGCAGAACATCAAACAAAAATGCTTTTCCTTTTTTTTTTTTCTTTTTCTTTTACCAAGTGGATCATCATGGCCTTGCCATATTGGTCCATTTGATTGACCTTTATTATAATTATGAATTTATTTTATTTACAGTTGCTACAAACGGGACAGACATGACTGGGGGATAGGACAGGGAGAAAGAATGAAAGAAAGAGAGGGAGAGAAAGAAAACCAAAGGGGACAAGAGACGGTGAGAAGGGGGGAAGAAAGAAAAAACAAACAAACAAACAAAAAAAACAACAACAACAAAAAAAAACAAAAAAACAACAACACCTGGGTCACCTGTATGGAGAAAAAAAACAGAAGAGAAAGCAAACAACAAAGAGCAACATAATAAAAAAAACGGCACCATCACAATAAACTAGCTAGCAGTAGATATCAGTAGATACTAAATAATAAACGATATTGTGCAGCACGCAAGATAGACAGCGCACAATGTGCTTTGAGGCAGCAGCCAAGAAAGCTGTAGTCCGCGTCTGTGAATACCCGTGTGTACACCTGTGTGCATACCGGTGTGGATCAGCATGCTTGTATTCCAAAGGTTTCTCCATGTAATGATCTGCTAGGGAGTGTGGGGGGGGGGGGGCACAGCCCCGTCCTCCAGGGTATGAAGCAGGTATGGAGGAGATCAAAACTCCAGACATCCAGAGGCCCCCAGAACACAAGAGACCAAGGAAGACCAACAGAGGGGCAGCCGCGCCACTGTCCCAGTAAGAGCTGAGGAGAGTCCCAGAAAAATGCTTTTCTTACTTTGAATTCAAATTAAATCTCTTCATCGAGTATCAGAGAATAAGAAACATCTCAGCGTCGCTCTGTTTCCAGTTTAGCATGTTAATAACAGCCAGAAAAGACTGACTCAGTGTTTTTAAGGCTGATGGAGCTCCTGCAAGTTTGGACAAACTCCAACCTACGGAGGAAAATCTGCAAATCATCCAAGAAAGAATCAAAAAAGGTAAAAGAAAGCTGTTTAATGCCAGGTTTGAGCAGATTCTTTTATTCATATCTCATTTCTACAAAACATATAAATCCTCTTCAGCTCATTTACTGACAAACACAGAGAGAGGACGATTTTACCCTGCAGTTCCCCCAGCATCCAGCAGAGGCAGCAGTGAGTCGGTCCCATAGACTCCCAGGTAAAATGAAACCTGCTCGCAGCCTGATGCACAAACTGTTTGGTCTCTAGAGACAATTTTCTCCCTCGTAACACCAGGTTAACTTGTATTAACTCATTATTATTATTATCATTATTAAGGTTTAAAGGTTGCATTAATGGGGGCGTGGCCTCTTTGACTGACAGTCGAGACACATTTCAGCTGCTTCCCTCAGCTCTGCACCTCGAGGTGGACGTCCTTCCAGCTGCAGGAGCACAAACGGTTAACGTGGCCTGAGGCGCTTCCAGAACAAACTGATTTGTGGGGCATGGGCGGAGCCTTTCACAGCCTCGACCCAAACATGTTCCCTCATCATCCTCATCAACGATGATGAGTGCTGCAATAAAATCTGTACATCTGCTCACACGGTACAAGCAGCGATGCATCTCGCGGGGGTCACTCTGCTTTGTGAGCATTTAAAGGCAGGCTGAGCGGTTACCAGGCAGCAGCTAAGCACCCTCACACTCCTCTCCTCCTTCCTCTGTGTTTCCCTGCCTCAGGATTGGGATCACATCAGGGAATAATAAAGAGTTCTGATTAAAACGTGCCGCGCCCTCCTCGTGTCGCTTCCAGCAGTCTGGTGATCATGTCAGAGTGGGTGGGGTGAAAGGTCAGGCCATCCACCTCCATGGCCAGGTGACCAGTTTTCCCGCTTCGGATCCCAAACCGGACCAGAGTGGAGAGGAAGGACTCCTCCTGGATTTAGGGAGAGAGGGAGATGAGATCGTCCGCCAGCATTAACTACAGTCTATTTAATCAAGTCACGTTAGCTTCACGTTAGCTTCCTGCTGTGAGTATTTATAGGCACAGAGGCTCTAGATCAGGCTGCGGGGGCACATTTGGTGCTTGTTAATGAGTTATTAAGCATTTGTGTGTTACCTTTTCCACAGACGGCAGGTTAGTGGTCCAGTCCTGCAGCTGCTCCGTGGAGGTCACAGGTTCCAGTCCCAGCCCCTTCCTCAGGTAGCGCAGGTGTGCTGGGCAGGTGTGGAGCAGGTAGAGCCCGCAGGCCACAGCGTAGCCTCCCCAGTTAGACACGCCTGCAGGAGCACGGGAGGAGGTCACAGAAGATGGAACACAGGGTTAGTTCAAACTGACCTGCAGCTCACTCTAGTGAGCAGCATGATGCTGCGACAGCTGCTGTGTTCGCAGAGGCCGTACCTGCGGTGATGGCGTGGTCTGCAGGAACCTCACAGGCGATCAGACCGCCTTTGGGCATCAGGCTCTGCACCTTCTCCTTCACCTTCCCCATCCCCAGCTCGTTCCCACCATCACCGATTCCTGCACACACGCACACACAGACACACAAATCGTTCAGTCTCCTGTAAGGCTGAGTCGTGATTGGCTGCTGGATTTATCACAGAGTGTAATGATCAGATGGTGGGAGGGTTCCCGCCTGTGGTGCCGATTCCAGGTATGTGCTTGGCAGCGATGAACAGGTCGTCCACGGGATCCACCAGATGTTTGATGTTCACTGCTCTCATGTTGTAGTAGTTCCCATCTGCGGCGCGTCCGCTGCGCTCTATCGCCACCAGGTGGTCGAATCTGGTAACGAGCATCAGTGTCACATTAGAACCTGCAGCTGTACCTGTGCAGGTGTGAATAACAGGGGGCTGTATGCATGAGAAAGTTAAAGAACAGTCTGTGCACGTTTCCTGTTGTTTGGGCTCACGTGTGGTCTGATGATTCACAAACCTGCAGATTCTTCTTTCTCTGTTCAGCTGAACACTCAGAGATGCTTTTTATTTGTTTTTGAGGTTTTCTGCATTATGATGACATCATCGTAATGTTACACGTGTCCTTTTGCTTTGGTCACAGCAGCACTCCTGCTGCACACACCGCATGTCGTTATTTTATGGGCTCACGGGGTTTGAAGTCAGGTGACTCGTCACATGACAGTCCTCACGTGTGTTTGGACTCGCTGCAGAGGGTGGAGCAGGTCTGTGATGGAGAGCTGCTGATCTCTGACTGCGACTAGTAAACTGGACTTTTTCCCATCATGCACAGTTCAGCTGGACCAACAAATCCAGCCCATCCATGAAAGTGCCTCACACGCCAGCTCACCTGGGCTTGTTAGGGTCTCCATGGTGACACAGGAAGTGCCGCGCAGCGTCTGGACCACCGTCTTCAAATGTGACCAATGGGATAGCATCCTTCAGGACTCCTGAGGGTGACATCACAGCAGTTTCTTGCACTTTATTTTGAAAGTCACATTTTATTTTCTCATTCTGAACATTTCTAAATTAAATTCATCCCAGAGCAGATTTAAAACTCTCACCCGTCCTCACTGCTTCATCGATGATGGTGCGGTTCATCTCCAGCGCCCGGCGATCCGTCACCATGGTCACCTGTTTCCCCAGAGACAGCAGCATGGTTGCCATGGCAATTGCTCCTGGTGGGCCGTCGGTTTCATCGGGAGGGCTGAAGAGGAGACGCAAACGCTGAGAATCACCTGCGTTACTCGTGACCTCTCCCCCATCACAGACTGCAAACAAATGATCGAGGCAGCTTCTGACGCCACCGCCATCATTTGTTTACAGTCTGATATAATCCGATGTTGAACTTCCTGGTCACACAGAACCAGGAAGCTGTGTGTGTGTGTTTGTACCTGTGCATGTAGTGTGTTGGGAAGCCCGTTGTTATGGCAACAGAGGAGGAATGGGATAGAGCCAGACAGGAGCGCAAGAGTTCATCCTGAACGAATAAAGCTCTGATCCCTCGCTCACCTGCAGACGCACAGACACAAACGTTCAAACAAAGAAGAACAGGAAGTGGCGACCCGACAGGTGCTGCTCAGACGGGCAGGTAGGAGGACGACCACATGAAACTCCTGAGGAGCTCTGGCTGCAGGTGAAAGGACAACTAAAGTTCAGTCTGCAGGTAAACTGGCAGAAAAACCCCAAAAACTGTCCCTTCATTAAACACGCTGCAGGTGTAGTAGCCTCTGTGATGCACAATAATAAAAAGCAGCACCACCCGTATGACAGTAAAGGAGCTTCACGTGTCTGTGCGCGCGGCGTGGACGCCATGCACTGGTGTAACTGGCAGACTGTGAGGACTTTAAAGAATCCACAGCTGGTTTTTTATGGCCTGTTTGTTTTTCTGTAGAATAAACTTTAGTCGTGGACTCGGCTGACACACCTGAGGAGCTTCATCAGGCTCTACCTGCTCCATCATCAGCTCAGTTATTCGCTCCTAAAAAAAAGCATCCTGGGCCTTCTACCTGGATCTTCTCCGATCATCACCTCCAGCTGTCTGATCTTCGCCGCCGTCCCCTGAGAGACCAGGCTGTACAGCAAGGGATTCTGGGACACCTGGAAGCACAGGGGGGTCAGCTCAGGATGGGGTTTGGCCTCAGTGGGCGGAGTTATGGTGGAAGTAGGTGAGTCAGGAATGTCGGTGAGGAACATGCAGCCGGGCGAGTGGCTGAAGGCCAACGGAGGCTCTGAAAGAGACAAACTGTTCAGGTCCTCTGCAGGCTGTGATGTAAGCACAGTATCAGCCAATCAGAGTGCTCACTGCTGCTGAGGATCGCCTCAATCGCGGTCACACCACACGCCCAAAAGACTGTGACATCACCAGGCTGCAGCTCCACCGCATCACCATAATCCGGCCTGGACAGGTCCTGGATGCCGAGGAGAGCTACAGACACACACACAGACACACACACAGACACACTGTATATAAAAGATGGCCACAGTCATCTTGACACCACATTTTGAAGCCTCATCATCTGAGTTTTGTTCAGATTAGCTGAGGTGAAGCTAGCAGGCAGCTAGCAGCAACAGCCACCTGTGTCACCATCCACCTGTCAGTCACAGAGGCCATGCCCCTAATAATGCAGCCTAAACTGTTGTTCTGAAGAGACCTCAGAGGCCAAACAGTTTGTGTATCATCCTGTAAACATGTTTTCTCTGCTGTAAGGTTTTAACATGGAGACTGACTCACTGCTGCCTCTGCTGGCTGTTAGAGGAGCTGCAGGTGAGTGTGTGTGTGTACCTGGATCTCCTATGTGTACAGGAGCTCCATGTGCCAGTGGGTTGAGATGAGTGACCTTCACTGCTGCATCCAACAGAGCAGCTGGGACGGGACGCATCGTGACCACCAGAGGGCAGCTGAACGCTCCTGCAGGAACACAGGGAACTGCAGTCTGCACACACACACACACACACACACACACACACACACACACACACACACACACACACACACACACACACACACACACACACTGATGAGCTGGTGGAAAAGCGTGATCCCAAATGTGCACTGTCACATGACCCCGCTCTACGCTCCTGCAGAGTTTCATCAGAATTCACTGAGAATTTCCGAGCTCGTGTTTAGCGACAGAATGACACAAGCGCTGCTGGTGGGCGTGACTACTCCCACTTCACTTCTACCCCTCGGACACTTCACGAGTGTGTCACAGTGAACGTGAAATAATTCAGGAAGTCGACTGGACCTGAGAGCATAAATGAATACTGAGAAAACACGACTGGTCATAAAATCACTGATGATGATCCAACCAAAACATCTGCTCGACTGACTGATCCTGTCACTACACCCACAGTGCTTCAGCCGGAGCTGCACAGCACACTGTCAGCGACCCAGCGCGGCCCAGCGTACCCTGTACATGCTGACGTTCCTGCCCTGCTCCACGTTCCTGACGGGGACTCCGGCTTCTTTCAGTCGGCCCTCAAAGCCAAAGCTGCAGCCCAGATAGAAACACACCATGTCCGACCACGACCCGGGACGCTCCGCCTGCTGCCCGGGTGGAGACCTGCGAGGCAGAGGGAGGCTGATCACTGACTGTTATGCTACAGGAAACAACAGGTGAGGCAGGAAGCAGCAGCTTGTGTTTGTGCTTTAATGTCGAGTTTTCAGTGAAAGCAGCACGGAGGAGCTGGTGTAGAGTAATTCCTGGGATACAAGCTGAAAGCACGTTTAGATTTCAGGACAGATCCTGCCGGAGACGTCGCTATGCTTTAACCAGAGCCCATTTCAACAGTAAGTTATTACCAGGACGCAGTCACGGCTGAGGCTCAATGATTACCCCAACTCATGTTCAACATTACCTGTGTGCGTCACTGTACGTCTGCAGGCTGGAGACGGTTTTCACCAGCCGACCATCCTCATACACACAGTACTGCGAGATGTCCGTCCTACAGGAAACACAACCAGGAAACACTCGATCAGGAAAAATAAAACAGACACAGTCGGAAAGCTCCGCCCTTCGTTGGAGTCAGACGGGTATAGGGCAGAAAAATAAGAACTCTATGAGCCCTCAGGCTTCTGGTCGATGCACCCGTGGTGTCACAGCACCTGCCGGCCCGGCCACCGTCCTCTCAGGCTGAGGGGTGTACGAAACAAACATCCACCAAACCGTCTGTCTGGTCTGGCGTCTGTCTCTTCCTGCTCGCTCCTCTCAGTTTGCAGAAAAGAAGTTCAATCATTTCATCACATCAGGATCAAACACCTTCTTCTTTGTTCCAGCTTTTCTGAATCAAATTCAAAATGATCAGATTTTATAATGTGATGTGCTTGTTATCTGAGTAAACTCTGCTCTCGCCTCACAGGCGAGCGCTCCAAAGGTTACTGAGAGTCCGCAGGAGCTTTGTGCTGCATGGAGAACGATGTGAATGGACTCAGGAAACATCTGTGATTTAAAATCATCGGCTCACAGAACCAAACGTAAACCTTCTGCAGCACGTCTGAGAGGACAGGAAGCCCTACCTGATGTCAGCGTGCTGAGCCAGAGGCGGACAGGAAGTCTCTCCCGACTGGCTGCGATAAAGGAGCGGCAGGGGGGCGGGGTTACTGCGACAGAAGGCATGGAAGTCATCGGCGAGCTGGTTTGGCAGGACGACCACATTAGCCTGCTGGTATCCTGAAACACACACACACACGTTACAACAGAGAAAAACCAAGAAGCCCTGACCGTCCGGGCAGCTCTGCGGGATGACATCATCCTTTTCAGGCATTTCCAGAGCTCGTGGTCACCGGTTCCCGCTGAGGGCAGGAACCAATACGTCGACACCTCCACCCTCGCTGCACCGCACCAGCTCCAGCCTCCACACCAACCTGTCAATCAATCTGCTCAAACTCGTCAACATGACGTGTTGGAGGCAGAAAATCCTCGCCAACCCGGAGCGAGCACTCCACCCTTTTTCAGACTCGGAGCAGCTGTTTCTCATTCCTGCTGCTTCACCCTCGGCTGAAAAGCAGCCCAGAGGAAGCTGGAGGCTGCCAGTCAGCGAAGCCAGAAGGACCACATCCCAAGAACCCCAAACCCTTCACCGCCTGGCTGAGTCCAGCATGCACCTGACCTGATACCCCATACACCCCCCAGACACTCTGGGAGACACGTCCACAACATTCATGGATACTAGCTGAGGATGACTCGAGAGTATACATGTTTACTATTAGAACAAGCTAACGTTCCTACTGGACGCTAATTCGCTAAAGCAGCTCCTTTACTAAACCAACAAATCAGCAGAAATTTCACCTCTAAGCTGTCCCGAGTCTGTCCTAAGCCTGTCCAGTTCAGATGATCTCTTACCGTTGGCTAATCCTGTTGTGGTCTTTATCCTGGGGTCTTTCTGCCGGATTAACTGCCTCAGATTAGCAGGACTCAGATTATTTAAATGTTCCGACTTCATCATCTCACACACAAGCATGTCAGTGAGCTGCTTCCTGTTTACCTGTCACGGAGCAGGAGGGGAAAGGCCCGAGAGAACAATGAGCTGCTCTTATCTGCTTCACCACAGTTAATGTTTGAGCGAGCAGCAGTCGATGAAGTTAATCTTTGAAACACTCCAGACTTTAAACCCCACTCACTCTTTTTCCTTCCCTCACTGCTCTCCTCCATCAGTGTTTTCTTTTGTGTGTGTGCGTGTATCACCTGTGTCCATGGCAGAGGTACGGATACCCCTGAGGTATCTGACGGCGCACCGAGCAGCTCTCAATGCAGACAGCATCCTTCTTCACCTAAACGTTAAAAAAATGTCATGAGTAACCTGAGGAATAGGCGAGCTGTCTGATTGGTTAATTCGCTGGTGAACAGCCAATGAAATATAATCTGTGGTAACACTTTGTGTACTTAGATTCAGACGCTTATTTATGTGAAACTTCCTAAACTGTCAGGACAGCAGAACATTGGTGTAGATGAAGCTGAGAGCAGGGATCGAACACCTGCCAGGTGAGGATTCATCAGGGTAACCCGCTCTGCTCGCTCCCGCTCATCTCCAACCATCACAGCAGGTCTCACTGCCACCTTTAAACCTCCTCCGGCACTCATACTGCTCTCCTTCTCCTCTCCTCCCTGCCTGCACTCACCTCTTTGCAGAGGTGACGCCACCCGTCTATCACCACTGCAAACAGGAAGTGGCTCAGAGACCACCTGACAGTAAAGTTCAGGCTACACTGATCCGATACTTTGCACAAAATCAAAACTATTATATATCAAATTATACCTTCATGATGAATACAAGACATCACACTATTATTCCTCTTGTTTAATTATGAAGAATTATCTTACAAGGAAAAACTAAACCTGAAAAGTCAATACCCACATATTAAAATCTTCAATTAAGATTGAAAAAGGGTCAGGGTCCAGGAAGGCTGCACGCTTTCAGTGGGAGAAACATTTCGTCATCATCAGGTTTCGACTTTATAAACAGAACTTGTGCTCAATGGCTGACACTAGCACCCCTGACTCACAACGGGCTGTGAGGTCAGTTTATGATCAATGATATGCAAACTGTGATTGATCATTGATCGGCTATGACAGTGATCTTTGATCTGTCTATATAAGGTTGGAAACCTGCAGTCAGCTGAGACTGAAGAAGTCAGCTGGACGAGTTTCTCCCACTGTACACTACATTAAACATAGAAACTTCTATTTTAATATGAAAATCTCCGCTCGGAGGGAGCAAAGCTGACCGTTAAGCTAACGGTCCTAAAGTCCCTCCGACAGTGTGATTAAACTCACGGTGTGACGGTTTATCCGCGGAGTGTCGGGGTCGGTGATGACAGCTCCACAGGCTAACAGCTGCTAATAGCTAAGTCCGGGGCTGCAGCCTTCGAGGGCCCATTACGTCACAGCGAGGCGACGAAGGTTACTCCAGTGCCTCTGCGTCCTCAGTTTCCCGGATTTCAAGGACGTTGGCTGTGTCCCTGTTGTCCCAATTCAGGGTCTGCACGCTTGAAGTACGCATTTTAAGTGCGATTACGTCACCGCCACGCGACGGCTGTCCCAATTCGAAGTGTATTTCAAATGCATTTAAAAAACTGAAGTCAAGCAGATTTGCCACAATCTATGATGACATTTCCCATTTGCTACTATTTTGATCATTACCTCTATTGTGTATCAACCTGTGCTCTTTTTTAATTCTTCCCCGTTAATACTGTGAATTTTTGTCTAGCCCCCTCCCCCCATATCCTTGCTGTTAGTTTTGTTGTATTGACTGTGTTCTTTTTTTATTTATCCTCCACGAGAGTTCATTTGCACTATATTGTGTTATATTGTTTGTGACTGTATTGTTCCAATTGTTAATAAAAAAAAAAATGAAAAATTCAAATGCATACTCCAAATGCGCCGTCGATTTCCCCAAATATCAAGCGTGGTCCGCAGTGTTGCCAACGCCTCAGTAAGGAAAATCGCTATTGGCTGTCCTAAAAGTCGCTAGAAGTCGCTAAATGACGTCATCATGCTAATGTAATTGTAACCTACTCGGTTGGACAGAGAAATATTAAATGCATCTAGAATTTATTTAGAACTACAAATTAAATTTATTTTAGCAATTATTGTTTTTTTAATGTCATAATTCCAACCCTGCTCCTTTATCCGGGCTTGGACCGGCAAACGTCATCCGAAATAGGCACTCTGGTGGAGTTACTTTGTGTGTGTGTGTGTGTGTGTGTTCATAAGTAGTTTTAAACTTTGTGGTCCACAAAACAACATAACAGTAAAAGAAGAACTGACTGCGTTACAGTCAGTGCGGGAGCCCTGCCTGCCCTGATAGCAGCTGGGGGAAGACTATCCTCCGCCTGTGAGCGCTTTGGCACGGGTGAGGTGCCCAAGGCAGCACCCGCTGCTTATTGAGAGTAAGAGCGATACGCGCTTTCACGTCAAAAAGTCGTCATAAATAAGTCTCTAATAACGCCAGAAAAAGTCGCCAGATTTGTCGCTAGTCGCGTTTTAGAAAAAAATGTTGCTAAGGGGTCTGAAAACTCGCTAAATATAGCGACAAAGTCGCTAAGTTGGCAACACTGGTGGTCCGGTGCACGCTTCGTGGTCCCATATATCCCACAATTCATAGCGCGGCGGTGGGTGTGGATAATTTTGTCGCAAAATACGACAGAAGGGAGCGGCTGAAGAGTGAACTGTCAAAAGTAAGTACTGAATATGATGTCACTAATTTATGTGCGAATGTTTAATAACGAAGAACATTAAAACATTACTGTTGGCCACATGTCGGCAAAGTTATGCAACATTAGCGATGTTTGTACTTTCAGGATTAACTTTGTTTTAAAGCCTTTACTTATATATATAGTCGACCTTAATCTTACAGAGAATGTGATGATTTTGTGGATAATTAAAGTCAGTCATATATCCACAAACACAACAAGCTGAAAGTCAGTGATGCTGCTCGGTTTGCAGTCCTGAATATCACGGCACAAGCAGGATTCACTGCACTGTTAATGTTAGCTATGTTATATTGCTGCCTCTGTTCGGTGGTGTCGAGCCAAACGGACTTTAACGTGTGTTTGAACGAGCTGACGGTTCACTCGTTAAGCTGAAAGAAAGATGCTTTAATCACAGGAGTCACACATGTGTCCACTGCACCATCTGGGAACTCTTCTTGTTTAGCACTCATAATGACACAAACACTAAATCCTCCTTCTCTGGTGCTGTTGTGTAGCAGTGTATACACCTGAGACTGTCACCTGTCTGTCTGTCCTGCACTCTCTCTCTATTTCTTTCTCTCTGATTGTGGAATAAAAGTATGAACATGTATTTAAAAGTTACACTTGTGTTTGAATCCTGCAGCTTATCACACATTTGATTTCCATGTGTGACGACTGCAAGTGTCCAGAGTGAGGACAGACTGAGGGACCCACTGCTGTACATCATCTGTGAGGCTTTGCACCCCTGATGATCCACCAGGACAAACTCAGCAGTGTGTGAGGAAGAGGAGGAGGAAGAGCCAGCAGCAGCTGACAGATGGAGAGCATAGACAGACTGTTCCCTGTTTGTGAAGGACTGCTAGGAAAGTTTAGAATAACTAATTGTCTGTCCTGAATCAGTCTTATTAGGTAATGTTCAAATAATTTGATCATTCCAGTGTTTTCAGTGTGGGAGAAAGTACTCAGGGCCTTCAAGTTACACACTATGAAAGGAAGCAACAAGTTTAATGTTCAGAAACCTAAAGTATGTATCAGCAGCAGAATGGAGCTAAAATAAATGTTTGTTCCAGTATTTTGGATTAGTAGCACTGCTGTGTTTGTTGCATCATGTTGCTGTAATTGTTTATATGCTTTATATATTCTGAGCTAAGTTGATCTATAGTGTTACATCATATTCTATAAGGATGTTATGTGTTTGTAGACTTTCTGCCCAGTTTGACCCATTTAGCAGAAGTCAGCCTGTTTAAGACTCTGATATCTATTCTGTATGACTTAAAGCAGTTATGACATGGTCTGATTTTCTCACCCAATAAAGGAATATTTCATATATCAGTCTATTCTTCATACCAAAACATGAAGTTAATCACAGCTTCAGACAAATTTAGTAATTTTATGAACTGAACATTGAAGACATTGAGATATGAGCTGTTGACAGGTCGGTCTTTATAATGAAGATCCGGTGTTCCCACTCTCCAGCGCTCTGTGTGAAAGCAGCTGCTAAAATGTGAAAATGATTAAAAAATGCTGTTTGGTGACCCGCTGTGGGTCCGCGGACCTGCTGTTAGATGGTGACGAGTCCGTAGGCGGGTGGAGCTGTCTGGGGTTGTTCGTGGCTCTGCAGCCGCTCACACAGAAAAATGGATAAATACTGTATTTGATTTAAATGCAGGTTTACCAACATCATAGTAGCACAAACAGAGCGTGCAGTTTCCTGCTGCTCTGCAGTCGTCGTCTTCTGCTCCCTTTAGAGGTCCTCCATTTCCTCCTATCCCAGCATCCTCCTCTGTCACTCCGGCCCTCTGCACATCCTCCTGTCTATTGTTTAGTTGGCTTAGTTTGTATATCCTTATTATTTCTTTTTGCAAAAACTGGCTTGTATAGTTTATAAGAGCACCTTTTCTCTGTTAATTCTGTCAATATGTATATAGAGCTGCAGAACACACAGCAGGGAGCTGAAATAAATTGATCTTTAACCTGGATTTTGTCAGGTAACTGTGACGGTCAGGCGGGAGCTGTTTGATGAGCTGACATGGTGTGACCAGCTATACTCTGCTGCCCTTTAACGTCTTATCTTTTTAATCCATACGTACTTTAAACTGTCCTCTCATTCACCTCAGATACCCCTTCTGACCTGCCGAGAGTATGAGTGAGTCCAGCATTGTGTAACGTTGAGCTTCCAGAGAGCTCAGCTCACAAGCAAAGATCACAGCAGCGTGATGGCACATTAAAGCAGGAGCCCAGCTCAGGTCTGACAATAAATTCAAATAATAATAATAATCGTCCAGTGCTGAAACAGTAAAACCTGCAGTTCCTCTCATGTCCAGCAGAGGCAGCAGTGAGTCAGTCTCGTGTTAAACCTCATGTTTACAGCCAGAAACTCCAGTCATGGCGGCCATGTCCATCTTTTATTTACAGTTAAACAGGGGCAGTCAGTGAGTGTGGTTTTTTAAATGGGACACCTGTGTCTGTCACACCTGGGTTTTATCACCAATGGGGGGCGGGGTCACAGCTTGTACATATATTAGAATTAAGATGAATAAAAGAAAAAATAAACGGCGTGCTGATGTCACCACTCTGACCTCTGTGGTTTTACCTGCTGCGTCTCATCATCACTGTAAATTATTGATTGAATTCTTGGGGGGGGGCAGTGCTGATCACAGACTACACTTTAATTCTGAGGGATGAAACGACCAGACAGAGTTGAACTTTGACCTCTGAGCGGGACAGAAGGAGGGTCTTCATAAACGCTGAGCAGAGGTGCTGCTGTGTCAGTGTGGAGGAGGCCTGCAGCCCATCATGGGTCACAGGAAGCTGTGTCTGCTGCTGCTGCTCGGCTGCTGCGCGCGGGCTCGTAAGTACCGACCCGTCCTCGTGCACGCACACGAGGACGCTCTGTTAGTCTCACTCAAGCCGTTTTTCTACATGGATGAAAAAGTTGTTCTCTCACTGATCTCTGGGATCTTTCATTGTTTTCTTTCCTACTTTAAACTCGGTGCTTCCAGCGGTGTAGTCGTGCTCGCGTCCATCTGTCAGTTTGACTCCAGCCGGAGACACGGGTCCCCTTTGGGGCGCGTCAGCTTTTCATGCTGTTCATATTATAAAAGTGTGAATATGAGCCATCAGATCTGAGACAGGAAACACTTGTCTCTCTGATGTGTGCCAAACGCAACAAAATCACTTTTTACACAAACAAATCTAAATTTCAAATGTTTGTATTCGAGTGTATAATGTTTATTTCTAATGGAACGCTTCAGTCGTCGGTGTGATCTTGGCTCTTTTTTAAGGTTTTATTATAATTGCGTCCTTCTGGCCTCTAGAAGCCGCTCTCATTACTCCAATATTAAAATACTGTTAAGTATGTTGATCGTGTTTTCTTCCAGAGGACGGGCAGGACGTGGACCAACAAACTGCAGCCTGTCAGTGTAAGTCATCCTCACTCTTAAACATGCAAACTCATTTTTATTCATTTTTATTAAGGTTGAGCTGAAAATATTACGTATTTAAAGAACTGTGGACTTTCTCCTCGCTGGAGAAGGTCGAGTGTGTGCACTGTGTGCAAACACACACATCGACCTGCTAACAGATCAATGGCGCACTGATAAACGCACGGCCTGTTTTCTGGAGATAGCGGCTCGTGGACTCCTGTCCTGTTTGTGAATGAGAGCTGCTGCTCACTCTCACCTACGACGGGGTCAAAGGTCAGCTGCTGAGTCATGGTGTGGAAAGCCAATCCTGAGATGCAGCAAGAGGACAACCATCGAAGCCTTTTCACATAAAGGAGCAAAGCCCTGACCATGTGACCCTCTCCTCCCCCCACAGCAGCATCCAGATTCAAGGCCTTCAGGAAGTACGTGTATCGGTACAGCACAGAGAGCCGGAACAGCGTGACCGGCGCCGCCGACCTGAGAGACGGCCATGCGCTCACCTGTCAGGTAAACAGCTGTTTATGCGTCCCGTTTTTCACCTGATGACACGATGTTCCTCTCTGACCGTGGCTCTGCTATCGCCGCTCGTCAGGTGGAGGTCGAAGTCCCCCACCTGTGCAAGTTCATCATGCACACCAGGGGCTGCACCCTCAGGCCGGCCCCCAGCTCGGACGCCTTCCAGGCCGCCATGGAAAGGTGAGTGCAAAAACACAGACTGTATATTAAAATGGCATGCTGCTGCCATGTCGGTTTTTGGTGCAGCGAGCACATTTTCGAGTGAGGCTGGTTTATGACCCCGACAGGCTCCGACACTCTGCTCCCCTCAGAAAACATTCGATGTGTTACGTTTTAAAGATCGAGCCTTTGTGTCCACAGCAGCGGCGTGTTCAGGAGCAGCACCTTCACCGGCTGAACACGCCCCCCTCTGATCAGGTTTCACTGTCTTTGTTCATCCAGGAACCCTCTGAAGTTCACCCTGCAGGGTGTCTCCAACATTCAGCTTTACCCCGACGCTGACGAGGCGATCGGCATCCTCAACATCAAGAGAGGGATCGTTTCTGCTCTCATGGTGCCAGACATGGAGGACCAGCAGGGCGGCCGCACGGTGAGCGTCCTCTGAAACACTCCAAACCATAATCAGTGTTGTCACAGGAAATAGTTTATTTCAGGAAAAACAAAAAGATTTCTTTTATCAGGATTTTTTTTCTGTCAGTAAATAAATTCAAACTTACCAAGAGTGGAAAACATGAAGGTTTTGAGTTTTAAGCCCACTTCCTGCTTCAACTATGTGTTCGTATCCACAAGATTAGCAAAGGTCACAGCAGGGTAACGCCTCTTCACTGCATTCAGACGTGACGAAGACGACCTGCTGATGTTCGGCCTGAGCTTCAGCATCGGGAAGAAAAGTGATTTCACTGACTGTGGCGAGGTTATTGGTCTGAGTGTTGCTGCGGTTTTCCCACCAACCATCTCTGAGCTTACAGAGGAAATATCGGTGAGCAGCAGGGAGGAAGTCCTTGTTGATGTCACAGGAGAACGAGCAGGAAGCTGACGGGAAGGAAACAGGAACTCAAATAAGCTCGTGAGAAGACCATCTCTGTGCCTTGAAGCAGATGGACTCCAGCAGCAGAAGACCACACTAGGAAACAAAGGCAACGACTGACACAGACTCATGAAACAGGACAACAGCAGATGGGAAACGGTTTCCTGATTTCTGCTGCAAATGCATGAAAGCCTGTATCGGTGCTCAGGCTGTGGTGTGATGGTGTGATGGTGTTGGCCGTTGGGCCCCTGACCACGCTCACTGTGCCCATCCCTGTTGTAATGTTTGCATGCCTCAAACATTAATGATGACACCTTCAGTATTTCTCAGTTCCATTCTTTAATTCTCAGGCTTGCGGCGGCAACACAGTCTGCAGCGCTAACTTGTTCATCTCCCGTTTTCTGTTGTCTCCTTTTTTTTTATCTCCTCCTTCGGCCTTACATTCGACCTTTCAAAATAAAAGTTCTGTAAACATCACACCTGTGTGACCTCAGGACCTGTCTACTATCCTTTTTTCTGCTGTTTTCTCCTTTTTCAGAGCACCGTGCACGGTCAGTGCGTCACTCTGGTGAACTCGAGCAGTGATGTTGCCACAGGTGTGACGCTGGTCAGAGATCTGTCCCAGTGTGACCAGTTCTACAGCAGAGAGCTGACCAACAGCCCGCTGGCCCTGCTGCAGAGACTGGTGGGAACTCAGAAGCAGTTTGTTCTTTTCTTTACCCTCAGTTTGATTTCCTGATTACTGCAGAAACAAATGCACGAAGCACTCAGACAGCTCCACACACCTTAACGATGTAACATCACCTGTAATTATTCTACTTAATGTTGTCCTGTCTGTGAGCTCGCTGAGGCTGACCGCAGACCTCGTGACAGTAATGTCACTGTAATACAGCCTCCGTGTCACAATAGTCACGAAAAAGGAGTTTAAATGGTGCAAACATGTTTTCTGAAGTCAGGTTTGTGTTTCCAGCACAGCCCGATATCCAAGCTGATCACAAGCACTCAAAGCTGCAGCTACCAGTTTGATCGGAGGGAAAGGCACATCACCACAGCCTCGTGCACAGAAAACCACAGCTACCTGCCGCTCTCCCACACGTGAGTCACCGCCTGACTGCATGTTTGTGTGCGTGCACAGGGCGCCATTACGCCTCAGCTTTAATCTGCTCTGCAGGGACAGCATGGTGTCGTCAGAGCTGACGCAGGAGCTGCGCTTCCAGAGCAACAGGAGGACCAGCAACAGAGACTTCAGTGAGTGAGCTTTCCAGTCAGCTGTGGAGTTTCACACCTGGGGATTATTGTGTCCCCAGGTGATTCGTGTCACCTGTTTAAATTGACTTAAGGCTTAAAGTTTGCATTACTGGGGCGTGGCCTCTTTGACTGACAGGTGGATGGTGACACAGGTGGCTATAGCTGTCTGCTAGCTTCACCTGAACTGGACCTCTGGACCGTGTTTGTGCTGTTGGATCCTTTTTTGAGGACTTTTAATGACATTATGTGACCAATAATAAGGCTGCTGGGAGGTCACTGACTAACAGATCATCCAAGAAGTCTGACATTGAGTTTTAGTGAAGTTTGAGGATTTAATTTGGACAACAAAATATTGTCAGTTCTGAATTCTGAAGATTTGAAACGTGGGTGAGGTCATGTGACCACATCCATCCGTACACGTCGGTGCAACAGGCAGCTGCACCCCTACATGGCCAGCAGGAAAATAATTTAAGTCTCTTCATTAAAGTTTTATAAACCACTGCTGACGTCCATTTTTAAATGAGACTCACCTCTTACTGGGAAATGAATAAGTGACATCACATGTGTCTGTGTGCAGGTGTGGAGCGCGACCAGGTGAGGCCCCTTCACTTTGAAGATCCTGAAGATAAATCTCCAGTGCAGACAGGAGACGATGTTCTGACCACCTTACGGGAGCTGGTGACGTTAGCGGGCTCAGACCAGGGTCAAAAAAGGGCGGGCCTTTTCCATAAGCTGGTGTCCGGCCTGCGCGCCCTGAGGAACGAGACCCTGAGCCGGGCGGTCCCTGAGATGCGAGCGGCATCAGGCTGGCTCACCTGGCAGGCCCTGTTCCAGTGCGGGACCTCAGAGTGCACCAGCGCCATCCTGCAGATTATCCGGACCATCGACGGCGTTTCCCTGGAGACAGACGCTCTGGTCTACGCCTTGAGTCTGCGGGCTGACCCTGATGCTGCACGTGTGCGAGACATGCTCAGCATGGCTCAGTATAAACAGAGCAAGCCCATCATGTACGCTCTGGCCAACACAGTGAAGAAGTAAGTAAAGCTATGATGCAGTGCTTCAGGTGACCACTAGAGGGAGACCCATGGTCCCCATGTCTCAGTGTCACACGTGAGGAAGTATCGGTCATGGAGGTGGAACCGTCGTCAGCCATAAACGGCCGACAGGGCGTGCTCGTCACCATACTGGGCAGACAGCGTGGTGTTGCTTAGCACACCCGTGATCATAACAGTTTCCATCTCAGTCATGCCTGCAGCATCACGCATCATCTGACCTGAGCAGCTGACCACACTCTTTTTCATCCACAGGATCCATAAAAACGCGGTAACGCCGGAGGTCACGGATGTGCTCACAGACGTGTCAAAGTTCATGGAGGTGCTCTTAAACGACTGCTCAGTCCCACACTACGACTCTGACCTTCCTCCTGACCCCGCAGAGATGTCCTTCCTTGTCCTGAGGGTACGTGAAGCGTGTCATGTAGTTTTAGATCCATGGACGTATTCTTCTGCTGAAAGCTGTCTCGGGGCTTCAGTCCTCTGCATAAATGTTGATTTCTAATCTGCAGGTCGTTGGGGTCATGGGTCAGGCCATGCAAGCCGTCAGCCCCAGCCTGATCTCGTCCATTTTACGATGTGCAAAGAAAGCAGAAGTCCCACTATCATATCAAAAGGCAGCCATACAGGCCTTTAGACGGATGGACGTCAGTGATGAGGTAAAGTCTCTCTCTTACATGGACACATCTCTCACACAGACTGATCTGGGAATGATTGAAACAGTCCAAAAATGACATGTCAGACTCATCTGCTCATTTTGAATCTGAGAATGTCTGAGAACCATCATCATGAACGTAGCTCATCACTGCATCCACACAGGAAGCTCAGACTGAACCAGAAGCACCTCCACCTCCTCTGAGCTTATTTAAGGTGGACTGGCGCCGAGTAGAAGCTGTGGTAATTCCTCTGGGTTGAGGAGGAGAGGAATCACCACAGCTTCTCAGCTTACAGGTTAAAGCAGCATCTCTGCTAGTATGGCAGGGGGCACATGAGTACAGTCATGACCACTGAAACATCTGGAGCCACAAACACAAGAACACACCAGTCCAGCTCCTCAGTTCAAACACCTGGACAGCAGGTACCCACAGACATACTCCTGAACATTTCAAACGTGAGGCTGGCATCAAATTCAAAATGAACAGATACTGACTCTGAAAATGTTCAGTATACACGTGATTGTATTCATGTGTCACTCCCCGTGTGGTTGGTTACAGGTCAGAGATGTGTTCGTGGAAGTGTACCGGGACGATCACAGCCCCGTAGAAAAGCGTGTAGCAGCTTTCCTGATTCTGATGAAGAGCCCGGACCGAGCGACCATCAGAGACATCGTCAGCAGTTTGGAGAACACGAGGGACGAGCAGCTCAGGAGCTTCGTGGTGTCTTACCTGAACAACATCAGAAACTCAGACGAACCACAAATACAGCAGTGAGTTAACGACCAGGGATGTCCTGCAGGGGGCGACTCCTCTGAAATCTGATTGTATAGAGGTCTGTGAGAAAATGAGGCGGATGGTCATCTCTGAACTCAGTGAACTCTTTCAGTGGGCTCGGCCTCTAGTTTCAGGTCTGACTCAAGAAAACATGAAGTTCATTTTGGAAACGATTTAGGGCGGGGCTACTTTGTTACTAGCACCTGAGCGTCTGCTGTCTGGGTTTTATGTCAGGTTGGTTCGATTGAAACATCCAGAATGTTCACTCGAGGTTTTTAAACATCAAGACTTCAAAGTGTGTTTGACTCTGAGGGCAAAGACGTGACGTGGATGATGATGGTTACAGGGCAATGACAGAAACCCTGCGGCCTGTTCGACACTGCGGTGGTTACATCCTCCTGTTATAAACAATCTCAGATTGGAAGAGTATTACCTGCACGTTGAACGCATCCTCCTATGTTATTCGTGTTTCCAGCACATTCACACATTTATGTTATTATGTGATGACATTAAATGGACTAAGTACCAACACTACAGACAGAGAAAGTCAGAAACTCGCTGAGCAGCCACATCTTTAGCTGGTTGAAATCAAAGTAAAGTAAAAAATAAACTGAAGTTTTCTGAATAACAGTACTGCAGCAGACTTTAAAAATAAGAAATAAACAGAAGCTGAGGCTGACATGTGTAATGAGCAAAGATGGTATCGGTCCAAATATCAGAGTGCAAAGTGGAGAAAGGACAGGAACCATCCATCCAGGCTTCCCTGCTCTGTACCTCGTTAAAGCCCTCGTTAGGCTTTCACAGCTGAGGGACTTAAGTTAAAGCAGAGAAAGAAGCTTTGTTTGAAAATACAATCATATTGATTGTACATGCACTTCTTCACCTCACCACTAGATGTCTCATGTACAGTCTGTATCTGTGATTACTCTGGGCTGATAGATGCCACCGTAGCAAGAGGAGGGCACCGGCCGGGGATCTGTACACGACTGATCATGACTGAAAAAACAAAAGTGCTGCTGATTCTGCATTATATTAATAAACACTATTAAATATCATTTATTGTCCTTTCCAAAGACTCAGGGAGTACACTGAGTCGGCCCTGAATGGCCAGCCGTCACCCACAGGCGCCATCTTTGATGGCATGTCCCGCAACTACAAGCTGGACTCCTCCTTGGGATCAATCCAGAGCAACATCATCTTTGATGGAAGCGACACCTTACCCAAGGAGATGATGCTGGAGACCACGCTGAAGGTGTTTGACTACAGCTACGACATCTTCGAGGTATTGAATGACATGAATCTGCAGTACAAAAATCAGTTTTCTGTCGAGGTCCAAACATTTAAAATCTCCTTTTTAAGGTCGGCGTTGAAGGAACGGGATTTGAACCAACGATCGATGCTCTTTTTGGGGAGAGAGGTTTGCTCCCTGAATCCATTTCCAGACTGATGTACTTGGCGCAGGACAAAGCCCCAATGCTCAAAGCCATTTTGGACAGAATAGCACCCCAACGAGACAGAAGGAAGAGACAGGTGAGAGGTTCTCCACGTACACGGAGCTACCACATGAGCAAATGCTATGTCACATGCTGAAACACAGACTGTCCTGTGCTCTCAGATCCCAGAAGACTTTCTGAAAGACATGGCGGACAGAATCCAGAAACTTGTGAATGATGTGAGCTCCTCTCCAGCGCCTGAAGCCGCCGCCTACCTCCGACTTTTGGGGAATGAGATTGGATATCTGAAGACCGGCGAGATGAGGAAAATGTTTGAGACTCTGTTCATGTACTACCACGTCTTCATCAGGGTACTACCTGCCCAGGTGGGATATTCTGTCTCCTGACCGTTTGGTGTGTTGATCGTGGCAGGAAGTGGCACACAGCTCCAGTGTGCATCGGTGCCTCGATGCAGCCAGCATGGCGACATTAGAACAAAACAGTTCATAACATCAGGAGAGGATCACAGATGATTTAGTTCATTAGTTTTGTTTCACTTTTTAATTTTATTTGCTGCTTAGGTTTAGGATCTAAAAACTACTCTGGAGCAACTTTTGTGGTGCTTTTAGAGGATCCAGATGTGATAGTGGACTCTCCCATCATGTTTGTTTTCTCCTGTTTTCTTTCCAAAAGGTGTTCTCTGAGCTCATATCCAGGACTGACAATGAAGTCTTTGCCCACTACATCTTCATGGAGAATGCCTTTGCTCTACCCACCGCATCTGGCTTCCCTCTCAAGTTCTCACTAGCTGGTGTGTTTGCACCAGGTGTCAGAGGAGGCCTGACGCCCTCGGCAGCGGTATGTTGATGCTCTTCATCACATTACAAGTCATGAATCCCAGACAGGCCAAAAAACAAAAAACAAATACAACTTGCAACCTGTAGGATATAGAGCTGCTGCATCGGATGCAAAACACTGGTATAGAAACATTATTCCAAAGGTACTGTATATGGACAACAAGATATAATATATAATACATCTTTAAATACAAGATTTACAATATTTACTTGTTTAATTTTTTTTCTGGATATGTTCCTGATCATAACTTTCTGAATTGTCAGACAGTTTTATTTGCTATTGTCCAAGTTTAATAATGTTCTTTGGTCTGTTCCTTTCATATTTGTAGTTATCGGTGCCTGTTTAGCTCGCTGCTTGGGTTTTAACTCTCCATGTTATTCCCATGCATGAAGGAAGCTCCGGAGTTAAGGTTGTGAAAAAGCTGGAAGAGAAATTACATTTTTCTTCAGGGTCCCCAGGCTTGGTTCCTTTTATGAAGTATAAAGTTAAAACAGTACTATTACGGAAGCTGGGGCCCAAAATAATACCAGAAAATAACTTTCTCATAAAAATATGGTTATTTTCAGTAATGACACTACAGTTTGTTGCCCTAATTTTACATGGGATTTTGCCTTTAGTGCTTTTAAACATTAAATTAGGAACATTTTAATGTGATTAAACAATTACCTATAAACAAGGTCAATGAATGTGGCAATAGGAATAATAATACTTAAATATACAGTTAGTTTAGATAATAATGGATTGCGTGCCCTGGGACAGAGGCGAGGCTGCCATATTGCACCATCGGCCCCTCTGACCATCACCAGTAGGCAACGGGTGAAGTGTCTTGCCCAAGGACACAACAACCGAGAGTGTCCGAGCCGGGGCTCGAACCGGCAACCTTCCGATTACAAGGCGAACTGCCAACTCTTGAGCCACGATCGCTCTAAATAGCAATAATAATAATAATTATTTGATGTAAAAAAAGTTTATAAGAATCATTTTATATATTTTTCCACAGCATTAAATTTGAATTTAACAGTTCAATCAGGTGAAAAAATTGTAATATAAAAGTATTTTACAGTTTTGTACTGTTCTTCTAGAATATCATTACATTTACATAAATAGACTGATTTCACATTTCAAATGTAGATTAACGTAAAATCACTGTAAATGTAATAAAACACAATTTTCTTGTTTTTTTTTAATGTATTTGTCTGTTTAGATTGTTAAAATTCATTCACAAATGCATCATAATTTCACAAATATTTGTCCGTTATTTGAAAGATTGAACTGTTAAATTCAAATGTAATGCTATGGAAAAATAAATAAATAAATATATAAAATTATTCTTATAAACTAAAAAGGAAAAAAGAAAGAAAGCAGAAACAAGTCATGAATCCCTGTGTTACAGCTGCTCTGTGTCTCTGCAGACTGAGCTGTCCTTCATGCCTTCGGTTGGACTGGAGTTCATCACCCAGATGGGCGTGCACATTCCAGACTACGTGGACGCCGGGATTCAGACGCACACCAACATGTACCATGAAAGTTCCCTTAATGCTAAAGCTACAGTTAACCGAAGGCAGGTCAAGCTGTCCATCCCTGCTCCTCAGTCGAACACTCAGCTTTTCAGCGTGAGGTCAGTGACCCACAGTCTTTCTCTGTTTGAGTTGTGTTGTTATCACTCACCTCACTCCACGTTCTTTCTGAAATGCAGCACCAAGGTGCTGTCTCTGTCATCTGGTCAAACAACGATGGGGCCATGCAAGGTGGGAGACCGGGCCGACTCAGTCGATTGCCAGCCTCTGCTCAGTGGTCTGAAGCTCTGCACAGCAGTGCGTTACTCCAATCCTACCTCTGTGGATCAGGCACCATGTTCCCCTCTAACCGGAGAAACCAGGTAAGAAGGTTGATCAGCTCATCTGAGTTAATACTTTGTGATTTGACTTTGACATCTATTGCTGCTTTTTACCACACAGCTAACAAATCCTGGATTAATGACAGTTTGTTCTTTCAGGTTTGCAGTTGAAATCCAGCCAACAGGAACAGTTTCAGAGTACACCGCCACCATCGCAGATGAAACGGTCAGAGAGGGCAAACGAGGGCGCCATAAGGTGGAAACGCTGAAATTAATCCTGAAGGCAGAAGGTAACGCTATTAAATATGATGTCTGGACGTGTTTGTGTGCAAGCTCAGTTCATAAGACTGAGAAGGTTAAACCATCATGCTGTCCCAGCTCTCCCAGCATCATGAACAAATATGAGTCGTTCTCACAAAACAGAGGGTGCTGTGTTTACTTTGGCTCATATCTGTCTTCATCACATTTTATATCTGGGCAGGGACAGCTCAGTAGGAGTGGTCGCCCATGATCAGAAGGTCAGGGGTTCAAATCCACTGAACGGCTACCGTGAGGTACCCTTCTCCCTGTACGCTGCTCGCCGGGCGCTGCATTGGTGGCTGCCCACTGCTTCACACAGTGAATGGGTTAAATGCAGAGAGGATTTCCCTACGGGGATCAATAAAGTACACATTATATAAATCCTTGTTTTCTTTAAACTGTTGTCAGGGATTTTGGAGTGTCTTTGGGGTGTAATGGTCCCTTCAGTGAAAGAATTCATAAAAATGAAGCACATTTTTGCTGACGCGTGTATTCTTTTCCTGTGCGTACTGGATAAAAGTCCACCTGTTGCTCCCTACAGCTAACAGCCGGCTAATTGCTTTAATTCTTATCTTAACAGGCGACGATTCATCGGAGGCCTCGGCAGCTCTGAAATACAATCGCTTAAAAAACACCGTCTCTGCTGAGGTCGTCATTCCTGACTATGACGTGGAAGCAGGAGTCAAACTGGTTTTCACTGAGAGCGGTGCTGAGAGGAAGATGAGGGGCATCACCATCGATATCACCAACAAGAACATCCCACAGCTGACGCTTGTTGGACGTGCCAGGTACAGAGTTCATTAAACAAGTCTTGGGTCCTTTATGAGGTTTCGGTTGTGCTGAGTGGATGGGAAGCCGACAGTACACGTCTTTGTTTTAAATGCAGGCTTAGCATGATGAATGATGGCATGCTGCAACTCCAGATGGTCGTTCCTTCTCTGAAAGCCGATGCATCTCTCACTGCAAACCTAAAGAAGGATGAAGATGTGGTCATGGACCTGGAGACCATCATGCACCTCTCTGAGATATCATACCAGCAAAAAGCTTCCCTAAAATACGGTAACTGTGCCTCCTCTCATCAATACAGGGGACAGCTGCATGGATTCAGTCATTTGAGGGTTTTCTGGATTTTCTCTGCAGATAATGACAAGTTTGAGGTGGAACTGAAATCTGACCTGAATTCAGAGACGCAGAAAATGATCCCTAATGTGGAGGCTCATCGCAGGCAGCTTCAACAGCTCGTTGATGAGATCCTGGACCAGAGGGTGGCGAAGACAGACATGAAACTGCGTCACATCATCACAAAAGGAATCGAGGTGTCATAAAACATCGTGTTCAGAGTGTTACGCAGCTTTTACAGGCAGTTTTACAGCTTTACAGTGAGATCTAACAGGTCTTTGTTTCACTTTGAAGGCGGGTAACATATGGCTGGACAAACTGACGGCGCACATCCCCACTCTGGCAAAACTGCGAAGTAAGAGAAGCCTCTCTGATCTCGCTCTGCCAGAAAAACTGTTCCTGCAGTCGTAAGTGTTTAAAAAATCAGCCTCCAGATATGAATAGGCTCCACCTGTTCTGCAGCGCTTCAGTGTTCACCTTTCATTTTACCTCAACAGCGACACTTTGTTCCGGTACCAGTTCAACAAGGACAAGATGGCCATCTCACTTCCTCTTCCACTTGGAGGCAAAAAGTCCGAAGAGCTGAACGTACCAAACTCCCTGTCAGTGCCCCTCATAGATTTACCACAGATAGGTCTGTACATCCCACCCAGGGCCTATCAGCTCCCACGGTTCACCATACCACCGTCTCTGGATTTGTCTCTCCCCCTTCTCGGTCTGGCTGCAGCATCCACAAAGATCAGCAGCAACTTCTACAGCTGGGAAGGCTCGATCTCTGGGGGCAACAACACCGCCGATGTCCCCAGCTACACTGCACAGTTCAGGGCCACGGCCCAGTCACCTTTCAGCCTGTTGTCATACAAGCTTGAAGGTAAAAAGTTATTCTTCTGTCAAGTCACTTAAGACTCTATGAAATCTGACAGGATAAGATTGAGGCTGGCTAACAATGAGCTCTGCGCTCATGAAGTATTTAAATCAGCACGTGTGGTAGGCTCATGCACCTGTCAGCCGGCGCGTCATATTACTGTTAAGTTGGTCTTTGTTAAGATCAATTTGAGTCAGACTCTATGTTGGTTTTACGGCAAAGAGAGATCGGACCAGTGGGGTCCTCTGAAAACTTCCATGTACTGTGATATTTCTGCAGATTCATTTCCTGTTACTGGTTCAGCCATGGTCAGGAACAGTACTGATTAGAGATGGCACGATACCACTTTTTTATGTCCGATACCAATATCATAAATTTGGATATCTGCCGATACCGATATGAATCCGATATAGTGTGTTTTAATCAACAAAACTGTTTTTTAAATATCTTGCTGCATTTTGTATAAGTTCATACTCAAGTTTAAAACAACAACTACACTAAAGCTATTCTGTTATACCTGTATGCAAAAAAAAAAAGTTTCATAGTTCAGCAATACTGATCAATCTAATAAACTTAAACCTACACCATCCTCCCTATTCTGGTATTTTAAAGAGTACTTAGCGTAAATATTAAGCAACCTAACTAATAGGGTTCCAACTCCCAGCAACAACAAAAATAAAATAAATAAAAATAGGGAACCACCCCTCACGCTCCACCTCATGATGCTTAATCGACGTAATCAACCTTAATTTGATGCAGTGTGAAAAAAAATGCACAGAAATCAATTATTTTTCAAGAAATATTAAATAGATTCAACATCTTTCTTCAACAAAATTGCAGACTGCACAGATGGTACCTTCCCAAAGGAAAAAGTACTATAGCTTACTAGGGTATATATATATATATATTAGACTTAATAGTCACTATATACAGTAATTGACTTCTATTCATTTTACATCAAATTAAAACTTTGGGTGTCAGATAATTATTTATTAAAAGCTAGACATTTTAAATGAGAATAAGAAAGAAAAGTATGTCTTTGTGCCCCCTTTTCCCTGTTCATGCCCTATCGGCCCCCCTGGCTAAACTTTGCTAGATCCGCCCCTGCACAGTTACCAGCGTCAGCTACGTAGAAAAAGATCCTCGAGTAGAAAGTAATATTAAATAAATTCTAACAACAGCTTATCAAGCTTAAACGTGCTGCTGTTGTTCAGCCGCTGGTTTCCTCTTTCTGGTGCAAAGTGGGCCAAAAACAAACAAGACAGAGGGACTCGCAACAGAAAAGCCGATCAGCTGATCATTAAGCAGTTTCATGATTGAAGTAGCAGCAAGAAGAGGCAGTCGCTCCATATATCGCTTGTTAAGCTTAACGCAGGAATGCTTTACATTCAGAGATGGACTTACACACTTGCTTTACTTCTCTCGGGGATAACTTTGTCGGAGATGAAATGCCAGGTTGCTAGCGAAGCTCCAAATGCTATCCAGACCACCGACAGGTCCCGCATGCCACAGCCGCTCTATCACGTGATGCATACTGCTCCGACGTGCTAACGTTCTGAGGTGAGTTACGGCGTGTTGCAAGTTTTGTGAGGTGCTTTCGTGATATTTAATGGATCGGATTACATTTTTTATTTTTCTCCGATATCCGATCCAGTAATTTAGGTCAGTATCGGACCGATACCGATACGTAATATCGGATCGGTCCATCTCTAGTACTGATTAGTGCACATTTGGGTTGTGGTCCAAAACAAACTGCAAGTGCAGCAACAGTAAGATCAACACCTCTCAATCAGTGCCTGGAAAGCCCTGATGGTGCAGTGAGAAGAGTCTTCACTTACCAACATTTTGTCTTACAGCAGGTAAAACGTCATGCTTCCATGTTTGCATACTAATATAGTATCATTTGTGTCTGTTTTAAGGCACCGGGATGATGTCGGGAAGAGGCGATGATAATCTCAAGTATCTTCTGAATAGCTCCTTCAGCCATAGCCTCATCGACACAAGCGTCAGCGTCTTAGAAACATTAAGGGTGACGGACAAACTCAAGGCAAGAGCCAATTACAAGATGGAAGCTTCTAGTGCTTTAGGCTTGCAAGCCACCCTCTACTACTCTGCTCATGCGACTTCCTCCCTAAATTCAGACGAAGTCTCAGGAGATGGCACCGTCAACGGACTCCTCAAAATTGGCTCATTCCACACCAACGCTTCCTACCTTCACAGCTACAACCTACGCCCACTAGATCGAGAAGGACGAGGAGAATCCACTCTGAAGTTTGACTCACCAGTCCTACAAGTTCACAACACAGTCCGTGGAGTCTGCAAAAACTCAGAGTTATACATCATGTCCCAAACGAGCGCTCAGAGGGACATTCTCCAGCATGTGGCAGAACTCAGATATAAGGATACGCAGCTGACCCTGAAGTGCAGCGTCTTGGCCAAAGCCATGGGGGAATCACTAAGTAACCAAGTTGAGTTTGGAGTGTCCAGCCAAATGGCCCTTCTCACAATTGAATCCCAGGCATATGACGACAAAAACAGGGTATACTCCCTGATATCAGGATCTCTGGATTCAAATGGGCTTCAGGTAAACTCTGAGGGTTCCCTCACCTTAGAAACAGGGCGTGTCTGGCATAAGGCTTCTGTAACAGCTGGAAAAAATGGTCTGACAGCAAGTGGCACAAACAGCATACAGTGCAGTCCTGTGACAGTGGAGAACATTTTCAACTGTGCGATAGACAACAGTGGAGCATCCCTGTCCTCCTCTACCAAAGCGATGGGTGACGAGAGCAGAGGGGAGCTGAAAATTGAGGGTGAAGTCACAGCTGCTAAAGCCTCTCTTTACGGTGACCTGAAGGGATATGCGTACGACGCAACGACATTAAGCAGCGTGAAAATGATGCTGGACAGAAGAGCTCTGAGTTTTACCGGAAACACAAAGGGAACACTCAGACAGATGAAAACAGAAAACAGCCACAAACTCACCCTCACCCTGTGGACCCTCAGCCTCCGCTCCGAGTCAAACAACTTCATCTGTGACGATATTTACTACAAGCAAGACACCAAGCTCGATGTGAAGCCATTTTTTACGCGATTCAATATGAGAAATGACCTCCGGTTTTATGACGTCGCTTTGAGCCACGAGGGTCACGTAAGGCTCGAGCCTGTTAAGGTGGATCTCCGTGGAAGCATGACTGCAGCTCACAGAGAGCAACACAGCGTCAAACATACCTATGAACTCACCTATGACTCACCTGTGGCTGGCACCATGAAATACAGCACATCTGGAAACGTGATGGACGCCCAGCTCACTCACAGCTGTGAACTGGAATTTGCTGGACTGTCTTTAACATCAGACTGTGAGGCGCAGGTAGACTCTGCACCTGTGCGGTTTAACAGCAGCGTTCGCACCATGGCGCTGCCTTTTCGCCTCACTGTGGATGCTGGTTTCAACGCGGCGGGAGAAATTAATCTACATGGGCAGCACACCGGAGACACGTACAGCCAGCTGCTGCTGAAAGCTGAGCCCCTAGCTCTTTCATTTGCACATAAAAGCGGCATATCAACAGCTCATAAGCTTCCAAGTGGGGAATCCTCTGCTGGTGTAAAGAACATATTTGAAGGTTTCCTGACTCCAAGCGATCAATTATTATCTTGGGAAGTAAAGTCTAAACTGAACGACCGTGCTTACAACCAGGCGACCAGTATTTCCAACAATCCAGAGAAAGCTGAATTGGAGTTTTCAGCAATAATGTTAGAAGATTTACAAGAAAATGCAAAATTCAACATGTCTGGTTTCCTGCAGTATGATAAGAACAGTGACTGTCATATCATCGAGATTCCACTCATCGAGAGCTTTCCTGCAGCTTTTCAGCAGCTCAAAAACACACTGGTTCAAACCTTAGAGTCACTGCAGCAGGTCATCCGTGATGTAGATATCGACGGGCTCATCAGCAACTTTAGAGAAAAGCTAGAACGCCTGCCGACACAAGTGAGTAACTTCATGCAAGAGCTAGAGTTGGAGAAAAAAGTAAATCAAGTGAAAGTGAAACTTGATGATTGGATCGGTGCCTCCGCTGTCACGATGAATGACTTGGAGCTTGCTGTGAAGAATCTGAGGAAGAATTTAGAAACCACAGTAACGGACATCATCACCAAAATTCAAAAGCTCGTTTTTTCCGTTGAAGAGTACATCAAGGGTGGACGTCTTGAAGCCCAGATAACAAATGTTCTTTCTGATGTCGGAAATCACACGTGGGCCTTCGATGACCAATATAAAATTAAGCGGTCATTTCTCAGAGTTCTTGATATCATCGAAGACATTATGAAACAGATCGATTTCCAGAAACTCCGGATAACCGGTGCTGTGTTTCTCCAGGAGCTAGACTCCAAATATGAAATCTTGGAGACGATTAAAACCACACTATCAGAACTGAAACGAGTCATTGAGGATTTTAACATCAAGTCGATTTTTGAGGATCTGAAGGAGTATCTCCTTTCAGTTGACTGGGCTGCGCATGTTGAGCAGTTATCTTATAATATCCCCCCTTCAGAGATAGCAAAAGTCATGGAGTCGGTCCATGATGTTATCGTCAACTGGATTGATGAATATGAAATCCCCAACAAAATCAATGAAGTGTATTTCTACATCAGGGATCTTGTTTTAAAATACGACCTCGATGATATATTCAAACAGCTGATGGATCAGGTGGTGATTCTGGTCGAGCAGTTTAAAATTGAAAAGACTGTGCAGTCACTGGTAGAAGCTTTGAAGTCTATCAAATTTGAATATTTTTATGATAAAATAATGCAATTTCTGTCCAGTGTGACAAATCAGCTCAGAGTGATCGACTTTAAGAAGAGCATCGATGACCTTAATGAATATATTTCTTCGACTCTTAAATCAATGAGGACATTTCGGTACGGTGCCTTCGTTGATGACGCTAATAAGAAGATTGCTGAACTAACAAACTACATCAACGAGCAGATTAAAATATATGAGCTGGTGAAAAAAATTGAGGCTGTTAGGGACTTTTTCAGAGAGATCCAAACTTCCATTTTTACGTATTTGGATGAACTAAAAAACACAAAAGTGGCTGATGCTCTAAAAAGACTGAAAAATGTGATCGATACTACATTTTACAACGACATCAAACTGAAGGTGCAGGATATCCTTGAGGATGCAAGGGAGAGAATTGTTGACATGGACATCAGAGGCGAACTGTATTTATTCCTCGAAAGAGTGAGCGATTCCTACAGAAATATTGTTGAATTAATGTCTGCAAACTTTAACCAAGTGATGGATCAGATTGTAAAAACAGCAAAGGACAATGAGTTCATTGACCAGACGAAGCAGGCTGTAGATGAATTTCTGAGCTTACTGAAAAGAGGTAAGATTGAAGTTCCTACTTTTACAGTACCTCTCACTGATCTTGTTATTCGAGGATTTACAGTTGACATGAAGAATCTGCAGGACATTAGCATCCCAGCTCAAATTTCACTCCCTCCGTTCACCATCCTCAACTTGTACACCATCCCTGGCTTCACGATAGATGTCGATGAGATCAAAGCTAGGATCATTGCTCTGATAGATGAAATCAGAGACTTTGAGATCCAAACACCTGACCCAGAGGAAATCTTTGGTGATCTGAAAGTTCTCTACCTGTCTGAACTACCCGATCTCACCTTCACAGGAATAACTCTATCGGAAATAACATTTCCAGCAATCAACATTCCCAAGTTGCAGTGGAGAGGCTTTGATGTCTTACCACTCCCAGTTCCAGAGATAACTTATCCCAGGATTCCCAGTGACATTTGTGTCCCACGTTTTGGAAAACTTCATGGAGAATTTAGGGTGTACTCGGAAGACCTGACTCTCATTACAACAGGAAAAATTGAAAACTCAACATCCACACCAAAAAACCCACAGTTTACAGCCATCGTTGCGTCTCATGCCAAGTCGCGCTTCAAGGCGCTGGAGTACACGTTTGAAGTCACGGCTCAGCTGGAGGCTCCCAGAATGAAGAAGCTGCAGTTCACAGAAACACTGAAGGCTGCACACATGGCCTTTGCCATTGACCACGAAGGATCCCTGATACTCACCGGCACCGCTGCTGAGGCTTCTGCCAAGACTGTCGCCAGAGCTGCAACCCAAATGTACACAGCAGAGTTGGTCAGTAAAATGGACCTTACTTTAAAGAGTGGAGTCCATGCAGCCGTAGCCACAGCCTATAACCACAGCTTGAATATCCCGTCACATGAAATTTCAAGTCAGGCATCAGTGAGACAGAATATAGCAGCCTCTGCAGAATCTGGCAGAGTCACTGTGACTGGAGAGACTACAGGAAATGGAAAGTGGTCGGTTTATGACTACGCTGATGAAGGTACTCACAAAAGCAACATGGAGTTTGATGTAAATTTCAGCACTGCAAAGTTAACATTTGTTGGAGAAACTGACTGTGAGGCCTTAAAAGCCAAGCACACGCTAAGAGCTGAATCAGTGCTCTTAAATCGGATTAGTATTGATGCAAAATGTGAAACTGAAACTCCATCTGTGAAGAAGAGTGTTTTGGTTTTGGATGGAGTGGCTGATATCGGGGACCTGAAGGTTGCGCTCGCAGCCTATCACGATGTTGAATTCAATGGAAAACTGACTGGATCCATGTCCAACTCGCTGGAGTTCACAATCCATCCATTTGAGGTGGCCTTCGATGTTAAGAATAAAGTAAACTCGAAGGTTTTCTTTCCCCTGAGACTGACTGGAAAGGTAGCTCTGCAGCATGACTGTGGTGTTGCATTAAACTCTGTGAAACAGCACGCGTCCTGCTTTGCTTTGGCAAGGTTCAATCAGTACAAGTACAGTCACAACATCACCGCAGAAAACAATGATATGGACATCTTCTTCCACTCTTCTGCAAACGGAGAGGCTAACCTGGAATTTTTGACGATTCCGCTCTCTATCCCAGAGATGAGCATACCTTATTTCCATATTAAAACCCCTGAAGTCAGAGAATTTCCGCTGTGGGAAAATGCTGGATTCCAAACTTTGCTCACCACACCTCAGCAATCATTTGACATGAACTTGAAGCTTCACTATTACAAGAACCCTGACACCCACAGCTTTGAACTGTACCTTAAACCGATCTACGGTGCAATCAGCGACAAAGCCACCGTCCTCCAGGCTCAGTTTGAAGAGTTTTGGGACAAAGTGGTTGCATTTTTAAAAGATTCATACAACCAAGCAAGGCCACAGTACATCAAACACAGAACTGACACATCTAGCCTGCCACCTAGCATCTTCAGAGTCCCCGGATATAAAATACCAATCCTGGATATACAGGTTTCACCTTTCAGTGCCGAGATGCCGGCCTTTAGCTATTTCATTCCCAAAGAGGTCAGGACCCCAAGCTTTAAAGTCCCAGCTCTGGGGTTCTCTGTGCCGTCCTATACTCTTGTGCTGCCATTATTAACGTTTGCTGTCATTCATGTTCCAGAAACGTTAAGTGAAGTAACCTTGCCCACTTTTAGACTGCCACCCATGCAGAACAACATAGCGATCCCAGCTATGGGTAACATGACATTTGATTTCTCCTTCAAATCCGCTGTGATTTCGTTCATTGCCAGCGCAGGCCTTTACAATCAGTCTGACATTGTTGCTCGTTTTGGCACCTCTTCAACGTCAGCGTTTGACATTTTGAACATAAAAATCGACGGCACCGCCAGCTTGACGAGGACGAGAGGAATAAAAGTGGCCTCAGCTGTTTCCCTGGAGCACGACAACATCAATGCAAACCACGAATGTGCTGTCAACCTCAACAAAAGGGGCATGGAAGCTTCTTTAACCAACACTGCAAAGGTCAAGCTACCCTTCCTCAACCTGGAGCTGAATCAAGAGCTCATCGGAAACACCAAAACAAAGCCAAATCTCACATCCAAGAAAAAGTTAAAGTACATTTTTAGCATTCCTCTGATTGAGGCTGCAGGAAACTGTGACATGAACTGGGAACTGGAAGCGCTTCCTTCTTATGTGTCTCTGGAGACCTGCACCCAGGGGAAGACAGACATTATGATGGTGAACGGCTGTATCTTTTCTGGAGATCTGGAGAATAAAGCCAGTTTCTACTTCACTGCCAACAGCCTGCGTTCAACTGTCAAGACTGTCTTAAACTCAAACCTCGACAAACAGGAGAAACAAAAACGAAACTCCAACAACATCTTCCTGTTTGACTTGAATAAGGAGTTAGCTCTGGCAGTTTCCTTGCAGCGAATTTTTGCAACGGCTGAATGCACGAGCACCAACAATGTCGATTTGGCCTTTTTCACAACAAATGGAAAACATGTCACTAAAGGAGAACTGGACTTTATTCCTTTAACGACCTTCAAGACCAAACTGAATATCGAAGCGAGCCAGCCGAGCAGTTTGGGTGATGCTCGACTCATTCAGAGCATTAACCTGGCCGTCAGCTCAGAGAAGCAGTCTCTCACCTGGAGAGTTAAGGAACAGCTTGCGTCTTTCGTCCATGCTCATCTTTTACTGCTGTCCAATGATGAATCAGCAGTGCACTTGAATTTGGCTGGATCAGTAGAAGGTCCCCTCGCTTTTTTGAAGACAGTTAAGATTCCTATTTATCAGAATACCCTCTGGGATGTGCTCAGGTTTGATCAGGTCACCAGTATGAATAAATTACAATTCCTCAATGTCTCCACTAGTATTGTGTACACAAAGAGCATGGATGGCCATGAATATGCAATACCGTTTACCCTTTTGGAAAATGGTGTCAGTTTTAGCGTCCCTCAGATCAGCATTGCAGTGCCTTCATGGCTCAAAGGAATTCCAAGCTCCATAAGGAACATAGACGAGTGTCTGGAAAACCCAGACGTCCCGGATCATCTCACACTTCCCCCTGTGATCTCACTTCCTGCCTTTAATGTACCATTCACGACACTGCATGTGGAGCCCTTCACACTCGATCCTAAGAACCTCAGCGTCCCGAGGGTGATCAGCACCGAGGCCTTTGAAATCATGCTGCCTGGCCTGCCAGTACTGTCAGTGCCTGGTTATGACATTAACACAGAGTACCTGCAGGGAAAAACATCATTCCTTTCATTTAAGATACCACAATATGAAATCACAGTCTTACCTTTTACTCTACCAAAATCAGTGACCATCGGGGGGCAAACCATCAGCCTAAATTACATCACACGCCAGATTTCCAACTTTGACCTTCCAGCCATCACCATTCCAGAGCAAAGAATCGAAATCCCTGCAACGACCCTCCATCTGCCTTCAAGTGTGTTTATCCCATCTTTTGGTGCTCTCAGCGTCTCTGTGAAGGTTTCATCTCCCATTTATAGTGTGTCGACAACTGCCAGTGTCGAGAAAAAGGACTCTGACCTATTAACTTCACTGAAATCCAGATGTGTTTCTACCATGAACTTCTTGGAATACGACCTCTCTGGTAAGACTAAAACATACGCCACTTTACCTGATACCACACATTTGTAAGCATTGCTGCATGTAAGGCAATATAAAACCTAATCTTGCCCATGTTTCCCCAGCTGATGCAACCATCGTATATGATAATGGGGCAATGAGTCTAACTGGGAAGGGAAAATTGATTCACACTGATGGAAATGTCAACTGGCAACATGTTTTGGCACAAAATGTCCGGTAAGTTAAACAAACGCTGCATTCTAGAGTCGACTGGAAACACTGGTTTAACTTTAAATAAGTTTCCCCATTTCTGTACACTGGTAAACATTTCATGCACACCACTAAAGTGCATCAGAAGCTGTGATGAACTGTCTCAGATCCCATCCGATAAACATTCAAAGTCTGGAATTAAACCCTCAATCGCTCGTTTTCTTTCAGAATGAAGCGCCGAGTCTCAGCAGCTGAGTCACTGTGAGTTTATTTCATGCAGATGCTGATGTTTCACATCTCTCCATAGTTCTCTGTCAGGTGTTTATCACATATGATCTGGAGCATATCTGTACTAACGGTGTGTCTGTTTTAAAGGGAGCCTCGTCACACACTTAGCGTTGACATCAGCAGTCGAACGTTCACAGATGTGAGCTTCCGCTTTGCTTCCCGCAAAGATGGCATCACTGCATCCGTGTCTTCGCCATCATCTGGTTTCCTTGGAGTGCATTTACAGAGGAGGTCTCCATCACAGTTGTATGGGAAGCTGTTCAGTCGATACCTGGTATTACATCTTAGACTCTTTTATTTCATATTATTGTTACTGTGAGTGCAGCTTTCCAGACTGTTTGATGCTCTGTTTAAAGTCATACTCTTCTCAACGTCTTCCCTCACTCTCAGTCGTCTCCAGAGAGGGATACCGATGTCTTCGCTGCAAAAGTCTCACTGAGAAACTCGCAAAAATTCTTTGTGCAGACTTCGTGGAATCGGGACTTCCTTTGGGATGTGATGGAAGGCACCAAGCACAGAGTTCCTGCAATGACAGACGCTGTGTTCAAGTGCATTAACAAGTATCACACCTCCCACTTTGGCTTTGACATCAACCGTGGCAGCAAGAAGCTGAAAAACACACTTTCTTATGCCATAGAGCGAGCCTACGATCAGGTTCCTGTGTCTTGTACCACACCGCAGGATTGGATCCAAAACTTTGCTGATGGAGCGCGAGATAACTACCGGAAGGCCTCTGACGTCTTGATGTCCATGACTGTGCAGGATGCTATAGACAGGCTGTTTGAGACGGTGAAGCGTGTCATGAAACAGTGTGAAAACAACATGAATGTGCTGCTAGATGCAGCCTTGCAGTTTTTGAATGACACACGGTTCATGGTGCCGGGATCGGAGAGGAAGCTCTCTCTTATGGAAGCGGTCCAGGAAGCCCGTAGTGCCATTCAAAGAATCAACGGCCTCGTGGAGAACATCTCTACAGACATCAGGAAAATCAGGTTCACCGTACCTGGAAGTGATGCTTTTGTTAGCGGAGATGAGATCATGGATAAGGTGGGGAATATTCTGGACCAGCTGAGAGAGGGTGTGATCAGCGTGATCAACGTGCTCCACCTGACAGCTGCTGGATGTTTACGCGTCGTTGCTGAAAAAGCTGAGAGTTTCCTCGCCTACCTGCAAGATCAAAACTCTGAAATTTCCTCTAAAGTTAATGCCATTTATGCAGATGTTCTGCAGTTTTCAGAACAGCACGGCGAGGAGGCGCAGAGGTGCACGACTGAGTACAGAGACCTCATCAAACTCAAGACCCAGAAAGCCTTAAATGCTCTGAGCATGGAGCGAGTAAATGATGGGACCAGCAGGATCATCAGTATTTTGCAGGTGCGCTTCTATGAGGGACTTGAAGCCAGTGTGGCTCTAATGACCAGGGTCTCCCAGAGCACAGCACCCTACGTTAGAGTCAGCGATGAGAAGATGGACATTGAGATACCTTTACCCTTCCTCTGGAGGTCTTTCAGCGAATGGCCGACGCCGCTTAGGCAGTGAATCACAACTTTGAAGATAAAGTGGTTTCATAATGGATGAAAAAATTGAAAAACCCCTTTTTTGACAATAAAAACTGTTTTAAAGTGATATTCATGAATGATAAAAATAAATTACGTTTCTTCTGTGAGATTCACTGAATGTGGTTCAGCCTGCACGTTGCTGTTTGTTGGTGTTCAGCTAAACAGATGCTGAACTCCAGTTTGTGTTTGTCTCATTGTGTCCTCCTGAAGCTCCTGGACTCATTTACACAAATAACATCAGAAATCTATAAGAATAAGAAGCATCAAAGCTTTCTGTGGTTCTTAGTCGTTTCCTCCTTTGTTGTTTGACTTCTTCCTGTTAAACTTTGAAGATCAGTTTTCTCATGTTGGTTTACTTCCTGTTCTTAGGTTGTCTGCTCTGGCCTCCTTTGTTCCATCTGTGTCTCATCCCCAGTCAGCCTCCGAGTCCAAAAAGCTGTAAAATGTAAACAAACAGAAGGAAATGAAATTCTAATAAACTTCTATTTTACCTGCAGAAGAACAGAGAAAACATAAACTGAGAAAACGTACCATTTTAGGTACAATAAGAAAATTCTGCAACATCCGGTCTTCTTTTAACAACAGTCTGTAATGTCTGTGATCGGCACACTGGGGTGGTGGTCCCTCTTTTCAGGAAGGGGGGACCAGAGGGTGTGGTGCAACATCCTCAGCCTCCACGGGGAAGCTCTACACCAGGGAGCTAGACAGGAGAATCTGCCAAACATGTGCTTCCTGGACTTGAAGAAGGTATTCAACCATGTCTGACCTGGCATCCTTTAGGGGTGCTTTGGCAGTACGGGCTGGACGATATAGCCTCAAAATGATATCACCATATTTCTGACCTGAGCAGCAGATGTTTCTGTAACCATTAAAGCTGCTGGTCTGAGTGACATCAGCAGCGCTCCCGTTATTTTCCTCCAGTCTGGATGTTTGAAGTCTGGAAGTTTGTGAAGAGAAACTCTTTAGGTCCAGTGTGGAGTGAGGAGCAGGGAAAGAGATGCTGCTGGCTTTAAAACTATTCTATTCTATTCTATTCTATTCAGCATAAGCATTTTTCCATGCATGACAAAAAGCTCAAAGCGAAGCACCACATTTATGATCTTTTATGTCTTTCTTTTGTTTAGTTGAGTTTGAGGTTTTCAGTCCAGATAAAGAAAAAAATATGAACACACAATAACACAGGTTCAGATTTGTATTATTAGTTTTTATGAAATAAGGAGTTTGTGTCCGTCCTGTTTTGTGCTTTGGCTGCTGTGACAGAGGAACTGTTCAGTCTTATTTTAAAAGGTCTGCTCCAAAACACCGACCTCTCCATGACCTCCTGTGGTGATGATGGTGACGATGATGATGGTGCACTGTTATTGTAGATGATAATAACTCCTCTCAGAGGAGAGGAGTTATTATCTTTCTTTATTAATGTGTCGTGAGTCGGTGTAAAAGGATCCAGATGTGTAATTTTCTTCACACAGGAGGTCCATACCTAAGTCACCATGTTTGAGCCTCACGGCGTCGTTAGCATAAAAACAATGTGAAAGTTATAGGAGGAAATGACAAGTTTTACCACATCATCATCATCATGAGTCACTGCGAGGGGAAACCACACATCTGCATGAAGTAAAACACGGGGAGATGCTCTTATACAATATCAGATGTCTGTGTGTCCGTGTGTGTGCATGCGTGTGTGAGTGTGTGTGGATGCGTGTGTGAGTGTGTGTGTGTGTGTGTGTGTGCATGCGTGTGTGAGTGTGTGTGCATGCGTGTGTGCGCGCTGCCATGACTGAGCTCAGACAAAACAAAGACACCTGATACGATGTGAATCTTTGTCAGTTCATCTGCTCCTCACTTTAGAACAATGGACCTCACGCTGCTGCCTTCATTACTTTATCTTCTCTGTTCTTCATCACTCGTCCTCCTCAGGGTCGCACACAGAGGGACACACAACCAGTCTCACTCACATCTTTGTGTGTGGAGTGTGGGAGGAAGCCAGGCAGCCACAGAGAGAACGTGTCATTTTTAACAACACACAGATACAGGGGGAGGCCACCTGTGACACACCTGTACCAGACCTGTGATTGATTATTGGGATATTATGTGTGTAACCAGTGACCGGCCGTGCAGCAAGCAGACCGTGGACTCAGGAAGCAAACATTTAATGCTGAGCCCTCGCAGGAAATCCAAACACCGGGAATTTTAGGAAGACAACGAGACACACAGCCATGACATTATGTATGAGGGATAACGAGGGAGAGGCAGCAGGTTGGAGCACAGCTGAGGATAACTAATAATGACTCAGGAGAAAGTTAAACTGAAGACAGACACAGAACAGCAACCACCAAAATACAACGGGGAGACAGAAGCAACTGAACGAGGAGAATCCAAAATCAAACAATGCAAAAGGTTAAAGTAACTTGAAGATATAAAAATGAAAAACAAGACCCTTAAACCCAAAAACTCAAACCTGGGCCCAGACCAGCAGACCAAAGCAAAGAACAAACCCTTCACATCTGTCTGGGCCGTGCTGGGCTCTGAGGGTGTAAGAATGAGCTCAGGATGAAACTAAAATAACCGGGATAAAACTGAAAGCACTTCGTGTGTGACGACAGCCACACGAGCTCAGTGTGTGGATCACTATTATTATCACATTCACACCAACGTGTTGCCAACACAGATGTCTGCTGAGGGCCTCTGTGAAAGTGACTGGCTTTAATATTAAACACTTCACACAAATGAATGTACATCATTTTGTGATGTTAAATCAGCTGATAAAAACTAAGGACTGATTATTTTTTTGTTTATTTCGTTTTTGCTGACAACATGTTTAATAAAAAGAGGGCGCAGGTTTAATAAGTTAGAGTTTCAGTCTGGATGCAACTGAAACAATCCCCCCAAATTTGTGTAATTTTATTTACAATCATTCACAAAGTTTTTCTTTATATTAAAATGTGCAAAAATGAGATAAATTGCAAAAATGAATGGCAGAGAGGAAAATTGCAAAGTTGCATTTTTCTTATTATTATCATAAAAAAAGGACGAATTCACTTCAGCACATGCATGTTGTATTTATTTGAAATTAATGCCAGTCATTTCTATCATTTATGCAATTTAATGTGAATTTAAAGATGAGATATTTATCTTCATGTTCATCTGAAAGTCTGGGATGAATATAAATATGTTACAGAAGCCAAGACGATAAATATGACTTATAAAAACTGAAATACACAGTATGACAAACAAAAAGGTAAATCTCGTTACATAATAAACTGAGGAAAATAAAAATAACGGATAAAATCTTTTTTAAAGACTAACAATGAACAAAATAAAATAATAATTCTATTTTGGCGATTGTGGCTCAAGAGTTGGGAGTTCGCCTTGTAATCGGAAGGTTGCTGGTTCGAGCCCCGGCTTAGACAGTCTCGGTCGTTGTGTCCTTGGGCAAGACACTTCACCCGTTGCCTACTGGTGGTGGTCAGAGGGCCCGGTGGTGCCAGTGTCCGGCAGCCTCGCCTCTGTCAGTGCGCCCCAGGGTGGCTGTGGCTACAATGTAGCTTGCCATCACCAGTGTGTGAATGTGTGTGTGAATGGGTGGATGACTGGATAAGTAAAGCGCTATATAAATACAGGCCATTTACCATTTTAATTGTCATTTGGTACGTTCAAGTTAACAGCGGGTGTAGTTACACTCCGGGCCCGTGGGGGCGGTAATGAGCTGGAAACTGAACCGGCCAATAAAAAGAAGAAGCTGCGTTGCAACTGGCCAATCAGCGTGCAGCAGTGCGAAGCAGGAAGCGGTTGAAAGCGAGCAGCACCTGCATGGAGAGGATATCGTAGTACTTATTCGTAATTGTTCTGACAGGTAAACAGTTTTATTTACAGCGTGTCATAGTATCAGCTTCCGGTGTGACGTCAGCCTGTGAACGGTTTAGTTTGCAGTCTGTTAGCGGTTAACGGTGGTTGGTTAGTTAGATAGATAGTTAGTTAGTTAGTGGTTAGTTAGTTATTGGGTTTTCAGGTCAGTTAAAGCTTATTTTCAGATCTCAGATCAGCTGTTAGTGAGACACGTGACCAGCTGAAACCTGCAGCGTGAACACCTGCAGCTGTGAATGTGAAGCTCAGTCTGAACCTTTGATCAGACTGGAACCTTTGGACCTGCTGATACACCTGTGATACACCTGCGTGTCTCTCCTCGGGGCTGATGATGGACCCACCACACACAGACTTCTTCTACTGCTGCGGAGCCGCCACGGAGCTGCTCAGGTTTGGATCCTGCCCCCTAACCTCTGCACACAAGGTGCTCTTCCTCATCATCCCAGGTGAGCCCCGCCCACATCCACAGCTCAGCAGCACCTGTTGTGTTTCATACTTCCGGAGGAAGCTGTGCTCAGGAGTTCAAACATCAGGACATACCCTGTACTGAAGGAATACTGCAGTACAGCACAGTAATACTGTCGTACAGCTGCAGTATTGCTGTAGTACAGCTGCAGTATTACTGTAGTACAAATGCAGTATTACTGTAGTACAGCTGCAGTATTACTGTAGTACAGGGCAGTCCTCTGATTTGGACTGTGACGTGCTCTGGATCAGGTTTGCGGTTACCATGGTTACCACAGGCCTCGCTGACCTCGTGCTGTCTGTCACAGGTAACCCAGGTGTGGTGGGCTTCTACAGGACCTTCATGCAGACGCTCCACAGCAGGTGTGGCTACCAGCACCCGGTGTGGGCCGTAAGCCACGCCGGCCACTGCGCTCCTCCGGCCTCCATGGACATGATCGAAGGTACGCACGGCTCTGCTCACAGGAGAGAGGAGCAGCTTGTTCGGGTGTTCTGACATTTCTATTCCGATTGCAGACGGCGCCTCAGCGACGGAGGACGACGTGTTTGGTCTGGACGGGCAGGTCGAACATAAGCTGGCTTTCCTCAGGAATCACGTTCCCAGAGAAACCAGCCTGGTCCTGATTGGTCACTCCATCGGCTGCTACATCATTCTGGAGATGATGAAGAGAAATCCTGAGAGGAAGGTGAGTCATCGCAGTTCTCCGGTCTGAGGAGAAACCACAAATCGGCCTCGATCCACAAAAACACACAGCCTACAGCACGCACCAACACGCCTCCACCCAAACAGTGAAGCATGCAGGGACAGTGGACGGTGGACGTAGGGAAGGCTCCGGAGCTCAGACATGACCGTGCGCAGCGTGGTCGTCTCAGCCTGATCACATGATCAGCAGGACGGAGGCTCTGTGTGAGAACGAAACTAAAAACAAGCCAAATGAGTTTTTACTTATTGGGATCGTTTAATCCCGGAATACGACGGCCGCTCTGAGGTTTCTGTCGTTCAGAAACGGAGACTCTTTATGTTTTTATTGTCGCTTATTTCATCCTTAGCCTGCTGCTGTCGTTCACAGCGGGAGTGCCACATGTTTGATTTGGCACGCCCTTCTTTTCTCTCCTCCTAGGATCAAACGGTTTGTTAGCCTTTGTTAGGTGAATGCGTACCTGCTACACCGCGGAGCGCTCTGTGGGGGTTTGTTGGAATCACAAACTCTGTCTTTGGAGCGCATGACCAGCTCGGATGGCGCCCGGCGAGATCCTGGCTGAGGGCACTGAGCCCTCCCTTCACTTCCCTCCCATCACTTTTTCAGGAAACGGATTAAATGACATGAAAATCCCCCTGCCTCTAATCCGGGAGTTTCTGCAGTTTGCAGCTTCCTGTCTCGGAGCTTTCTGTTGTCTGTCTGAAACCTTCTGTCTCCTCTCTGTTTTTAATGCAGGTCCTGAAGGCGCTGCTGCTGTTTCCCACCATCGAGCGCATGGCTCAGAGCCCTCAGGGGAAGGTCATGACCCCCGTGCTGTGTCACATGCGTTACGTGGTCTACCTGCCCCTCTTCCTGCTCTCGCTGCTGCCCGACAGGCTCAAAGTCGGCCTCATCAGACTGATGCTGGGGGGAATCCGCTCTCTGGACCTCACTGTGGTGCAGCCCACCCTGGGTCTGCTCAGTGGAGACTCTGCAGGTCGGCCATGCTTCGTTCTTCTGTGAGATATGCAGCGAGGGCAGATGCTTTTCAGACTGCAGACATTTGTCTTTGATAAGAAGCTTTTATGTGATAACACAGAGACAGAATTATGGAGAGAAACCCTGTCAGCACCAGAGGTGCCTGCAGAAAGGTGGAGGGGGGGGGTTACATTTACAACATGCAGTGGCTGTATATTAATATACTGGGAGTGAAAGAGCTCAGTGCATGATGGGAATTCCCCCAGCAGGCTGGCAGCGGTTCAGATTTAACAGCCGAGGTTTGAAATGTTGAGTTTGCAGCGAGAGCCGGACCAGCTTTAACCTCTGTGGTTTGTTTCCACGTGCAGCCAATGCCATGTACCTGGGCGGGCAGGAAATGAGGAAAGTTCTAAAAAGAGATGACACGACTATCGGGAAACATCTCGACAAGGTAAGAAAAGCCCCGCCTACAAGAGGAGCGAATGAAAATGTAAGCCAGATACCCGTGCAGGTGATGTCGCCTTTTTATTAAAGACAGCACTTCTGATTGCTCACGCTTCACTTACTGCTCTGTTCTGTACACTTTGGACACTTTACCGACCTCATGACCTGACGCCGCTCCCAGCGCTCCTGTCAGATGTTATGGCAGAGCTCGGCGTCAGCAGTCTGACTCTGAGGGTCAAAGGTCAAACCTGTTGTTCCCCTGGTTGCGCTGAGCTGATCGGCCCTCTGCTGGCTGCAGGCTGGCGATCAGCTCATGGAGCGCTGCTTTGATCACACCCTCTAAAACCACGTTTCCCCTTTTCTCTCTGTCTGTCTGTCTATCTGTGCTTTCAGCTGATATTTTATTACGGAGCGACCGACCACTGGTGCCCGGTGCACTATTATCACGACATCAAGCGGGACTTTCCGCTCGGCGACTTCAAGCTGTGTGAAAACGGCTTCCGTCACGCCTTCGTGCTGGACGCCGGACGAGAAGTCGCCGAAATGGTGTTTGAATGGATCCGTGAAGATTTACGGAGCCGAGTTCCCGGTGACCAAAACACTTCATTCGGTGCCTCAGCTGGACGTTTGTAACGAGACCACAGAGCCGAACCAGAGGTTCACGTTGTCTTTGTGTAATAAGATGTGCAGGCGTGGAAGCTGTACAAGTTTGTGCTCAGTGAAAACACTAAACACAGCATCAGCCTTCAGGGGCCACATGCTTCCAACTCTTATATCCTGGCTAATCACATAAAAATGTACAACGATGGCATGAGGGCGCTCATCATAGAGACCAAACATTTATTAAAGTTTAGAAAATTTACAGTGAAATTTCAAAGAAGTCCAGATGAAGCCGCAGATGTGAGGAACAGTATTTTTAATGCATGTGAAATAACTGCTGTAATATTAACTGTTGTTTATAATTGTGGGAATAAATGAAAACTTAATTTATTAAACACACAGATTACAACAGGCCGTGTTACTGCTTCAGGTTAGGTCTGAAGATAAAGTTAATCCCACTTCAGGCTCCTGTAAGTGTGTCGCAGCATGAAGCAGTGAAAGCCTCGCTCTGTGTTCTCGGAGCAGATTTTATTTCTCTTTTCAATCTTTCCGATTTCCTCGCTGGTCGACCTCGACGGGTCCTCGATACCTCCCAGCTTAAAAATCTTGGAAAAGTTCCCGAGCACCAGTATCTACCGGGCCACTTTACAGGTGAGCACATGAAGGCGTGCGCTCATCACCGTGCAGATAGCTGTGGCTGCACGTCCTTCACGGTGAAGATCACGTGATGTTAATGCAGCTGGAACTGAACACCGGTCGGTATGAATAAAAACACAAACTGAAGCAGTTGCATCAAAACCATTTATTAATTTCTCAGTCAGTAAAAAGTGGCTGTGTGAGGGCAGGTTCATGGTTATAGACTGAATGGCTGGTGCTGAGTTCAGTAAACTAACAATAAACACAAACTAATATTCCAGATGTGGTGTCAGATGTAATGAGGTGACGGGCATCTGTGAGACTAAAGCTTTGCTTCTTGGTTCATGGTGAGAAAAATCTGAATGCAGGAAGTGAGAGTTACAAATATGCAAATGGAGCAGAAATAACTTGATAACACGACTTCAGATGGCGAAGCATCGTCATCTATCAGAGGCGTATTTTCAGCTTGTTCTGCCGTGATTGGCCACAAAGACCAGAGCAAAAACACAAACATTGCAGGTGTTGCTCTAATCTTAGACCAGTACACGAGGTGAGCCCTGTGTTTGTGCGTGTGCTACCGGCACCCACAGCTTTCCACCACCATGTTCTCGTACTGCTTGTAGACCACGCTGCCGGCTGAGTCTATGTAGAGGATGCTGATGGGGCTGAGACTGGAGGGGACGCAGCAGCTGGGTGGGCTGAGATCAGGGTCCATGGAGTTCATCAGGGTCTGGATCACAGCGTGGTTGGTGGGCTCCAGGTGGGCACGCAGCGGGAAGTCGCACACGCCGTCGCAGCGGCGCGCCTCATAGTCCAAAGGGGCGATGATCCAGTCGTCCCAGCCCAGGTCTCTGAAGTTCACGTGCAGCGGTTTCCGGCTGCAGCGGCTCCTCCTGCCTCCTCTCGCTGCCCCACCGAAGGATCGTTTGGACAGAGCTCTCTGTCGATGCCGGCGGTTCTTCTTTACGTGTTTTGGAATAAGTTTCGGAGGCTTCGGGAGGCTAAATCCTCCGCCCTCGCTCTTCGTCCTGTGCGTCACCTCTCCGAAAAGACTGTCGGCAGTGTTGGTATGCCAGAAAGCCACCAGCAAAGCTTTCTCCTGGGTTGGGCAAGGGGTGCGACCCAGCCCCAGGACCAGCGGGTCAGCCACCTTGTTGGTCAGTTCAGAGAAGGCCAGGAGATGGAAGCAGGCCTGCTGTGGCTCCAAAGGATTCCTCAGATGGGCCTTCATGCCAGACCACACGTCAAACACCTCCCACCTGGGAAGACCACCACCCAAAACCTCGACAGTTCTGGAGTCCAGCAACTGTCTCTCCGAAGAGCAGGAGTACAGGCGGATGTCGTAAAGGTTTCCTCCGCTTGTTAGGGTGGGTCGAAGGTCTGCCAGAGGCTTCCTGAGGATTCTCAGCTCGGCCTCCACCAGCTCTTCCATCCTGGCCAGGCTGGATAAGTCGAAGACGTAACGCTGGCCGCTCTCCCATGATGGAGGATCTGTGGATAGGAGGAAAGTAAAGGTAGAGCACGCAGCATGTAACTTTATGTGCAGGTCTGAAACCTGACCCAACACTGGTCTTTGGTCACATGTGGGACTCAAGCCTCAGTCTTCAATACAGCTCTTTGGCTCTTCATAGGATGTCACCTCTAAGTCTTTATGGCATTCATCAAAATCAGTGATAAACATCATAAAGGGAACTGGGTGATGTTAAACAGGAATGATATTTACAAATGTCATTCCTGTTGTTAAACCCGTTTAACAAAAACAGGAAGTTGAGAAAGAAATGCACTAAAATGCTGCTGAAATGATAAAGCTGATGTGTTGGTGTAGGTGGATTCATTCATGGATTTCAAATCTATTAAAAGTTTTTCAGGCTGACTTAGGGGAGGATTTAGATAATTTGAGATAAATTATCAAATTTTCAGGAGCGGAACCACGCCTCCAAACACGCCCCTTCTGGCCCTTATCTATATGTGACCGACACCCCCACCCCCCGTTCTACAAGCTGTTCGTTCTTGCTTTTGTGTAGAATTAGAAAGCAAAGCAGAGCTTTCCCCAAACCACAGCTCAGTTCATGTCTAAGCCGTTCACCTTTGTCTACTGAAACGCTGTCAAACCGAAAATGAGGACGAGAGCCCAGCGAGTGAATGGCAATGAAAACTGTAAACTTGGAGATGAGACCTTCTGATGGTCACAACATAGCAAAAACCCGCATAAATAATCACTTCTACTAACTTTAAATTCTTTACTAACTTTAAAAATCAGTGATACATTTAGTAATCTGTGTCAACAATGGAAATATGGTTGTTTAAAACAGAATAACACCAAATATAGATGTAATAAAACTAGAACATTCAGTTTTTTAGGCAGGATTTTGAGGGAAAGTGAATTAAATTGGTGTCAAACCTTGTCCTTGGTCCACAAAACTTGTAACTGTGTTAGCAGCTCCTGCTCCGTCTGAAACATCAAAGTCTCTGCTTTGAGGTTTGGACAATGTTTGGTATAAAAACACCATGTAGTCGTGGAGGACCACCGAGCCGTTAACTGACCGATCTCTCCTCATCATGCTCGTGTTCGCGCCCCACTGCGAACTGGACTGCAACGCTCCGGTCCACTCTATCCCGACCCAGAAAGCAAAGCAGAGCTGAAACAACACGGGTCGGTCCATCTGAGGTGCTGTCCTCAAGTTAAATGAAGAGCTTCAGGTGGGGGTGAGACTGAGAAAAATCCCCTCTGACTTTCATTCAGAGGATCATCTTCATGTAGATCGTCTGTGTACCTGCATGCAGGTGTACAGGTAGACAGTGCCCCCTGCCAGCTTTGTAGATTAATAGACATGTGTCACATTAAAGGAAAAATGACTACAAGGTGTTTTCAAAAGAAGTTCCATTTTATGCCTCAAAACCAGCTTCAGTGCTCCCGACATTGATTGTCTAACACTCAGCTGGATCTAAGCATTTCAGAAGAAAACCCCTCCTTTGGTTTAACATGTAACTCGAACCTACAGCCATGCAGAGCCACCAACGCCTTCACTGTGAGCATCAGACTTTTTCCTAATTTATAAAGAATGCATTCTGAATGTTTGAATCCTAGGTTTTGTTGATCAACACAGACTCACTTTGGAATGTAGTTTTATACATTGTATCTTATTAACCCTGCCTTTTCAATACACTGCACTCGTCATATGTACAGTAATTACAAATATTTCACAATTTAAAATTATTTTAAATCGTTATTATTTTATTATTATTATTTCTAACTTTCATGATACAACACAAAACATGAATACATTACAAAATATATCTTTACATGAATGTACTGCTCAAAAAAAATAAAATAAATAAAAACGTTGTATCAAGTCAGTAAAGCTCCTGGATCAAAATCAGAATACTTTATTAATCCCTGAAAAAATGATGTGGTTACAATTGCTCCAGGATGATAAGGACAATAACAGACAGAACTAAATTAAATGTCTTGATGCATTCTCAGTCATCCAGGTAACTAAATCCCCAAAAGTTGATTCTGTTCACCTGGACGTAGCGTTTTCAGTGGGAGAAACGTTTCGTCACTTATCCAGGTGACTTCTTCAGTCTCAGCTGACTGCAGGTTTCCCCAATCTTATAAACAGTATATTTGCATAATGACTGAGGGCTGGTTTCAGTCACCATCAGTGATGTGAGTGTTGGGAGTGGCGCATGGGAAGTTGTCAGGTATTATGATTTCTTTGCAAAATTAACACAAGATGCGACTCAAATCCTGCGTTGAGTAAAGATTTTTTTTCTTTTGTAATTCCAGATTTGGTTAGTTCAAAGATAAGAATTTGTATAATTTTTGTGATGAACAATAATAATTTTGAAAATTGAATTGATTGCAATAAGCACTGTTTTCATAAAACAGCTGCAGCTTTCATTGCAGCACATGTGGTACGTTAACCTTTGTACGGTTTTCATCAGTTCATTTTGCAGTTAACATGTGAACATGTTGGATGATCTGTCTGCTGTCACTCGAGGGGGCTGAGGTCTGAATCTGAGGGCAGCTCCTGTAATCACAAAGAGAACAGAACCATCAAACTCAGATATAAATTTTATCCCTCAAAATTGAAATAAAGCTGATTCTTCTGTCCTCACACACTCAGGATCTGAAGTTGTTCTCTTACATTTTTTTCAGTATCATAGTACACTACAGTACTTTAATCCGTACTTCCTGATTAATGAGTTACTGAAGTACAAGCTTTTAAATAAATGTTACTGTCTTTACAGATGTGGCAAGAGACTGAAAACATACTGTTGTTTGCACATCTTTAATATTCAGCTCTGCACAGGAGCTGCAGCAGGATGCGGCCTGTTGTTTTTACAGTATAATACTTGTAATAAAAGTACAGTAACAGTAATTAGTGACTGAGCAGCCCGGCGCGTTTCTCTTGATTTATTTAGTAAATTCATTCACCTGCACAGATTAGCTAAACGAACCCTGACAGCCGAGTTCTCATCTTAGCTAGCTAGGTCTCAGGACCGAGCTAAGGACGGTAGTTACTAGAGATGGCACGATACCACTTTTTTATGTCCGATACCGATTCCGATATCATAAATTTGGATATCTGCCGATACCGATATGAATCCGATATAGTGTGTTTTAATCAACAAAACTGTTTTTTTAAATATCTTGCTGCATTTTGTATAAGTTCATACTCAAGTTTAAAACAACAACTACACTAAAGCTATTCTGTTATACCTGTATGCAAAAAAAATATTTCATAGTTCAGCAATACTGATCAATCTAATAAACTTAAACCTACACCATCCTCCCTATTCTGGTATTTTAAAGAGTACTTAGCATAAATATTAAGCAACCTAACTAATAGGGTTCCAACTCCCAGCAACAACAAAAATAAATAAATAAAAAATAGGGAACCACCCCTCACGCTCCACCTCATGATGCTTAATCGACGTAATCAACCTTAATTTGATGCAGTGTGAAAAAAAATGCACAGAAATCAATTATTTTTCAAGAAATATTAAATAGATTCAACATCTTTCTTCAACAAAATTGCAGACTGCACAGATGGTACCTTCCCAAAGGAAAAAGTACTATAGCTTACTAGGGTATATATATTAGACTTAATAGTTACTATATACAGTAATGGACTTCTATTCATTTTACATCAAATTAAAACTTTGGGTGTCAGATAATTATTTATTAAAAGCTCGACATTTTAAATGAGAATAAGAAAGAAAAATATGTCTTTGTGCCCCCTTTTCCCTGTTCATGCCCTATCGGCCCCCCTGGCTAAACTTTGCTAGATCCGCCCCTGCACAGTTACCAGCCGTCAGCTACGTAGAAAAAGATCCTGGTGTAGAAAGTAATATTAAATAAATTCTAACAACAGCTGATCAAGCTTAAACGTGCTGCTGTTGTTCAGCCGCTGGTTTCCTCTTTCTGGTGCAAAGTGGGCCAAAAGCAAACCAGAGAGACGGACTCGCTACAGAAAAGCCGATCAGCTGATCATTAAGCAGTTTCATGATTGAAGTAGCAGCAAGAAGAGGCAGTCGCTCCATATATCGTTTGTTAAGCTTAATGCAGGAATGCTTTACAAACATTCAGAGATGGACTTACTCACTTGCTTTACTTCTCTCGGGAATAACTTTGTCGGAGATGAAATGCCGGGTTGCTAGCGAAGCTCCAAATGCTATCCAGACCACCGACAGGTCCCGCATGCCACAGCCGCTCTATCACGTGATGCATACTGCTCCGACATGCTAACGTTCTGAGGTGAGTTACGGCGTGTTGCAAGTTTTGTGAGGTGCTTTCGTGATATTTAATGGATCGGATTACATTTTTTATTTTTCTCCGATATCCGATCCAGTAATTTAGGTCAGTATCGGACCGATACCGATACGTAATATCGGATCGGTCCATCTCTAGTAGTTACTAGTGATGTGACGTTCTTCTGTATCGAGGCTTCGAAGCTTGTGTCGAGTAATGGAGGGGGCGTTTCCGCGATGCGCGTATCGAGACTTGCTTCATTTATGGGAGGAGCTGAAAATGATGACGTCCGAAGCCTCGCTGCCCGGCTGTACCACGTGACTGGTTCACGAAGTGGTTCGAACTTTGCCGCGAGCTATGACAACGATACAAACCCCTCAGACTTCAGTCAAAATGTGGGTGTTTGATGGAGAGTTGCGGTTAGTGAGAGTTTGGAGACAGTTTGGAGGTTTATGAGAGTGAGGAGAGAAAGTTAGGAGAGAATGGAGCCAGCTAAGAAGAGGAGGATGTCCTCCCCTGTGTGGGAACATTTTGATTTTATTCCTCCCAACAAGCTATGTAAATTTCTACAGAAGATGTATTTTCATAATACTGATGGTGCAATACAATTTATGTTAAGCAGCTTTACTTTTGTACAAGGTGAAGTGTTTGCTATGTGCCAGGGAGCTGGGATATAACAGCAACACCTCATCCATGCTTAGGTGAGCCATCAAATGCCATGATAATATAGCATGCAGTAATGTTACTAAATGATATAACAATATTATACAGCTGTAATAAGTTACGTGTGTGATATTTATATTTGTGCTTTGTCTTTATTGTCTTTCCTCAGGAGAACAATCTCAAATAGATTAAGACCTGGTTAGCATGGTGATTGAGGACTCCCAGCCATTTAGCATTGTGGAGGACAAAGGATGTAAAAGATTTGTTAAATTATTAAATCCTAGCTATGTTCTCCCCACTAAAAAGGTCATAAAAATTTTTAGTTTTTACAGAATAAAATGTGAACAGGCAGGACTGAGGCCTCAGTGTGTAGCTGTCCATACCTCAACGTTACAAAAGCACAACCACTGTCCACACCCCAACCACACCTCACCTCACAGTAAATGATCATTTCCATTTTAAGCATTTCCAAATAATCATTTTCCATACTGCCAGTATAAATATACACAGTATACTGCATCATTACAATATAAATGTTTTACACACTCCTTTTGTTGTTGACATTTACAGGCTGTGTGCAAAAGGCCACACTTCAAATTCATGCCAACTAATATTTTTACGTCCAGTAGGTGTCCTACTAGAGCAAATGAAGCTTCAAGACGCTTTGTGCTGGGGTGAACCAATTGGATGAAAAGCTTCAGTGCTTCATCTGCCCATCACTAGTAGTTACGAATTAGCTTACAAACACGTTTAACTTACCGAAAAAGTGCAGCAGGGCCTCGGGTCCTTCAGTCGGGTAGTCCAGTTTACTGAAGAACACCTCAGGCTGTCAGGTTAAAACACTCTGTCGTGTTTTCGTAGCGTAAACGCTGGCCCTCCTCTCAGAGCCTACGCTCTATCTGCTATTCCCGAACAGAGATACGCAAGTTTCTCCGTGACTGCAGCTGCCGGTTAAAGGTCTTATGATGACGTTTCACCCCAATTTAACATCACCGCGGTAGGAGTTAGAATCAAACTTATGGAAGAGGAGACCCCTTGAACATAAATCAGCGTAATGAGAACTATTGAAAACAAAAGAAAGAATCTTTGGAAAAAAATTATCTAAGGAGAATAAATTTTACTTTTTTTTTTTTTAGTTTAGTCTGACCCCGGTCCCATCCGCTACCATGGAGGAGGCGGGGTTTATGACCTATACTGCAGCCAGACACCAGGGGGCGATAGAGACGTTTTGGCTTCATTTTTGGGGAGCTGTCATGTCGTCATGTGAGTGAAGTTGGCCCCCCCACCTTCTTCAAATCCAACAAAAGTGGTATCAAACGTTTGTGCTACGTTTGTGCTGGTTTGTGCTGCAAAAATTTTCGTTTGTGCTACTATCATTTTAAAGATATTAATAAAAATTTCTAGAGGTCATCAGAGGTCAACCAGCACCCCCACATTAATTAAATCAAAGAAAAGGGGTGTCAATCAACTGTGCTACGTTCAGTGTTGGCAAGGCTGGACTGGGACAAAAAATCGGCCCGGGCATTTTGACTAGAGACCGGCCCACCAGGATAAAGATTGAAAATGTGACGTCATTCAGGGGTAAAACCGCAAAGGATTCTGGGAACTTGTGGCAAGAGGTACTAGCGCACGCAGGCTTTCAATTGAACTCAGTTACACAGCGATAAAAAGAAACCCAAAAAATGTCAAGAAGCTGTTGTATTATTAACTGCAATAGCCGGTTGCATGACAGCCACGGGAAGCCGACGGGTAAAGAGATCTTTTTTTTTTTATCGGATTACGTCGTTGAAGAGAAATTTTTTAAGCCATGTTTCCGAAGTAAGACCAGTGACCTGAAGTTTCTAAAAACTTCATGAGTGTATGCACTCACTCCAAGAACCGTATAATTATAAATCTGAGCGTGGTGAAAGTTGGGCAGCACGCTAACGTCTTTTGTCCACTCTGTGTGCTCATAAGGGTCTGACCCTTTCACTCCTTTGATTTTTTCCTCGTATCTTTTCTTTGTCTTTTCATCGAGTCTGTCTTTGTACGGACCGGCATTGTTCTCCTTCGTTTTGTACATACCTTTTTGGGGGGCAAAGAAAAAACAAGAAGGTATTGGAACCGGAGAATGAACGTTTTGCGGTGCTGCAAATGCTTGCATTTGATGCGGTACTTTGATTGTTTTGCCACGAGTTCCCGGCATGCAATGCGCGAAAATCACGTGATTGCTAAACAAGGGGGCGGGTGCATCCGGCCTCCTCGGCTGTAATTGGTCCAGCCCAGAGTCGATCATGACCAACTGGCCAATCCAACACCTTTCATTATATATACCCTTCCTAAAAAAAAAAAAAATCCATCGGCCCATAAAAACAAAAAATCACCAACGGCCCACCGGGCAAATGCCCGGTATGCCCGATGGCCAGTCCAGCTATGAGTGTTGGGGAGTAACGGAATACATGTACCGCCGTTACGTATTTAAAATACAAAATATGAGTAACTGTATTCCGTTACAGTTACCGTTTAAACAGGTGGTATTCAGAGTACAGTTGCTTTGTTGAAATAAATGGATTACACTGCGGTACTTTCCTGTTTCATTTTGTCGCAGGTCAGGACTGTTTGGGTTTTGTTTGACAGCTACGTTCTGTTGTTCCAGGCAGCAGCGTTACGGTTGCCATGGTTACAGGGCGACGCTCTCTCTCTCTCTGCGACTGTGTGTTTCCTAGGTGAGAGAGCGCCTTTTCGTTGTTGTTGTTGTGCTAAGCTAACAGGCAGAATGCTACAAGCATAGCGGTTCGAATCCACTTAACGGCTACCCTGAGGTACCCCTGAGCAAGGTACCGTCCCTACACACTGCTCCCCGGGCGCCTGCTTAGTGGGCTACCCACTGCTTCACTGAGTGAATGGGTCAAATGCAGAGAAAAAACAAGTAATTTCCCCATGGGGATCAATAAAGTATCCATTATTATTATTATTATTATTAAAGAATGTAGCATCATGGGCAGTGTAGTCCGTGTTGCAGGGAGAATGGACTGCCATACACGTTATGGGTCTGTGAGCGCGAGGAGGGAGAAAAAGGGGAGTGGAAAGGTACGAGTTGTCATCGAGGAAAAACAGGAGCTGGAAGCATGTAAATATAATAATAACCACTTCAGCCAAGAAGAGTGCCTGATGAGCCCAGTTGTAAGTAAGCTATTAAGACTCGACTGTACACCGTGTTCGTGTTTTCCTCCGAAAACAATAAGTTCCGTTGGAGCAGTCTTTCAACGCCTCTCTCTGTCTCTCGCAAGAAAAGTTGACCCACACAACAAAGTAGAGCTAGTTTTCGGCTACAAGCCGACAGGGACCCCGCCGTATTAGTCAGAGGTCCCTTTACTACAGCTCGGAGTCGCGGACCTTCAGTAATAGTAATAAATCACACAGCAATAGTACATTCACGTTGTTGTAAAAAGCATGATAATATATTAAGTAATCCAAAGTATTCAGAATACGTTACTGTCATTGAGTAACGTAACGGAATACGTTACAGAATACATTTTGAGGCATGTATTCTGTAATGGAATACATTTTAAAAGTAACCTTCCCAACACTGGCTACGTTTGTGCTGGTTTGTGCTGCTAAAATTTTTGCTTGTGCTGCTTCTGTTTTAAAGATATTAATGAAAATGTAAAGGTCAAAAGAAGTCACTTGGATGAGTGACGAAACGTTTCTCCAACTGAAAATGTCCAGATGAACAGAATCAACCTTTTGGGATTTACTTACCTGGATGATTAAGCACGCATCAAGACGTTATTTTATTAAAATTTTTAAAATGTTAGCAGCGCAAACAAAAACGTTTGCAGCACAAACCAGCACAAACGCTTGACATCAATTTTGTTTGATTCCATTAATATGGGGTGGCTGGTTGACCTCTGTTGACCTCTAGAAATCTTTGTTAATATCTTTAAAATGATAGCGGCACAAACAAAAATTTTTGCAGCACAAACCAGCACAAACGTAGCACAAACGTTTGACATCAATTTTGTTTGATTTGGGTAATGTGAGGGGGCTGGTTGACCTTTTGACCTTTACCTTTTCATTAATATCTTTAAAACAGAGGCAGCATAAAGGAAAATTTTAGCAGCACAAACCAGCACAAACCTAGCACAGTTGATTGACACCCATTTTGTTTGATTTAATTAATGTGGGGGGGCTGGTTGACTTCTGATGACCTCTAGAAAATTTTATTAATATCTTTAAAATGATAGTAGCACAAACGAAAATTTTTGCAGCACAAACCAGCACAAACGTAGCACAAACGTTTGATACCACTTTTGTTGGATTTGAAGACAGTCAGCTGTGATATATGGGGCGCCGTTTGTAAAGTGAAACATGCTTTTTCGAGTAATTTTTTACAACATTTAGTAAAATATTTGTAACTTTTCATCAAATGTTAAATATTAAATCTAAATGTTAAATATTATATTTAAATCTAAATGTTAAATGTTAAATCTAAATGTTAAATGTTAAATCTAAATGTTTAGGCTAATATGCAAATTTATTGTACGGATCAACGGAAATTCCAAAATAAAAGCTTCCCGAAAACCTCTGGTGCAAAATTGTGTCTGTTCTCCTCCTCACTTCTCCCCGCCATGTGCTGCTTCACTTCTTGCCTACGAGCATGTCCAGCGATTTTGCTGGACATGTGCTGCAGCGATTGTAAAGTGGAGACTGCAGCTGCTAAGAGTGCACTACTGCTGAACCTTTGGAGGGCCGACAAAACGGATCTTCCGATGTTTTCAGCTAAATCGCCGGACGTGCTTTCTCATGGTCGGGTTATGGCTGAATTCCAGTGGAATGACGGTCCCGCCATAATAGACGTTCCAGCCATGTGTTCCAGCCCTAAACCTAACCTTAGCCCTTACTATAACCTTATTCCCAACCTTTACTAGCAGTTAAATGACGTAAAATAGTGTTTTCCAAAGCAATTTTTAGAAAATGAAAGAACATCTGTAGATTGAATCCAAACGGTTCTCATGTGCTCTCCTTTTTCCGATGCCGTCATTTAGGAACGTGTTGGGTACCCGAAAGCATAAAATGTTGACAATTTGTCACCTAGCGAAAATTATTACGCTTTGGGAGTGAGAACGTGTCTGACCACTACCGGCACACTTTTGCACCGGAGGTTTTCGGAAAGCTTTTATTTTGGTATTTCCGCTGATCCGTGCAATAAATTTGCATGTTAGCCTAAACATTTAGATTTAAAATTTAGCATTTAGATTTAACATTTAGATTTAACATTTAACATTTGGATTTAACGTTTAGATTTAGATTTAAATATAATATTTAGATTTAACATTTAACAAAAAACAAGAATCAAAAACCTGCCATTATTATAAGATTTTTTAATAGGAAGCAGAAGAAAGAGCTTCTGAAGCAAGGAAGAAAGTTGAAAGGAACGAATGTGTACGTTAATGAATACCTAATCAAGAAAAACGCAGATATTGCAAGACAAGCAAGATTATTAAGAAAACAGAAGAAAATACAGTCAACCTGGACATCAGATTGTAAGGTGTTCATTAAGTTAAATGGAACACCGGAGCAGGCAAAGGTCTTAGTCATTAAAGAGCTGACAGAATTAGAAAAATACGGCTGATAAAATGTAAGGCAAAGCATTGGGATGGTCGATGGTACTTTCAATGAATTGTCAAATTGGTTGGTACTTGGCTTAGACAAAGTATTGTTAAAGGTGATGGTATGTGGATAAGATATATAATAAAGTCAGATGTCTGACAGATTTCAAGTAACAAATCAAATGGATGTTGAAAGTGGGACACTGGGGTATGATAGCAATATAGATCCTGACTGTAATTTTTTTTACCAAAATGTTAAAGGACTGTAATTATTATACAATGGAACTATTTAATAGGAACCTAGAGTGGGGTAAGAATATAACCATGGTTCATTTCAATAGTAGAAGTCTATATGCAAACTTTCAATTTATTAAAGAATATATAGCACAGTTTAATCAACCATTTGGTGTAATAGCAATATCAGAGACTTGGATAAACACTGGAAAAGAAGAGGATTTTGAGATAGAGGGATATGAATTCCTCCACTTAGATAGGACTAATAAAAAAGGAGGTGGGGTGGCACTCTATGTTGATAAAAATTTAAGGTTTGAAAAAATGAGAAGAATGACGAGGGTGGTAGATGGAGTGATGGAATGTATAACAGTGGAAATAAATATGAAAAAACAGAAAAATATGATTGTCAGTTGCATATATAGAGCACCAGGGTCAAAGAGTGAGACTTTTAAGGACATTATGGAGGACTTGTATACAAATCTGAATCAGAAAAGAATGTTTATCTGTGGAGACTTTAATATTGATTTATTGAACCCAAATCATAATAAGAGAATTGAAGAATTTATTGATTCAATGTATTGTATGGGATTATTTCCCCTGATAACAAGACCGATGAGAATAACCACTCATGGTGCAACTCTATTAGATAATATTTTTACAAATGTAATGGAAGAAAATATAAAAGGGGGGATATTGATAAATGATATAAGTGACTTGCCAGTTTTTGTAACTTATGACTGTTGCTATGAAGTTCATAGAAATGAATGTAAGACAATATATAAAACAATTAGAACAGAAAAGACAATGCAGTGTCTCAAAAATGAGTTAATAAAACAAGATTGGACTATTGTATATAAACACAAGGATGTCAATAAAGCCTATGAGGCAGGGACGTGCAGAGGGGGGGGCTAGAGGGGCTTGAGCACCCGCCCCTTTCCTGATGAGTGCCCAAAGTGCCCTTTTGTTGAGGCAACTTTTAAATTTTATTTATTTATTTATTTATTTATTTTATGTGTGTGTGCGTGCGGAGTCCTGTCTGTGCCCCTCAACAATAATATTTAACTATTAATCATAGTTTTGCTAAATAAAAGGATCTGGCTTGCATCAGTCACATGATCACATTTAACCAATGATCGCCCTCGACGGCAGAACGCGCTGGTTACGAGCCGGGAACGAGCTCACAAAGAGCACGCGCATTTGTTGCGGTCCGGAGCTGTAGGAGAAACACAAGTTAACTCAGAGACACAGACTGATGCGACAAACCCAGTAAGTAGGTGTACAGCGCACACTGTAGTGTGTAGCACACAGGAGTATTAGCTTATTACGTACACGTTGGTAAGCTGTCTTGTTGCAACTGACGAACTGAAACAAACGAGCGTGCTGTGTGTGCAACAGCGTGACAAACATTACCTGTCCTTTTATTAACTGCACAAGTAGTGCTGGTCATAGCTGCTGGCTACCTGTGTAAGGCTGTCATGGGTCTGTAGCTCTGTCACCGTTTTAGGGAACATATTTAGTTTTAAAGTAAGTTTCTGGGCATTTCCTGCCTTTCTGGAGGGATTATATTTCACTAAAAAACGATCTAATATGCATGTCCACATAATAATAATTATTATAATTATAATATATTAAAAAACACACGCTGTATTTTAAAGAACATACATTAAGAAGCAGATTATATTAGATTTATATTTTAAATAAGACAAAAGTTGGATTTTACAGCAGTAAAATGATTGTATCTCTACAGTTTAAAAATGTAATAAGCTTTGCCCTGCACAGAGTGGATAGTGAAACAAATGGAATCATCATAAATACATTATTTCATATTTATTACTTCCCCCTCCTCATTGCTTTATTATTGTAGCTCTAGTAATAAATAATAATGTAAGGATGCCCATAGTATATACAGTATTCTGAAGAAGGTCTAAAATGTCACTGTGTGTGCATGTGTGTGTTTTATTTAGCTGGATTTAAAAAAATATTACTCATGATATAACATTGTGCAGACATGGCTGGTAAGGACATGAGGAGGAAACAGTAGGAGCTGTATGAGGCTACTAAAGGCAGGGCTATAACATTTTGCTGTCATCATTTTATTATAGATTAAGTGCAAGAGTTGTTAGGTGTGGATAATTAGATTATAGTTTATTGCAATAGCAAGTTGTGCCTTGTTCTCAGATAGACAGCAAGTGGAGAGTGATATATGAAATGATGGGAAGGAAGGAAGAAGAGAAGCAAAGAGTGATTCACAGGCAGAGCCGAGTTTATGTCACAGTTTTTCGTTGCCTTATGGTTCCAAGCGCTGTCACCAATCTTTGCATTTTGTTATTATCTCATGAAACTTGTTTAATCAGCTACCATCTCTCCTGTGGACTTTTTAATGTCTACAGTCTCAGATCAACACAGCCCTGCCCTTCCCATATTAGATTCTTGATGAATGTGTGTTGTTGTTATTCAGCATGGTTCAATGTGCCCCTTTTTAACTTTGAGCACCCGCCCCTTTAAACCTCTCTGCACGTCCCTGATAGAGACAGGTTTTAAAGACTAGAAATGAAAACATGTGAGTCCTGTCTTTAAATAAAAATATATAATTCCCTATATTCCTATCTATTCTTGACATTGAAGCTTTACTCTTCTTGATATTGTGACAAAATACTCTTGGGTTAACCACGAGCTTTCTAAAAACTTGCATATAACAATTGTGCACCATTCATTCCTCATCTTTGCTGCCCATCATTACAACTTTGCTAATGATGGGCAGCAGGTTAGTGTCATGATGTCACCTCAGACATAGTTAAAAGCCCTGTTAACGTAGCTGCTTCTCGCCGGGTGCGGTGGCGCGTGCCTGTAATCCAAGCTACCGGGAGGCTGAGGTTGGAGGATCGTTTGAGCTCATGAGCTCTGAGCTGCAGCAGGCTATGTCGATTAACACAAAATAATTATCCTCATTCAAAAGTCATGTAAGAACCTCATTGGCTTACGGAATGTTGATGTTATTTAAAAAATTCATACAAAAACATGACCTCATTCTAGAATGTCATGTGACAACCTCATTGGCTTATGGAATTGTGATGTCACAGGCTTCTGAATCCATAAATAGGGGTGAGGAGGTACAACTTTCAGTCCGTTATTTGCAGCACTTATGTTAGCAGCATTCAAACGTTCACCAGTAAAGCATTTTCAAACATCTGGATACTTTTCGTACTCACGGTATACAGACTCCAACATGTCTCAGAAAGAGCAAGAAAGACAAGAAGCTGACCCCAGCTCTATTCCATGGTATGAGTCCCTAGACCCTTACATCAGCTCTCTTCCTTGGGATGAACAGGTGGAATTAGAGGAAAAGCGATTGGAAGAAATGGAGAAGGAAAATCTCATGAACAGAGAAAAGATTAAGATCCTGACAGAAGAAAATGAGAGAAAGAGCGCTGAATTAGAAAAATTATCCTACCAGCTTCAGGAAAGGGAAGGTATTATTGAGGAGAAACAATGGGCTCTCCAAGATAAGAAGAATCACGAGCTCCAAGAAAAGCTTGATGAAGCTCTAGAAAAAATTAAAGATCTGCTCCAAAATGAGAAAAAAGAGAGCATTAAAGGGGATAAAATGCTCAAGAAGAATCAGGAGCTCCAAGAAAAGCTTGATGGAGCTCTGGAAAAAAATAAAGATCTGCTCCAAAAGGAGAAAAAAGAGAGCATAAAACAGGAAAACATGGTCAAGAAGAATCAGGAGCTCCAAGAGAAGCTTGACGAAGCTCTGGAAAAACTGAAGGAAATCCACCAAGAAGAGAAGCAACAGTCCACACAGCAGAGAGACATGCAGAGCAAACTCCAAGCCATGGAGGAAAAATACAAAGCGCTGCAGGTGAAACATGACAAAACTCTGCACAAAAGTCAACAGTTGCTTCAAGACAAGAAGCAAATGGAAATGAAACAGAAGGAAATTGACTCCAAGCTTGACGAGATGGAGGAAAAACACAGATCGCTCCAAATCAAGCTTGAGAAAACAGTGCACAGAAATAAAGAGTTCATTCAAGAGAGAGAGCAACAAGAAATGCTGGAGAAAGAAACAGACTCCCAGCTTGAAGTCTTGGAGGAAAAACTGAAAATGCTGCAACTAACTCTTGAGGAAACACTGCTCAAAAATAAAGAGCTGCTTCAAGAAAAAGACCAACAGAAAATAAAAAAGGAAGAAATGGATTGCAAGCTGAGGAACATCGAGAAACAAAATGAAGGCTTGCAAGTGATGCTTGATGAAGCTCTGGAGAGAAATAAAGAGTTTCTGCACGAGAAAGACCAACAGAAAATAAAAAAGGAAGAAATGGATTGCAAGCTGAGGCACATCAAGAAACAGAATGAAGGCTTGCAAGTGATGCTTGATGAAGCTCTGGAGAGAAATAAAGAGTTTCTTCACAAGATAGACCAACAGAAAATAAAAAAGGAAGAAATGGATTGCAAGCTGAGGAACATTGAGAAACAAAATGAAGGCTTGCGAGTAATGCTTGATGAAGCTCTGGAGAGAAATAAGGAGAACCTCCAAGAAAAGAAACAAGAGCCTGTAGAGCAGAGAGACCTGCAGAGCAAACTCCAAGCCATGGAGGAAAAATACAAAGCGCTGCAGGTGAAACATGACAAAACTCTGCACAAAAGTCAACAGTTGCTTCAAGACAAGAAGAAACTGGAAATGAAACAGAAAGAAATGGACTCCAAGCTTGACGAGATGGAGGAAAAACACAGATCGCTCCAAATCAGGCTTGATAAAAAAGTGCACGGAAATAAAGAGCTTCTTCAAGAAAAAGACCAACAGAAAATACAACAGGAAGAAGAAAAACTTCATCTCCAGAGGAAAAATCAAGCACTCCAAGAATTGTATAACGAAACAAAGTACAAATCAACTGTACTGGAAGAAGAAAAGAAAAAGCTGGAAAAACAATGCTCAGCGATGCAGAGTAGCATCAATGAGATGCTGAGAAAAAATACCGAACTTGAGGAACTTTCTAAGACCTTGAAGTACAAAAACACTGAAATCCAGGCGCAAAAGCAAGAACAACAGAAAACACATAAAGACCTGCAGTGTAGACTTCAAGAAATCCAGAAGAGAAACCAGCAGCTGGAAGACATGCACACAGATGTGCACAAGGCAAAGCGAATAGAGGAGGCAACAGTTAAAGAACTGAAAGACAAGCTTAAAGAAAAACAAGAACAATTAGAAGACATGGTGAAAAGATGCAACAAACTTGAGAAAGAAAACGCAGAAACAATCGATGAGCTGAAAACCCTCATCATTGAGAAAAAAGTGCTGGTGGAAGAGTATCTGAAAAAGAAGAAAAAACGCTTCCACTGGTTCTGGAGGAGGGGCACTGCTGCTTCTCACCTGATGTAACCTCGTCTTCCTCCACCTCTATTCCATCTTCATTTCCCCCCTTCCCCTCCCTCCTTTTTCTTTTTTCACCCTCACCCCCCGACCAGTCCCGGCAGTTGACTGCCCCCTCCTGAGCCTGGTTCTGCCATAGGTTTCTCCTTTAGGTGTCTTTCACTTTAAAAGGAGTTTTTCCTATCCACTGTCGCCTGCTGCTTGCTCAGAGGGGATTGTTGGGGTTTTCTCTCATCTCTCTCTTTCATTCTTTCTATCCTTTCCCCCCCTTCTGCCTTTTCCTTTACCCAATAAACACAATTGCCCACATTTTACATTTGTTTGAAAAATGTCTTCATTCAACAATAATTCATCTTAGGTATAAAAACAAGAAATAGGTAATAGCTGCATGTGTGTTTGTGTGTGTGCATAATATACATACTTGTTTCCCAGAAAGATTTAATACTAGATGGATAGAGACCAGGGACGTGCAGAGGGGGGGCTAGAGGGGCTTGAGCACCCGCCCCTTTCCTGATGAGTGCCCAAAGTGCCCTTTTGTTGAGGCAACTTTTAAATTTTATTTATTTATTTATTTATTTATTTATTTTATGTGTGTGTGCGTGCGGAGTCCTGTCTGTGCCCCTCAACAATAATATTTAACTATTAATCACAGTTTTGCTAAATAAAAGGATCTGGCTTGCATCAGTCACATGATCACATTTAACCAATGATCGCCCTCGACGGCAGAACGCGCTGGTTACGAGCCGGGAACGAGCTCACAAAGAGCACGCGCATTTGTTGCGGTCCGGAGCTGTAGGAGAAACACAAGTTAACTCAGAGACACAGACTGATGCGACAAACCCAGTAAGTAGGTGTACAGCGCACACTGTAGTGTGTAGCACACAGGAGTATTAGCTTATTACGTACACGTTGGTAAGCTGTCTTGTTGCAACTGACGAACTGAAACAAACGAGCGTGCTGTGTGTGCAACAGCGTGACAAACATTACCTGTCCTTTTATTAACTGCACAAGTAGTGCTGGTCATAGCTGCTGGCTACCTGTGTAAGGCTGTCATGGGTCTGTAGCTCTGTCACCGTTTTAGGGAACATATTTAGTTTTAAAGTAAGTTTCTGGGCATTTCCTGCCTTTCTGGAGGGATTATATTTCACTAAAAAACGATCTAATATGCATGTCCACATAATAATTATTATAATTATAATATATTAAAAAACACACGCTGTATTTTAAAGAACATACATTAAGAAGCAGATTATATTAGATTTATATTTTAAATAAGACAAAAGTTGGATTTTACAGCAGTAAAATGATTGTATCTCTACAGTTTAAAAATGTAATAAGCTTTGCCCTGCACAGAGTGGATAGTGAAACAAATGGAATCATCATAAATACATTATTTCATATTTATTACTTCCCCCTCCTCATTGCTTTATTATTGTAGCTCTAGTAATAAATAATAATGTAAGGATGCCCATAGTATATACAGTATTCTGAAGAAGGTCTAAAATGTCACTGTGTGTGCATGTGTGTGTTTTATTTAGCTGGATTTAAAAAAATATTACTCATGATATAACATTGTGCAGACATGGCTGGTAAGGACATGAGGAGGAAACAGTAGGAGCTGTGTGAGGCTACTAAAGGCAGGGCTATAACATTTTGCTGTCATCATTTTATTATAGATTAAGTGCAAGAGTTGTTAGGTGTGGATAATTAGATTATAGTTTATTGCAATAGCAAGTTGTGCCTTGTTCTCAGATAGACAGCAAGTGGAGAGTGATATATGAAATGATGGGAAGGAAGGAAGAAGAGAAGCAAAGAGTGATTCACAGGCAGAGCCGAGTTTATGTCACAGTTTTTCGTTGCCTTATGGTTCCAAGCGCTGTCACCAATCTTTGCATTTTGTTATTATCTCATGAAACTTGTTTAATCAGCTACCATCTCTCCTGTGGACTTTTTAATGTCTACAGTCTCAGATCAACACAGCCCTGCCCTTCCCATATTAGATTCTTGATGAATGTGTGTTGTTGTTATTCAGCATGGTTCAATGTGCCCCTTTTTAACTTTGAGCACCCGCCCCTTTAAACCTCTCTGCACGTCCCTGCTATGAGGCATTCTTAAGCATATTCGTGGCCTTATTAGAGGAAAACAGCCTACTCATTGAAGTCAACAGGAAAGACAAGTATGCAGGAAGACCATGGATGACAAAGGGACTGCAAAATGCCTGTAAAAAAAACCCCCATCTTATATAGATAATTCATTAAAAAGAGAACTACAGAATCTGAAAATAAATATAAAAAGTATAAAAATAAATTAACTAACATAATGAGAACTTGTAAAAAAGAATACTTCATCAAAAAGTTAGAAGATAATAAAGATAGCATGAAAGGGATATGGAAGGTATTAAATAGTATAATAAAAAATGGACCAAGGACTACTGACTACCCTGGGTATTTTACGGAAGGGACAAATACTATTAGTAAAATGAACGAAGTAGTAAATGGATTCAATGAATTTTTTGTAAATATAGGGCCAAAACTGGCTGCGGAAATAAAGGTTGATATGATAGAAAGGGAGACTGGAGGAAACATTGAAAGGAATGCAAGTTCAATGTTTTTAAGAGCAGTGGAAGAGAAGGAGATATATGATATTGTCAGTGGACTTAAGAACAAAACAAGTACTGACTGTCATGATATTGATATGTTAACGGTAAAGAGAGTAATTGATGGTATTGTAAAACCACTACAATATATTTTTAATTTGTCTTTCCAGGAAGGGGTTTTTCCACAAAAAATGAAAGTTGCAAAAATTATTCCCATTTATAAATCAGGTGAAAAGCATTGTTTTACAAATTATAGACCAGTGTCGGTACTCTCCCAGTTTTCTAAGATACTGGAAAAACTATTTCTAAAAAGATTTGATAGCTTTGTGGATAAACATGATTTGTTGGCAAATTGCCAGTATGGGTTTAGAAATAATAGATCAACAGTTTTGGCATTGATGGATTTAATGGAAGAAATAACAGAATGTATGGATAAGAAGAAGTATGCACTTGGAGTCTTTCTAGATCTAAAAAAAGCATTGATACTGTTGACCACGAAATTCTAAAAATCAAACTGGAAAAATATGGGTTCAGGGGTGTGGTACTGGATTGGATACACAGCTATGTGATGAATCGACAGCAATATGTACAAATAAATGAGTTTAAATCTAAATTGATGGATATTGAATGTGGAGTACCTCAAGGATCAGTATTAGGTCCGAAAATGTTTATTATGTATATAAATGATATTTGTAAAGTATCGAAGATACTGAAGTTTGTAATTTTTGCAGATGATACCAATATACTTTGTTCAGGTGCGGAATTTCAACAGGTTTTGGAGGTGATCACACAGGAGTTAAATATATTAAAGAAGTGGTTTGATAGAAACAAATTGTCCTTAAATTTAAATAAAGCAAAATTTATGTTATTCGGAAACTATAAGAAAAACATTAACATTGAAATTTGTGTCGATAATATATATCTAGAAAGGGTTAATGCCATAAAATTTCTTGGTGTGATCATTGATCAAAAGGCCTGTTGGAAATCACACATCACTTATGTGAGGGGAAAGTTAGCACGGGGCATTGCTGTCTTGGGGAAAGTAAAACAATTTCTGGATAGGAAAACATTGTATATGTTATATTGTGCTTTGCTATTACCATACATGAGTTATTGTGTAGAGGTTTGGGGAAATACATATAAAAGTAATATCCAGACTATAATCATAATGCAGAATGGGGCCATTAGACTAATAAATCAGGAGGGGTATAGGGGTCACACAAATGCACTCTTTATTAGGACGCAAGCTATAAAATTCCAGGATCTGGTGAAGTTTAAAACAGTGCAAATAATATATAAGGTAAGGAAAGGAATGCTCCCAATCGAAATAAGTAAATGGTTCTTAGAAAGAGAAGGGAGGTATAATTTTAGAGGGAAGTGGAATTTAAAATTACAAGGAGTAAGAACAACATTGAAAAGGATGTCTATTTCAATAGCGGGAGTTAAATTCTGGAATGAGTTAAAAGAAGAAATAAAAGTCAGTAGTGATATAAAACAGTTTAAAATAAAACTCAAAAAAGAAATATTTAATAAGTATAAGAATGAAGAAAATGCAATTAACCCAAGACAGCAGTCAAACTCATGTTTATTTTCTTCTGCAAATTAGCAAATCTAAATATAGTTTTAGTTGAACATGTGAAAATATTTTTTTGAGATGTTATGTTCTAAGTTGAAGACATTGTATACGTTTTTGTTGTTCAAATTTAGATGATGAGGATGTAAACCTGAGGGGGTAGGGCTAAATAAGTATATACTTCTGCCTACTCCTTTTCAAACAACTGTATGGAATGATTTTATGAAATGTTGGTGAATGTATATGTTTAAAATAAAAAAGAACTGAACTGAACATTTAGATTTAAATATAATATTTAGATTTAACATTTAGATTGAATATTTGACATTTAGATTTAGCATTTAAAATTCTGTTTTAAATATGAAAAGTTACAAATATTTTACTAAATGTTGTAAAAAATGACTTGTGTTGAGCTAAATGTGGAAAAATGTTGCCGTTAATTTCAGCATGTTTCACTTTACAAACGGCGCCCCATAGTGATACGAGTTTTGATTCATACCCAGCTGAAAAGTTGAAACTCATGGGTCATTCTTGTGCAGAGGCAATTTCATAGTCTATGAAGTTCTACTGAGACGTGATTATTGCTGGTTGAAAACTTTAACCAATTCCCGCCTTGATGACTTGAAACACAGTCAGCTATGGCAATTTTTGCTGGTCTCTCAGGAGACTTTGTCATTTGTTTCAATGTTAATTTCTGGCGTTTTCAATTTCCTATTTCTATCCGTTGCTTTTGTTGAGGGAAGGTGTCTGGTATTATCAAACCCAATCAGTTCTTGCATCATTTAACATTTGACAGCACTGTGATTTGCCTTGTTGACTCGCCTTGATGACTTGAAACAGTCAGCTATGGCAATTTTTGCTGGTTTCTCAAGAGACTTTGTAAGTGGTTTCAATGTTAATTTCTGGCGTTTTCAATTTCCTATTTCTATCCGTTGCTTTTTTTGAGGGGAAGGTGTCTGGTATTATCAAACCCAATCAGTTCTTGCATCACCCAACATTTGACAGCACTGTGATGCGAGTGTTGATTCATACCCACCTGAAAAGCTGAAACTCAATGGTCATTCTTGTGCAGAGGCAATTTCATAGTCTATGAAGTTCTACTGAGACGTGATTATTGCTGGTTGAAAACTTTAACCAATTCCCGCCTTGATGACTTGAAACACAGTCAGCTATGGCAATTTTTGCTGGTCTCTCAGGAGACTTTGTCATTTGTTTCAATGTTAATTTCTGGCGTTTTCAATTTACGATGTCTATCCGTCATACTTATTGAGGGAAGTTGTCAGGTATTAGGAGATCTTGACAAAATTAACACAAGATGGGATTAAAGTCCTTCTTCGAGTGAAGCAAAGTATTGACCCTTTGCTCTTGGTCAATGCATACAATTAACTGAACCAATAAATGGGCGGGATTTCCAAATGATCAACCAATCACGTGAGTAATCCCCCAATTCAAACCCAGTTAGTTCCTGCATCACCCAACATTTGAAAGTCCACCATCAGTGATGTGAGTGTTGATTCATACCCACCTGAAAAGCTGAAACTCACTGGTTATTCTTGTGCAGAGGCAATTTCATAGTCTATGAAGTTCTACTGAGACGTGATTATTGCTGGTTGAAAACTTTAACCAATTCCCGCCTTGATGACCTGAAACAGTCAGCTATGGCAATTTTTGCTGGTCTCTCAGGAGACTTTGTAATTTGTTTCAATGTTAATTTCTGGCGTTTTCAATTTCCTATTTCTATCCGTTGCTTTTGTTGAGGGAAGGTGTCTGGTATTATCAAACCCAATCAGTTCTTGCATCACCCAACATTTGACAGCACTGTGATGCGAGTGTTGATTCATACCCACCTGAAAAGCTGAAACTCAATGGTCATTCTTGTGCAGAGGCAATTTCATAGTCTATGAAGTTCTACTGAGACGTGATTATTGCTGGTTGAAAACTTTAACCAATTCCCGCCTTGATGACTTGAAACACAGTCAGCTATGGCAATTTTTGCTGGTCTCTCAGGAGACTTTGTAATTTGTTTCAATGTTAATTTCTGGCGTTTTCAATTTCCTATTTCTATCCGTTGCTTTTGTTGAGGGGAAGGTGTCTGGTATTATCAAACCCAATCAGTTCTTGCATCATTTAACATTTGACAGTGCTGTGATGCGCCTTGATGACTCGCCTTGATGACTTGAAACAGTCAGCTCTTCCTCTACACCCTCCCACAATTTTTGCACATGTTGAGGAGCGTGTCAGGCTACATTTCACTGTGTGTTATACTTGTATGACTATGCATGTGACAAATAAAGAACCTTGAACCTTGAGTGAAGCAAAGTATTGACCCTTTGCTCTTGGTCAATGCATACAATTAACTGAACCAATAAATGGGCGGGATTTCCAAATGATCAACCAATCACGTGAGTAATCCCCCAATTCAAACCCAGTTAGTTCCTGCATCACCCAACATTTGAAAGTGCACCATCAGTGATGTGAGTGTTGATTCATACCCAGCTGAAAAGCTGAAACTCACTGGTTATTCTTGTGCAGAGGCAATTTCATAGTCTATGAAGTTCTACTGAGACGTGATTATTGCTGGTTGAAAACTTTAACCAATTCCCGCCTTGATGACTTGAAACACAGTCAGCTATGGCAATTTTTGCTGGTCTCTCAGGAGACTTTGTCATTTGTTTCAATGTTAATTTCTGGCGTTTTCAATTTACGATGTCTATCCGTCATACTTATTGAGGGAAGTTGTCAGGTATTAGGAGATCTTGACAAAATTAACACAAGATGGGATTAAAGTCCTTCTTCGAGTGAAGCAAAGTATTGACCCTTTGCTCCTGGTCAATGCATACAATTAACTGAGCCAATAAATGGGCGGGATTTCCAAATGGTCAACCAATCACGTGAGTAATCCCCCAATTCAAACCCAGTTAGTTCCTGCATCACCCAACATTTGAAAGTGCACCATCAGTGATGTGAGTGTTGATTCATACCCACCTGAAAAGCTGAAACTCACTGGTTATTCTTGTGCAGAGGCAATTTCATAGTCTATGAAGTTCTACTGAGACGTGATTATTGCTGGTTGAAAACTTTAACCAATTCCCACCTTGATGACTTGAAACACAGTCAGCTATGGAGGTTTTTGCTGGTCTCTCAGGAGACTTCAATTCAATTTCTTTGTTGTCCCACAAGGGGAAATTAGTTTAGCAGCAGGAGGATAAGAACAAACAGAACAATACTATAAAACAATAATAATGATAGAAAGTTCAAGGACAATTATTTGCCATTAAGGAGACAAGACGCAGTAGGGATAAAAGAGACCTGGAGTCTTTTAGTCCTCCTTGGAGGTACTCTAAAACGGCGGCCGGAAGGCAACAACTCAAACTCACTGTGAAGTGGATGGTTCACACAATTAATAATAGAATGAGCCTTTCTAAGCACATTTCTATTGTAAATGGCCAAAAGTCCATCTTGCCAGCGCCCTGAAATTTTGCTAGCAGTTTTTACCAGAAGTCCCAACCGATTCTTATTCTTCACCGTCAGGTTACCAAACCATGCAGCGATACAAAAAGACATCACAGATTCGATAAAACTTCTATAAAACAAGGACAACATCTCAGATGAGACGTTAAAAGATCTCATTTTCCTTAAAAAGAACAGTCTTTGTTGAACTTTTTTAGTAGTGGCATCAGCATGAGATTCAAAACACAGTTTATGGTCAAGTACCACACCTAGATATTTATAACTCTCAACGATCCCAATATCGGCAGTTTTAATGATAGTGGGTGATGAGCTATAAGAGGACTTCCTAAAATCAATAATCATGTCTTTAGTTTTTGACACGTTAAGTGAGAGGAAGGACTCATCACACCAATTCACAAAATCATCTACAACCTGTCCATGGCCTGACTCGTCCCCCACTAGAAGACTGACGATCACTGTGTCGTCAGCAAACTTCAGGATGTGTCTGTTTGTGAAATTGCTGCGACACTCATTTGTGTACAGAATGAACAGAAGGGGAGAGAGGCAACAACCCTGGGGTGATCCAGTAGAGGAGGAGAGCACATCAGAAAAGACATGATTTACCCTCACACATTGTGACCTATTAGTCAGAAAGTCTGTCACCCAGCCGACCAGACTAGTGTCAAGCTTGAAATGATTGTAAAGCCTGTCAGCAAGTAAGAGGGGTTGAATTGTATTAAATGCAGATGAAAAGTCAGCAAATAATAATCTTGCATGGGTGTGGGGGGCCTCAAGATGCTTATACAAGAGATGCAGGAGTGTGACAGCAGCATCCTCCACACCTCTCCCTGCTCTATAGGCAAACTGGAAGGGGTCAAGATGGTGTTCAACATGCATTAAAATCTCCTTCTTAATTATCTTCTCAAATGTCTTCATCACTAAAGAAGTCAGAGCCACAGGCCTAAAATCATTCAGTGCCTTAGGAGAACTGCCCTTAGCAACAGGAACAATGATCGCATGTTTCCAAATTTTAGGTACTGTCTGTAGCTCTAAAGAAAGTGAGAAGATATAGTGAAAAATCCCACTCAGCTGATCAGCACAAGTTCTCAGTACCTGTCCACAGATGTTGTCAGGTCCAGGACTCTTGCTTTTGGTATGTCTAAAAAGATTAGCTACCCCTGTCTCATCAATACAAATAGATGGGGGAGTGATGGTCTTTTCCCTCAGTGTGCTGGTCTGCCTAGAACAATCATAGTTCTCAAAACGAAGGTAAAAACTGTTAGGACTGTCTGCCAGATGTTTGTCAGAAGTAAACCCCTCTAAGGTAATGCTGCTTTTACCTTTCGTCTGTAGCCCTGCCATTGTTTTCATACCAAGCCAAGCTCTTTGTAATTTGTTTCAATGTTAATTTCTGGCGTTTTCAATTTCCTATTTCTATCCGTTGCTTTTGTTGAGGGAAGGTGTCTGGTATTATCAAACCCAATCAGTTCTTGCATCACCCAACATTTGACAGTGCTGTGATGCGCTTTGATGACTCGCCTTGATGACTTGAAACAGTCAGCTATGGCAATTTTTGCTGGTCTCTCAGGAGACTTTGTCATTTGTTTCAATGTTAAATTCTGGTGTTTTCAATTTACCATGTCTATCCGTCATACTTATTGAGGGAAGTTGTCAGGTATTAGGAGATCTTGACAAATTTAACACAAGATGGGATTGAAGTCTTTCTTCGAGTGAAGCAAAGTTGTAGGAGCCATGTGAGTTATTTCCGTCTGACTAAGTGGGTTGGTTTAAATGGACTCACTGTATTGGTGCATGGGTGTGGGGCGTGTCTCATGGGTGTGGTATAAGGTAAATGTGGTTGCACTCACTTGTGCACAGCACCTGATGTGATGAGCAGAAGGTAGGGTGAGCACGAGGCAAAACTTTCTGTTGACCGCAACATAGCGCAACATACCGCAATTTGAATGATTTGATATTCTGTGCGTTTGTTTGACAGTTGATCCCATGTGCTGATTTGTAGTTTGGACAGTGGCATGTGTAAATAAAGAAGCAAATGATACAGAAGTGTTTTGTGCGTTAATTGTTGCGCGTCATCGGTGTCCTCATGTTTAGCCTTCCGCGGCCACTGGTTGGAAGAGCCGCAACAAAAGTATTGACCCTTTGCTCTTGGTCAATGCATACAATTAACTGAGCCAATAAATGGGCGGGATTTCCAAATGATCAACCAATCACGTGAGTAATCCCCCAATTCAAACCCAGTTAGTTCCTGCATCACCCAACATTTGAAAGTGCACCATCAGTGATGCGAGTGTTGATTCATACCCACCTGAAAAGCTGAAACTCAATGGTCATTCTTGTGCAGAGGCAATTTCATAGTCTATGAAGTTCTACTGAGACGTGATTATTGCTGGTTGAAAACTTTAACCAATTCCCGCCTTGATGACTTGAAACACAGTCAGCTATGGCAATTTTTGCTGGTCTCTCAGGAGACTTTGTCATTTGGTTCAATGTTAATTTCTGGCGTTTTCAATTTCCTATTTCTATCCGTTGCTTTTGTTGAGGGAAGGTGTCTGGTATTATCAAACCCAATCAGTTCTTGCATCATTTAACATTTGACAGCACTGTGATTTGCCTTGTTGACTCGCCTTGATGACTTGAAACAGTCAGCTATGGCAATTTTTGCTGGTCTCTCAGGAGACTTTGTCATTTGTTTCAATGTTAATTTCTGGCGTTTTCAATTTCCTATTTCTATCTGTTGCTTTTTTTGAGGGGAAGGTGTCTGGTATTATCAAACCCAATCAGTTCTTGCATCACCCAACATTTGACAGCACTGTGATGCGAGTGTTGATTCATACCCACCTGAAAAGCTGAAACTCAATGGTCATTCTTGTGCAGAGGCAATTTCATAGTCTATGAAGTTCTACTGAGACGTGATTATTGCTGGTTGAAAACTTTAACCAATTCCCGCCTTGATGACTTGAAACACAGTCAGCTATGGCAATTTTTGCTGGTCTCTCAGGAGACTTTGTCATTTGTTTCAATGTTAATTTCTGGCGTTTTCAATTTACGATGTCTATCCGTCATCCTTATTGAGGGAAGTTGTCAGGTATTAGGAGATCTTGACAAAATTAACACAAGATGGGATTAAAGTCCTTCTTCGAGTGAAGCAAAGTATTGACCCTTTGCTCTTGGTCAATGCATACAATTAACTGAACCAATAAATGGGCGGGATTTCCAAATGATCAACCAATCACGTGAGTAATCCCCCAATTCAAACCCAGTTAGTTCCTGCATCACCCAACATTTGAAAGTGCACCATCAGTGATGTGAGTGTTGATTCATACCCACCTGAAAAGCTGAAACTCACTGGTTACCTTGTGCAGAGGCAATTTCATAGTCTATGAAGTTCTACTGAGACGTGATTATTGCTGGTTGAAAACTTTAACCAATTCCCGCCTTGATGACCTGAAACAGTCAGCTATGGCAATTTTTGCTGGTCTCTCAGGAGACTTTGTCATTTGTTTCAATGTTAATTTCTGGCGTTTTCAATTTCCTATTTCTATCCGTTGCTTTTGTTGAGGGGAAGGTGTCTGGTATTATCAAACCCAATCAGTTCTTGCATCACCCAACATTTGACAGCACTGTGATGCGAGTGTTGATTCATACCCACCTGAAAAGCTGAAACTCAATGGTCATTCTTGTACAGAGGCAATTTCATAGTCTATGAAGTTCTACTGAGACGTGATTATTGCTGGTTGAAAACTTTAACCAATTCCCGCCTTGATGACTTGAAACACAGTCAGCTATGGCAATTTTTGCTGGTCTCTCAGGAGACTTTGTCATTTGTTTCAATGTTAATTTCTGGCGTTTTCAATTTCCTATTTCTATCCGTTGCTTTTGTTGAGGGAAGGTGTCTGGTATTATCAAACCCAATCAGTTCTTGCATCATTTAACATTTGACAGCACTGTGATTTGCCTTGTTGACTCGCCTTGATGACTTGAAACAGTCAGCTATGGCAATTTTTGCTGGTCTCTCAGGAGACTTTGTAATTTGTTTCAATGTTAATTTCTGGCGTTTTCAATTTCCTATTTCTATCCGTTGCTTTTTTTGAGGGGAAGGTGTCTGGTATTATCAAACCCAATCAGTTCTTGCATCACCCAACATTTGACAGCACTGTGATGCGAGTGTTGATTCATACCCACCTGAAAAGCTGAAACTCAATGGTCATTCTTGTGCAGAGGCAATTTCATAGTCTATGAAGTTCTACTGAGACGTGATTATTGCTGGTTGAAAACTTTAACCAATTCCCGCCTTGATGACTTGAAACACAGTCAGCTATGGCAATTTTTGCTGGTCTCTCAGGAGACTTTGTCATTTGTTTCAATGTTAATTTCTGGCGTTTTCAATTTCCTATTTCTATCCGTTGCTTTTGTTGAGGGGAAGGTGTCTGGTATTATCAAACCCAATCAGTTCTTGCATCATTTAACATTTGACAGCACTGTGATGTGAGTGTTGATTCATACCCACCTGAAACGCTGAAACTCAATGGTCATTCTTGTGCAGAGGCAATTTCATAGTCTATGAAGTTCTACTGAGACGTGATTATTGCTGGTTGAAAACTTTAACCAATTCCCGCCTTGATGACTTGAAACACAGTCAGCTATGGCAATTTTTGCTGGTTTCTCAAGAGACTTTGTAAGTGGTTTCAATGTTAATTTCTGGCGTTTTCAATTTCCTATTTCTATCCGTTGCTTTTGTTGAGGGAAGGTGTCTGGTATTATCAAACCCAATCAGTTCTTGCATCACCCAACATTTGACAGCACTGTGATGCGAGTGTTGATTCATACCCACCTGAAAAGCTGAAACTCAATGGTCATTCTTGTGCAGAGGCAATTTCATAGTCTATGAAGTTCTACTGAGACGTGATTATTGCTGGTTGAAAACTTTAACCAATTCCCGCCTTGATGACTTGAAACACAGTCAGCTATGGCAATTTTTGCTGGTCTCTCAGGAGACTTTGTCATTTGTTTCAATGTTAATTTCTGGCGTTTTCAATTTACGATGTCTATCCGTCATACTTATTGAGGGAAGTTGTCAGGTATTAGGAGATCTTGACAAAATTAACACAAGATGGGATTAAAGTCCTTCTTCGAGTGAAGCAAAGTATTGACCCTTTGCTCTTGGTCAATGCATACAATTAACTGAACCAATAAATGGGCGGGATTTCCAAATGATCAACCAATCACGTGAGTAATCCCCCAATTCAAACCCAGTTAGTTCCTGCATCACCCAACATTTGAAAGTGCACCATCAGTGATGTGAGTGTTGATTCATACCCAGCTGAAAAGTTGAAACGCACTGGTTATTCTTGTGCAGAGGCAATTTCATAGTCTATGAAGTTCTACTGAGACGTGATTATTGCTGGTTGAAAACTTTAACCAATTCCCGCCTTGATGACTTGAAACACAGTCAGCTATGGCAATTTTTGCTGGTTTCTCAGGAGACTTTGTAATTTGTTTCAATGTTAATTTCTGGCGTTTTCAATTTACGATGTCTATCCATCATACTTATTGAGGGAAGTTGTCAGGTATTAGGAGTTCTTGGCAACATTAACACAAGATGGGATTCAAATCCTGCATCGGTTAATGCTATCTACCACCTGACTACCGAGGACAGTGACGTCATCAGCGAGAGACCGGTGACCAGCATCGCGGAGCATGATGTCCGAGCGGCACTGAGGAGAGTGAACACAAGGAAAGCGGCGGGGCCAGACGGCATCACCGGCCGTCTGCTGCGCTGCTGTGCTGACCAGCTAGCAGGTGTGTTCACTTACATCTTCAACGAGTCCCTGGCGAAGTCTGTGGTCCCCATATGCTTCAAAAGATCCACCATCATCCCTGTGCCCCTGAACAGCAAACCCTCATCCCTGAACGATTACCGGCCAGTTGCACTGACCTCGGTAGTAATGAAGGTGTTTGAGAGGCTGCTGAAGAACATCATCTCCTCCTCCATCCCAGACACCACAGATCCGCTGCAGTTTGCCTACAGATCCAACAGATCCACAGAGGATGCCATCGCCCACGTCCTACACACCACTCTCAGCCATGTGGACAAGAAACAGGGTAACTATGTGCGAATGCTGTTTGTTGATTACAGTTCAGCGTTTAACACAATAGTGCCCTGCAGACTGTTCACAAAGCTCAGGGATCTGGGACTTAACAGCCGTCTGTGTGCATGGGTGTTGGACTTCCTCACTGGCAGAACTCAGGTGGTGAGGGTGGGCAGGTGCTTCTCCAACAGCATCACCATCAACACAGGAGCACCTCAGGGATGTGTCCTCTCGCCACTGCTCTACTCCCACTACACTTCAGACTGTGTGGCCACCCATGGCGCCAACACCATTATGAAGTTTGCTGACGACACAGTGGTGTTGGGTGCCATCTCCAACAACGGTGGTGGACTTCAGAAGGGGTCAGCACAGAGACTACAAGCCCATTATCATCAATGGAGCTCCAGTGGAGAGTGTGCAGTCCTTCAAGTATCTTGGTGTTCACATCTCCTCAGACCTGACATGGGCTGCCCACATTCAGGTCCAGACCAAAAAGCCTAGGCAGCGCCTGTATCACCTACGACAACTGAGGAAGTTCAGGGTCTCTCCAAAGATCCTCAGGATTTTCTATACAGGTGCTGTGGAGAGCATCCTCACACAGAACATCAAATCAAATCAAATCACTTTTATTGTCACATCACATGTGCAGGTACATTGGTACAGTACATGTGAGTGAAATTCTTGTGTGCGAGCTTCACAAGCAACAGAGTTGTGCAAAATACAATAATGTAAACAAGCAAAATACAAGAATGGCTACATCTGAAACTAATAAATATATGTACAATATATAATAGTATATGCATTTCTGGATGTGTATACTAAATATTTTTCTACGTGTGTGTGTGTGTGTGTGTGTGTGTATACACATATTTTACAAATTAAATAGAGTAAACAATAAATAAAATATATAAAAATATACAGAGTTGAGACATGTGCAAAACAGTGGCATTACTGTACAGTATGGAGTGCATAATGTTAAAGTTCCAGTAGTGAAGGTGAGGTGTCTATGACGTGTTCAGCAGTCTGATGGCCTGGTGGAAAAAGCTGTCTCTCAGTCTGCTGGTTCGGGACCGGATGCTGCAGAACCGCCTTCCTGATGGAAGTAGTCTGAACAGTTTATGGCTGGGGTGACTGGAGTCCTTGATGATGACATGACATCGTGGTTTGGGAACAGCTGTGTGATGGACCAAAAAGCTCTCCAGAGAGTGATCTGTACAGCAGAACGCTGCTGCAGGATTGCTCTCCCCCCGCTTCAGGACACCTACACCAGGAGATGCCGGACTAGAGCAGCGCAGATACTGAAGGACCCGTCCCATCCTGGCAACAAACTGTTCCAACTTCTGCAATCTGGTAGAAGGTTCCGCATCTTCCGGGCAAGGACAGAGAGACTCAAGAGGAGCTTCTATCCCCAAGCCACCCGTGCCCTAAACACACACACCCGCCCTCTCACATCATCTATAATTGACTGAGACAGGACTCTCTTCCAGACACTAAATCAAGGCACAATGTACATTTCAATTCCTTTAATTTTAAATATGTTTATATTGTCTATCCTGTAAAATAGTCAGATGTCTATTCATATTAATGTACAGAATTCACCTGCTTGCTGCTACTACTGCACATTCACCCAATGTGTGTGTGTGTGTGTGTGTGTGTATATATATATATATATACAGTGGGGCAAAAAAGTATTTAGTCAGCCACCGATTGTGCAAGTTCCCCCACCTAAAATGATGACAGAGGTCAGTAATTTGCACCAGAGGTACACTTCAACTGTGAGAGACAGAATGTGAAAAAAAAAATCCATGAATTCACATGGTAGGATTTGTAAAGAATTTATTCGTAAATCAGGGTGGAAAATAAGTATTTGGTCAATAACAAAACAACAACAACAACAACAACAACTCAATACTTTGTAACATAACCTTTGTTGGCAATAACAGAGGTCAAACGTTTACTATAGGTCTTTACCAGGTTTGCACACACAGTAGCTGGTATTTTGGCCCATTCCTCCATGCAGATCTTCTCGAGAGCAGTGATGTTTTGGGGCTGTCGCCGAGCAACACGGACTTTCAACTCCCGCCACAGATTTTCTATGGGGTTGAGGTCTGGAGACTGGCTAGGCCACTCCAGGACTTTCAAATGCTTCTTACGGAGCCACTCCTTTGTTGCCCGGGCGGTGTGTTTTGGATCATTGTCATGTTGGAAGACCCAGCCTCGTTTCATCTTCAAAGTTCTCACTGATGGAAGGAGGTTTTGGCTCAAAATCTCACGATACATGGCCCCATTCATTCTGTCCTTAACACGGATCAGTCGTCCTGTCCCCTTGGCAGAAAAACAGCCCCATAGCATGATGTTTCCACCCCCATGCTTCACAGTAGGTATGGTGTTCTTGGGATGCAACTCAGTATTCTTCTTCCTCCAAACACGACGAGTTGAGTTTATACCAAAAAGTTCTACTTTGGTTTCATCTGACCACATGACATTCTCCCAATCCTCTGCTGTATCATCCATGTGCTCTCTGGCAAACTTCAGACGGGCCTGGACATGCACTGGCTTCAGCAGCGGGACACGTCTGGCACTGCGGGATTTGATTCCCTGCCGTTGTAGTGTGTTACTGATGGTGACCTTTGTTACTTTGGTCCCAGCTCTCTGCAGGTCATTCACCAGGTCCCCCCGTGTGGTTCTGGGATCTTTGCTCACCGTTCTCATGATCATTTTGACCCCACGGGATGAAATCTTGCGTGGAGCCCCAGATTGAGGGAGATTATCAGTGGTCTTGTATGTCTTCCATTTTCTGATGATTGCTCCCACAGTTGATTTTTTCACACCAAGCTGCTTGCCTATTGTAGATTCACTCTTCCCAGTCTGGTGCAGGTCTACAATACTTTTCCTGGTGTCCTTCGAAAGCTCTTTGGTCTTGGCCATGGCGGAGTTTGGAGTCTGACTGTTTGAGGCTGTGGACAGGTGTCTTTTATACAGATGATGAGTTCAAACAGGTGCCATTCATACAGGTAACGAGTGGGGGACAGAAAAGCTTCTTACAGAAGACGTTACAGGTCTGTGAGAGCCAGAGATTTTCCTTGTTTGAGGTGACCAAATACTTATTTTCCACCCTAATTTACGAATAAATTCTTTACAAATCCTACCATGTGGATTCATGGATTTTTTTTTCACATTCTGTCTCTCACAGTTGAAGTGTACCTCTGGTGCAAATTACTGACCTCTGTCATCATTTTAAGTGGGGGAACTTGCACAATCGGTGGCTGACTAAATACTTTTTTGCCCCACTGTATGTATGTATGTATGTATGTATGTATGTGTATATATATATATATATATATATATATATATATATATATATATATATATATATATATATATATATATATATATATATATATATATTTTTTTTTTTTTTTTTTTTAATTTTTAATTTTTTTCTTTTTAAAGGTGTTTCCAACTATTTACAGCACAATCAGCTGTTCTGCATCATTGTTCTGACACACACAACAAAACTATTGACTACACTACACACTAACTATGGTGCAAATCTCTCACAGTGAGGGTGTTTTTGGTTTTGTTTTTGCTCACAGGCTTTCGAGCGTTTCCTTATAAAACAATGTTTTTACCGTTTCTTCCTGCAGTAAATATAAACAACGATCAACACAATTTAAAAACTGGTATAAAGTCCACACTTTTCCCGTCAGTTGTTCCGTCTGTCCTGCTCACGTCTGTCCTGCTCACGTCTCCAATGGTTGTACACGTTGTCATTAACGTGTCATAGCCTGTCAACCACATTGGTTAGCTGCGTATATACGAATGTGAATCGCATCATTGGCTGGACTATGGGATACGGGAGCAGCCAGTCACTGACTCACACTGCAAAACAGAATTGTTAAAGTTTTAATTTCAATTCAGGTTAGATTTTTTTGTGCGCAACGCAGATGTTCTGTGCGCAGAGACGTGCCAGCAGTGCGCACGTGCACAGCTTAGAGAGAACATTGCATACATACATAGACCTCGATCTGGGTACTGGATTATATCTTCTTTCTTCATGACTACTGCTCACTGAATCATGGACTGTATTCACACAATCGTTAAACAATCATTTTAACAGATTAACAGATCCAGATTAGCACCGACTCCTAAGAGTTCATCTTTAGATCGGGTCTCGTCCCGTCTCTGGCAGCATCTACACACTGACCCACATAAATCCTTTAACAAATAAACCCAGTAACCAAGCAGAAGCCGTCCTTCATGGAGGCCCGTGCTGTAAGTGCCCTCAGTGAGTCTCTGCAGCATAAGGAGAGTCACTGCTGCTCCTCTTCCTCTTTCCGCTCTCTCCATCATCGCATCCGTCCGTCTGTCCAGTGTCCGTGGTTTGGTGAGAACGGGGAGTTTCTGGAAATTTCTGTCCAGGTGCCAGCACCTGTCTGACAGTCACATTCACTCTGGAGCTCTGGATGTACCTGGAGCAGACAGCCCATTCCTCCTCGGACACCGGCTCCACCACGGAGCCTTCCTGTGGTGGGGGGGTCTGGATGCTTCCCCCCGTCTCTAATGCCAGACGCCCCGGAGGTGCGGGGAGGATTCGTGGGACTGCGTGGTACAGAAGGCGGCTGGGCCCTGACATCACCATCACGTCCCCACTGTGCATGAGCATGGCTCTGGGGGGGTCCTGTCTGTGGGGGCCGCCCAGGAGAAAGATGGCTGACTGACCAAAACTGTAAAGACAACACGGAAAAACAGGGAATTCAAACATGTCCTTCGCATAACGACGGTGAAAAAACAAGCGTCCCACCTAAACGACAGCAGCGGTCGAGTGTGGTCCAGCTCCGACTCGTCCACGTGGATTCCCAGAGAAGAGTCTGATCGGTAATAGTTGAGGATTCCCGCTTCCGAGATAAAGCCAGGGAAGCCGCAGGCAGCTGTCACGTGAGCGGAGAGGAGGTGGAGGTCACGTGGGAAAGGAGTGTGACTGCTGGGAGAGTACGTCTGCAAACAGGAGGGGAGGAGTGAGATGAAGAGAAAGGGCGCCACAACAGACCGTGGCAAACGTTTGCTCTGAAACCGTCCCCGCCTGTGCTGCTGGAGGAGCAGCAGCGAAGAGGTGAAGCAGATGCTCACCTTTGTGTCCCAGTTGTAATGATAGCCCAGTGTGACCCAGCGCAGCCGCTCCAGGAGAGTCCGCGCTTCTCGTTTTCCAGCCGGAGAAGATCTGCGGATCAAAGTTTTACATATTGTGTTATTTCTTAAATCTGTAGATCTGGAACACATTGCATTGTTAAATAGTCTGGTCTGTTACTGTACTGGAGCAACTGTAACCACATAATTTCCTTAGGGATCAGTAAAGTATGCTGATGAAATAGGTTAAAGAGGAAGACGAGGGCACACAGTTTGTTCAAAGATCCGACAGCAGCTGAGCTCCCCAAACCTGCAAACAACAGCAGACTTTAAAACAGCGCCACCTGGTGGCACTGAATTCATTAGACACTGCAGCAGTCGAGCACCGAGGATTTTCAGTAATTAAACACTTGAGTTGCTTTTTCTTGCATAAAATAGGAAACAGAGGCTCCGAGGTTTTGTTTGCACTCTCATAAACACTAACCCTTCCTCACTTTTTCACTTCACTCTCAGCTTTCACAGCAGAAGGTCACAAAAAGCAGCTGCTTGACACCAACGATGGCAATACGAACATCAGGTTAAAGAAACAATCTGCGCTCCTGTCAACATCAGCGGAACATCAGGTGAATGTCAGAGGAACATTTGGGAAAAATCTGAGGAACATTGGAGAAATGTCTGAGGAACGTTCGAGGAACATTGGGGGAAGATCAGAGGAATGTTAGAGGAATGTTGGGGGAGAAAAAGTGGCATTTTAAACGGGGTCATTTGCATAATTTGAGGATTTGGAAGAAGCGAAACGGTTTGAAAATCAGCTGTAAACTCAGAGCTCTGATGGTCTTTAGCCATGCTCAGACCGCCACCTCCAAACACGCACACATGACCAGGCGCAGATACACCTGAGCAGCTGGTGGCTGTGGTGGTGTCGCAGTGACCCTTGCTGGTAGTAGACTGTTTACCTTCATCGGGAGGTCGAGCTCCTCCTGCTGTGACCTGTGCAGCACGTACCTGTACACACCTGTGAGTCTCACCTCAGGCTGTGCACGCTCTGTCCCCAGATGTCCTGAGTCTCTAAGGGGGACATGTGCATGTCCAGGTTGCAGATGTTTGGTTTCTGAGGGTAAATCTTCAGACACTGTCGGAGCCAGAACGGCTGCGTGCCGCGCAGGAACGGATCGGAGATGAAGATGAACCCTGGACGAGGAAGAGTACAGAATCATCATCATCATCATCATCCTCGTGTACCCAGAGCACTAAACTCGGTCCAGTTCATGGGCCATCTTCAGATGAAGCAGGTAACAAAGACATAAAGCAGCTCGTGTGTTCAGCAGCAGGCCACAGCAGAGTGAATGCAGAGCATCGTCTTCATCCAGCGAGTCCTCGCTGGATGAAGACGATGCTGACATTACGTTCCCAGTGGACAGCCAATCAGAACTGTCCATTACAGTCGAGACCATTCTACTGAGCTAGACTAAAAACACTTCAGTTCCTGAAACATGGAAAAATGAGACCAACTCTCAGTAACCTGCCTCAGAGCCGGCTTCTCCTTACGCTTTACCTCACAGTACGAGGCGCCGCGAGGCAACTGTCGCTGTTATTTGGTTCTTTACAGCCGGACTGAATTGAACCAGACCGCACGCATCCAAACTTTATTTAAACTCTGACGTGAGCGTGTACCTGGGTGTCCTCGCAGGCCGAAGGCTCGCCACTCTCTGACGGGCTGTAATCCGACTCTAGTGGCTTCCACATCGCTCACCGCGGCGGTGTCGAGGTTAACTGGAACAATCTACACACACACACACAGTGTTGGGGAGTAACGGAATACATGTTACGTATTTAAAATACAAAATATGAGTAACTGTATTCCGTTACAGTTACCGTTTAAAAAGGTGGTATTCAGAGTACAGTTACTTTGTTGAAATAAATGGATTACACTGCGGTACTTTCCTGTTTCATTTTGTCGCGGGTCAGGACTGTTTGGGTTTTGTTTGACAGCTACGTTCTGTTGTTCCAGGCGGCAGCGTTACGGTTGCCATGGTTACAGGGCGACGCTCTCTCTCTCTGCGACTGTGTGTTTCCTGGGTGAGAGAGCGCCTTTTCGTTGTTGTTGTTGTGCTAAGCTAACAGGCAGAATGCTACAAGCATAGCTCTAAAGAATGTAGCATCATGGGCAGTGTAGTCCGTGCTGCAGGGAGAATGGACTGCCATACACGTTATGGGTCTGTGAGCGCGAGGAGGGAGAAAAAGGGGAGTGGAAAGGTACGAGTTGTCATCGAGCAAAAACGGGAGCTGGAAGCATGTAAATATAATAATAACCACTGCAGCCAAGAAGAGTGCCTGACGACCCCAGTTGTAAGTAAGCTATTAAGACTCGACTGTACACCGTGTTCGTGTTTTCCTCCGAAAACAATAAGTTCCGTTGGAGCAGTCTTTCAACGCCTCTCTCTGTCTCTCGCAAGAAAAGTTGACCCACACAACAAAGTAGAGCTATTTTTCGGCTACAAGCCGACAGGGACCCCGCCGTATTAGTCAGAGGTCCCTTTACTACAGTTCGGAGTCGCGGACCTTCAGTAATAGTAATAAATCACACAGCAATAGTACATTCACGTTGTTGTAAAAATCATGATAATATATTAAGTAATCCAAAGTATTCAGAATACGTTACTGTCATTGAGTAACGTAACGGAATACGTTACAGAATACATTTTGGGGCATGTATTCTGTATTCTGTAATGGAATACATTTTAAAAGTAACCTTCCCAACACTGCACACACATCATTAGCAGACGTCAGGGTTGTAAAATCATTTTCGCTCAGGTGCTGTCTGCACCTGTTCTTCAGCAGACCTGAACCAGTCCACCTTCAAACTTCCCTCTGTGACACACAGTCATCGGTATGATCGATGAAATAATCGATCCAGGTGAGTTTGATCAGAAATGAAAGTGGACAGATGAGGGCAGGTGGAGGTAACCTGTGGAACTGTTCACTTTGTTGGTCAGAGAAGTCAAACTTCAAACTGACCCATGAAGAAGAACAAGGAGAAAGATGGCTGCTAGACGCCGGGAGCGCGCTTTGCTCTCACCTGTTCACCGGGCGCACACCTGGAAAAGTCGATGACGTCGCTAAGGTCCGGCGGGGGGTTCCTTCTCCTGTAAAACTTGAATATCTTCCGAAACGAATCCTCTCCACCCTCCACCATGGAGGCTGCCATCTTAGCCATGACGTCACTGTCTTGCACGCCCTGCTCCGGAAGTAAAAACTAACAAAAATGAAAGAACAAAACAAACAAACAAACAAACAAACAAACAGATATTTAAACAGTTAACAGCGCGAGCGGGGAGAGACAAACTGTAACATGTTTCAATGTCACTGTGCACGCGGGTCACGGTGCTCAATCACGTGATCGAAGCTGCATTTACTGAACCTCGGAAATCATTTTTTCTTAAAAATGATTTATTCAGAGCCTTGATCAGGAATAAGAAATAGATTACAAATAAAATGCAGACACGTCGAAATATTGGTTAAAAGGATTTGAGAGAAAAACGGAAGAACAACCAACTCTGAAAAATAAATTTGTTCAAAGTTAGGCTTGAAAGAATTCACATATTTAAACTCCTGCACCCACCAATCAGACGCTACCCAGGGCCCTGAACGCACAATTACGTCACAGGTCAGAGGGAGCAACATGGCGGCGTCCAAGAAAGTGTTCGAGGTGTTCGTGTCCAAAGTGCCGTGGACTGTGGCCACCAGTGAGTCTGCTCATTATCAATCAGTCAGGTTTGATTTTAGTGACGACATGTGACGTGTGCAGCCGATCACGCGTGTCGATTATCGTCAGGTAGATTAGCACGCGAAGAAGGGAAGAATTTAACGTGCACTAAGGTGTCCGGTAGGTCAGTCACGTGTCTGCAGCTTACCGGTGTTTTACCTGAGGCAGTTCACGTTAAAAGACTGCCCTTAATACAGGCCACGCTGATGACGTCAGAGCAGTTTTGCTTGAGTCACAGTTGAGTGATCCTCTGACTGATCCTGAGCTTCCGTCCACACTCTGAAGCACGAATAGAATAGAATATGCGTTTATTGTAACTGTGGGTGCTCCACCGCTGTGCAGGAATAAAATATAAAAAGTAGACAACAGGAATAAATAAGGAGGAATATGTAGAGAAACAACAGGAAGGCCCACAGTGGAGAGCAAAGTGCTCCGAGGTAGAAAAGACTTGGTGTGAACAGTCTGTGTGTGAGTGACCTGAATGAGGAGAGCACGCTCTCAACTGAGGAGCAGTAGAAGGCCAGCAGCAGGTCCAGGTTCTTCTTCCTCAGGACACCAAGGACGTGCTGCCACTGCTGGGCCTCCTTTACCACGGCGATGGTGTTGTAGGTCGGAGGTGAGATCAGGGGAGATGTAGGTGTCCAGAAACCTGAAGGTGGAAACAGATTCTACCCGTTCTCCGTTTATAATGAGGGGGGAAGTGGACCTGTCTGTGCCTCCTGAGGTCCATTATAAGTTCTTTGGTTTTAAGGATGTTCAGCTTCAGGTTATTCTCTGGATCCCAGGATCAGGGAATCTGAAGGTGGTCCAGTTTGGTGTTGAGCATCCTCATGGAGCTCTTCCTGTTCTCCAGATAGCTCAGCGCTGTGTGAAGGGTGATGGCATCCTCCGTGGGGTCGAGGGAGGGGCTGGACAGGCTGTGATGTGTGAGACACTACCCACTCGAAGCACTAGATGACGGCAGATGTGAGGGGATGTGAGAGGAAGCAGGACAGGTGAGGTGCAGACACTCAGGTGTTCGGACTGACGTGTTCCTGTGTGTGTTTCAGAGGAGATGAAGGAGTACTTCGGGCAGTTTGGAGCCGTGAAGAAGTGCCTGCTGCCGTTTGTAAGTAATCATCACTGACATCACTCAGTGTCACACAGTCACATGACCCGACAGGAAGTGATCACCTGTAGCCTCACAGCCACACACATGCCTCAATTCAGCTCTGCATGTTTTTAGTGTGTCAGCACTGCCTGAGATGACGATGTGAGCAGCAGGTGGTGGCAGTGAGTGTGTATGTGTCTGCGTCTGTGTGTGTGTGCGCGTCTGTGTGTGTGTGTGTGTGCGTGCGTGCGCCTGCACGTCAGTGACGTCTCTGTGTGTCCTCAGGATAAAGAAACGGGCTTCCACAGAGGCTTCTGCTGGATCGGCTTCTCCTCCGAGGAAGGACTCAACAACGCTCTGCAGAAGGACCCGCACGTGCTCGAGGGCGCCAAGGTAAGACCAATGTCACCAAAGCAAGGGCTTCTGGGTAATGGAGTCGCTGTGGTCTCTTTGAAGCAGCAGTGGTCAAGTCAGAAAACCTCTGTGCTCCTCCGATCATCTGGATTAAACCAGATCACTTTTATGATGTCATCTTCTGCACGTTTGCAGAAGTTTTGCCTCTGATCGCTCAGTGTCCCCGCCCTCACAGACGGCGGCTGTGGCGCTGAAGGTGTGAGATGTTCTGACTGTTTGGTGTGTTTCCAGCTGCAGGTTCAGAGGAACAGACGCCCGTTCGCAGGACAGAAGTCGGACAAAGACGCCGAGTACGACTGATGCTCCGAGGATGCGCTGCTCTTCTTCTCTCCGTGCTCCGGCTGCCTGCTCGGGCCGGCTTCACACTTCCCGTTTGATCATCATCACTGAATTGGTGACCGAGCCGTCAGTCATCTTGTTATTTATTGTCAGCCGCCGTGCTGGACTTCCTGTTGCAATGTGAAACCGTTCATGCCGAGCTGTACAGAAAAAAGCCAATAAAGACCAAACTAAACTCCATTTGCCTCATGGTTCTATTGTCAGGAAAGACTTCCTCCTTCACTTTGGGAACAAAATGAAGGAAAAACTTTGAACAGACTTCTTTTAAAATAACAAAGCAGAGGAAGTCCACACAAAAATGTAAAACGACAAAGATTTTAGTTTTTACTTTTCAATAAAAACCAAACTGAATAGAAACACGTCCATCCTGATGAAACCGCACTTGTCTTTAAAGCAGTTTGCTCCACACTGAGCGAACATCACAATCCAAACACTCAAAATAAAAGACCTGCATTCAGAATCTGACCTCATCATTCTGAGTTTGATTGTATTTGGTAATGATCTGAATCATGATGCAAGACACAGTACATTTCATGTTAAATGCAGGCAAAACACTTTAAAAGTAACTGAGTAACTTTGTTACTTTTTGCATGTTGTTAAAAATACAGTAAAAAGAAAATGAACGTTTCTCAGGACTGTGTGATCTGCAGCAGAGCCAGAGTGAGGCCGGATGCAGTAAAGCACTTCCTAACAGGGATGAAAACATCCACACATTCCTGATGTCGGATTATTTTTATTTCCACACATGAAAAATGAAGTCAGCTCATCATCATCATCATCATCATCACCACATCGGTCGGTCGTTGTGTTCAATAAAAAGACAAATGTGCACATTAAATGAATATTCTGCATGTTAATAAAGAATCTGAAACTACATTTCCCATGATGCACAGAACAGCCGACTAACCCTGCAGATAGAATCTGAAGGGGCGGAGCTTCAGGTCAGAAACTACAACAAAACGTCCTCACGCGCAGCTTCAGAGTCTGTTTTTACAGCGCCGGAGGATCTGCTGGACCAGCACGGCCCAGCCTGGCCCAGGTTCAGGGTCAGCGCGGCTGTCCCAGCAGGCCAGCTTTAGCCGCCAGAGCCTCGTTCTGCTGGATGTGATACTCCTGGAAACGCATGGAGATCCTCTGAGTCATCTTCAGGTACTTCTGCAGGCACGACTCGGAGCAGCTCGACTGAAACACAAACAGCTGTGAGGATTTTATCCAGATGTTCCTTCACTCACATGTTTCCGTCATCCAATCATCTTTTTTTTTTACCTCCTCGGGCTTCACGTCTCTTGTGGTGAAGTCTCGGACGCAGTCCATGAAGCAGTTCTCCGTCACCTTGTTGTACGTCCCCAGAAACTCCTTAAACTGAACACAGGAAACAGACACAGCTCAGAAAACTGCTGCAGAGCAGCAACTCAGCAAAACAATCTGAGAGACGACCGAGAAGGATCCGAGGTTCAGGTCTGGGAAGAAATTTCCTCAAACAGGTTTTAACCTCCGTCCTCTCGCTGCTTCAGGCACGCTCAGTTTTACTGATGCAGTCAACAGTTTTGGTTTTCTTCAAAGTGCTCCAAGACTGTGAAGCTGCTCTAAAGAGCCAAGGTGGGAGCTCAAATGTATTAACTCAGACCTGCGTGTGCGACAGAGGCTTCCTGCTGCAGGTTAAAACGATCAGAGCGATGCCACTGGATCAAAGCTGTGACTTTTAGTTTAAAGAACTTTTCTCATTAATGTATGAATTCAAATGTTTCTTCCGCTGAAAACGTCCAGGTCAACCGACGGGGCGACTTTTGGGATTATGATGTCATAATAAAAAAACTTTCAGATAAATTCCTTTTGTTTTTTTCAGTCTTTTTTAATTGTTTAAATACTCAAATGTTTGTCATGCTTTCCTCAGACTCTGCTGTTTTTACGTTTATTTACTTTTTAAACCATTTCCTGTATCACTTGATTTTGTACGAAGTTAACTTCTTAAACTTTATCTTTTGACCTAAAATGTTTTTCCTACTTTTTCCATATCTAAATTGTGATTCGGTTGTATTTTCTTGCTTTATACTAATCTTATTATTTCAAATTAAAATATATAATATGCAGAGCTTAGGGCTGGGCGATATGAGTTTTTTCATATCACGATATGTTTTTTTCATTTCAGGCGATAACGATATCTATCACGATATAAGGCAAATAACTATATTTGTAAGATTTAAATGTGCCGTTGCTCACAAGTAAAATGTGAAATAATCAGCAGCTTGTTTTTATTTAAATATTTATTTCCCATAATAAGTTCAACAGGGTAGATGTACTTAAGGAACATGAGACTTTTTCAGATAAATAAAGGCAAATATTGCAAACTACACAAAAGGCAGCCGCTAAAGCGTTTAAGTTTCAAAATAGAACAAACGAAACAGACTAAATTGTCAATTCCACTTAGAAACAAAATATTAATTCTAAAAATAAATCTTAGTTTGTTTTACAGAAGAACAGACAAAACTGACTAACTTTTGTCAATATCAAATAAACTGAGAACTAAAAGGAAATTCTCAATCTCTCCTTGTTGTATAGCTGAGCTTTTCAAACAGTTTTAACAGTTACTTTAGTCTGACAAAAGCCGAATGACGAATTAGCGCTTCCAGTCAGAGACTGAGGCTACGTCCACACGTACACGGGTATTTTTGAAAACGGAGATTTTCCGTTTTCGTTTTAAAAAATAATCCCGTCCACACATAAAGGCAGAAATGACGGAAAACGCTGCTATGAACATGCCAAAGCAGCAGGTGGCGCTAGATTCCTAACCGTGCAGAAATGTTGGCCAATCAGAAGTCTAGAAGCCTCGGTGGGAAAAAGTAAACAAAGCTGCGGCATAGAAGCAGAACAGAGTCGTATGTGTGGACGGACAGTAACTGTGTGTATATGTAAGCATTTAAACACTGCAGAGAGTAGAATTAACAGTATTGTAGAAATTCATTTCACCGAAACAATAACGTGGCGCACAGTGTGACGCATGCACCAGTTTATTGTATTTCCAGACTTGCTTTCGGCACAATTTACAGTGCACGCTACTCTGTTTTTTGTCAGACTTGAAATAGCCGAAATACCTTCACACTACGGAACTTCTTTGGCTCTTCCGTTCGACAATCTCTCCGGCATTGGAACCATCATCTGTTTTCTCTTCGGTCACGCTCGGTTGATTTTTCTAGTCGGCACACTCATTTCCTCCATTACCCGCTGGCTGCTTCCCAAACAAACACACGTGCGGCTTGGCACTTGTGCTGTATGTAACAAGTCACGCGACGTGACGCTGCGGCTGTGATTGGTTCGGCTCTGCGCTACTTAATTTGGATTGGCTGACCTTTTTTATTTTTTATTTTATTTTATTTTTTTAAGAGGACAAGAGCGGCGAAGTCTATCGCGATAGCTTAATTTCTCTATCGAGTAAAAGTTATATCGCGATACATATCGTTATCGTTCTATCGCCCAGCTCTAGCAGAGCTCTAGACTAACTTTTTGCCACGGTTGCACTGGTGCGCCTTTAGGCGCACCCAAATTTTTCAACCGCATCGCTTAACACTGCAGTTTTACATGTGCACTTTCTGTTGCACATAGATATACATCTATATCTATATCTCCACACATTCTCACTCCAGTATTGGTCCCAATAAGCTGCCACAGTGTTCTGGCATTGACGGTATTTGAGTTTGTTTTGATTGATTCTATTTTTATCTATTTATTTTTACCTACGGTTCTGTCGCTCTCTCCTGTTTTGTCCCTCACAGGCCTCCTTGCTGTATAGTTCAGTGCGGGCTTTCTATGGACCCTGGAGGCCACAGTAACCGGACTTTGTGCCTCTGAATTCTGAGCCTCTTTTCTCAGAGTCGACATGAAAACTCTTGGGGTCACTTACCTGTTTGATCTGGTCGGACTCGGACACCTGGACCGCCATGATTCGGACTCTGTGGGAGGGGAAACAGGGCGACAATTAGCAGTAATGCTAACATACCAGACTCCATTCATAAATCCTCCATTTTAGCGCACTTCGTGGTCCGCCTCTTTTAAAGCTCCTCCGGCGCTCACGTGTTATTCTTTCAATGTGACCTTACAGGTGTACCGTTCAGCTTAGGTTGGCTGGTTTAGTAACGCTTCAGATAGCAGAGGTTACCCGGGATTTAGTGACATGATGAACAAACCTACCTGATAAAACAGCACTTTAAACGGACTGCTGCTGCTAACGGCTAGCCCGGTTAGCGCCTTGTTCCCGCCCTCTGATGAGGGTCCCTCTGTTCTCCTGGAGATGTTCTTCTTCAGCCTCCCGAGCAGCAGCGCTCAGTTTCCCTTTACAGCAGCAGGAGGACAGTTTTTCACCAGAGCTCCGAGCTGCCTGAGGGGAACCTCCGAGTGACGGACTGAAGGACGCATGCGCACAGAGCAGCAGATTCTCTCCGATATTTTTGCGATTTTTCATGTAAATTAAAAAAATAAACACGTTCAACATGAGGCTAAAACTAAGCTTAATATTCAGTTATTAAAATCAATAATTTTATTAAACTCAAAACACGAATAAAAATTTATATTTGAGAGAAAAATGTGACGAATGTTCAGGTGAGGAGAACGAGCGCAGCAACAAAAGGTTCCTGCTGGATGGTTCCTACCTGCCTTTAAACATGCAGTATGGAAGCCTGAAGTACTCATTATTTATAAAAAGGTAATATTATAGGAAAAGAATCTAAGAAAAATTCTTATTTTTAAATATTTCATCATAATAACATTTTTAATGTTCTGAAAAAAACAAATTTCATACATGTGGGACTAATAATGGTTTATCTGAAAAGTTCACATTTCTTCATAATTTATTGCAAAACTTTATTTATAATTACTGCGAATCTGGGAAATGAGCGACCAGAGCTGTTTCTTTAAGTCTACACCTGACAGAGGTCTTTCATTTCCTACATCAGCATTGTGTTATCATATAGAAAAACAGCGCTTTTCTCTCAGATTAAATTATTTGAGGGATTAAATGTGCAGTTAAAGCTCTTCACACTGACAAGATGTGACGTTTACCGTCCCTGACAGCGTGAAGCGCTCTCAGACGAGTGCTGTTATGAATGAAGCGAGCGAGCCAAACAGCAGTTACAGAATAATCAGGATTATTTTTATTAATTCATCTTCAGGTTCAATAATATTACAGAAAAACATCCTCTTCATCATATTTATACAGTAGTAGTAGAATGCTGTGTCATTGCTTCATTACAAGTGCTGGTCATAGTTTATAGTGTGTGCAGTGTGACACTGAGTTCAGCCCAGTGTTACGAATCACTCGGTACAAAGGCAGTTTCTCAACAACCTGCTTCTGCTCGCTCTGATGGATCTATCTGGGTTTGATTGGTCCTCCTTGGGCAGGCGGCAGGACGCGCGCTGATGCTGCGTTTGTGTCGTAAGTGAGCTGCCGTAAACGCGAGCTGCCGAACGGCAAGCATTATTTACTATTTTAGGAATTTCTTTGAACGAACAGCCAAACATCATCACACCATTCCCATGTGACACGGACGCAGCACGAGCCACTCATATATGCTGTATATATACGGTGCATTTGAGGTAACTGGGAAGTTTCTGGAAACCAAGCCAGAGGACTTAAAGATAGTGTTGGCACCAGAGCATCAGCGTCACGTTTAGTCAGATCAGAAGCCCCGCCCAGGTGCTGCACCACACTCTAACGCCTGGAATCACACCTGCCCAAAGAGGAAAGACACGCCCCCTTTTTTATGGGCATGCAGGTGTGACAAGAAGGGGGGGGAATTCAGGACAACGAGCCACGCTGCATTCAGGACGCCGTGTCGGTACTGTTAAAATCAGACAGAGCAGTTACTCCAGTATGACCTGAATGCAGCGCCTGACCTTTGACCTGTGGGTTTGGTTGATCATATTTAACTCAGGTTTTTCACTGACGTGGTGCCGGCTCTTGGTTGGTTTTGAGAGTGGAGGTGAAGAGCCTCACAGGAAGAAGTTACAGAGCTGGTTCTGCCTGGGTTCTCTCCCAGAACAGGCTGAGAACCAAGCACCGCTGTGAGGTGCCTCGGCCAATCAGTGGTAACCTCTCTGAGTCCAACTGTAGGCTACAATGTTTGGGAAACCGTCATTTCAGTGCAAAGTCAATAACCTGCTTCTAGATTTAGCAGCAGTACCACACCAGTGGAAAAGAAGTCCCAACAGGAAGAATCGGATCCTTTTTCCCCACAAACGCAGTGCCAGAACATTAGGTAGCACGAGCCGGGGTAACGTCTGTAGTAAGAAGAGAAATTTCGTGCAGTTCCCACTCCCACCATTGATCCACGAATCCAACCACGGGACAACCCAGAAAGGACCGGGGTCTGGGTGAGGCAGCGGCACTGAGTTGTTGGAAAAAGGTCGTAACAGGATGAGTTGTCCACCTGATTTCCAAAGCAGAGCTGTTGGTGTGGATGCAGCAAACCAGACTCTGTCTCACAGGCCGGAATGCCAAGCATCAGAAACGGGCGCTTTGGGACCGCTGATTTTGAGGTGCCAGTGGTTTTGTGGCACTTTTTATTGGTTAAGATCTGATGAAGTAGCACCCCGGTACCACATCGGTGGAAAACGGGTCAAAGCAGGAAGAACCGTATTCCCATTTTACCACCAACATGGACTTTGGGAAACTTGGGTAAATATGAGCTGGCTCTAGATTACACATCACACACCGCGCTGCAGGAAAACCGGTTCAACGGGAAGGATGAGAGGAAGTGGGCGGTTTGCGTTGGGGCTCTCAGATCTCACAGGACGCTTCTGGTTGTTGGTAACTGGTAAACATTTATCAGCAGGATCTACGGCGAGCAGCTCGGATGCTTCTGCGTTTGTAGTGGGCGAACTGTCAAAGGAGGGTTTCTGCACGCTCATACAGTACGCGGAGAGAACGGCGGTCAGATGACGTTTTGATTTACAGCCTCGAACCGACCATAACGAGCACCTTAACACCGTCATGGCAAAAATACACGTGGTGTAGTTACAAGCACCTGAATGTGACACCCTGCCTTCAAGTGATGCAAGCAGATGGAAAAACCGGGAATCGCATCTGTTCTCCGAACTTGCCAAATCGGTCAGTTCCTGCACGTGCGGTCGTGGGTAAAAATCTGAATAAAGACTCCCGATTGGACAGCCTGATCAGAGCGAGTGAAAGGACAAATCCCACACCCAGAGCTCCAGACGCAAATGTGGAGTAATCATGTAATCGCGCCCGACACTCCAGGTGAGCCCAGAGGTTCTGGAGCTACCTTAACATAAACGTCACACTCTGGTCGAACACCACTTGAACGCAGGGTTGGACTGAACCGCCAGTGTGGCGCAGCCTTGATACGACCGCGATCAGAGACGTCTTTATCGCATTTATATCGGAGCGGAGAAATCGCTCGGCGCCCCAAAGACGAGCCGCTGACCCACCGAGGACGATTTCATGGCTTCGCTGAGATGTCTCCAGATGTTTGAGAGGGTTGAATCTGCAGAAAGGTAAAAAAGGAACACCAGAGGACACCTGCAGCTTGTTCTCTTTTCTTTTTTGTTGTTTGGCAGAAAATATTCAGAGGCACAAACAACGTAAGCAGGTTCACTCGGAGGACGTCTTCATCAGCCGTGTTTTGCTGATGTTGGAGTCTGTGTGATCCAGGAGGAGACGTAGTGAAACGGCAGGTTTCTATAGCAGGAGAGAGGACGCCAGAGCAGAGCAAGGGTAGAAAAAGGAGGAGGAGGGTCTCTATGTCTCTAATCTACCCGGGAAAAACGCACAAAGCAAATGAAGAGGAGAGAAGAGGGCATGAATACTACTAAGATGATGATATTCAGTCAGAACCATGATAATAATAATAAATAGAATATTAATTAAGAATATTAATAATCATTATCATCAGGATAATAATAATATTACAGAATAAATCTCATATTTCGTATATTTTTTCACATTTTTTTTCTCCTTTGAAATACAGTGATCTCCTCAGAGCAGACCAATGAGGACTCAGCCTGTGCTGGCTCCGATTGGCTGTTGCATATGACATCACAGCTAATGGCGACCAGGTAGACATGCACCACTTCCCGCCCCCCACCCCGGCTGTTTCCTGTGCAGACAAGAAGTCCTGGCGTTGCCATGGTAATCGGTAGCGAGTGACGTTTCAGTCTGGAGAGAAAAAGAAGTGTTAACAGAAAGCACACGCTTCGCACGTGCTCAGTGCGTCCGTGGAGCCGCCGTACCTGCATCATAGCCGTCCGATGACCATGACGTCTACGACCTCTCCCTTGTGCAGCTCCACGTACTGCTCTGTTTTAGGGGGCAGCATCAGCAGGCCGTTGGCGCTGCGCATGGACATCAGCCTGCTGGACACCTGGTTACCTGCAGGGAGAAGGGGTGTGGTCAGTCGCATTACCCAAGTGAGATGACTGACAGGACGCTGACCGAGGCAGCGGTTAGAACAACATTTAAGAGGCTCGTTTACGACGCCTCTGACATAAATCAGCTGACTGATGTCGACCACAGAGCCAGCGTGATGGATGGGCCTGCGACGGCGCGTCACTGGACGCCCTGCGGAAGCCTCGGGTATCTGGGAACACGCACGATGAATTTAGGAGAAAACGTCGATTCCGTCTCCAAGAAAGCCGGTTGGAGATGAGTCCTCGTTGGCAGGTTCAGAGACTTTGGAGCGAGTATCCGTGAGCTGGACTCAGAGCAGACAAACCGCTCAGCACCGTCGACAAACCTGATTGGACGAGCTGATGTAAAGCTCTGAGGGCGGCGCTACAGGACACAAGCGTAACGGCTCATTTGGGCCAAGTGCAGTGAGGAAGCTGAACAGCGCGATGCTGTATGAACGTGTGGAACATCTTTATGACGGTTCCAGGATGTGATCAATAAAGTTAATCGTGTGGACGAGAAGAGGCCAGAGTTTACCGCGGCGAGGAGGAAACAGGAAGCAACGCTTAGACACCAATGACTGACGGTACACACCATCACCGTGTGTGTGCGCACTCACCTGTGCTCTGAGCCCAGGGCAGCGGCTCCTGGTGATGCCAGGTGAGAATGCAGCGGTGGTACTCAGGCCGGGGGTCCAGCTTAACGTCACAGGAGAGCTGAAGAGAAGAACAGTGGCATCAGCAGACTTTCATCAACAATAACTGTGTTATGTAACCCGAGCGATGCATCAAACACTCGGTTCACCTTGACCTGCAGGCAGGGTTACAGCATGACCTCAGAGAGTGTGTGTGTGTGTTACCCTCGCTTTGATGATTGTAGGTCGAGGATCCAGAATGCCTTGCATCTTCCTCAGAGCAGGAATCACAAACAGGTTACACGTCACCACAGCGGACACTGGGTTACCTTGGAAACAATAAACAGACCACGTGTGATGATGGTGCAGAAGCTCGATAACATGATGTGGCGCATTTACGAGCGGCCTCTGAATGATGTCATAAACGTGGTCGGTTGGAGTTACTCGTGTCGACGAGGCGCTGCTGGAACATTTATGGAGCTTACTGTGAGGAGTTATTTTAAGATGCACGTATCTGCCTGCAACGAATACGAAACATTGAAAGAGTGTCTGCGTCATCTGTTGATTTGTATTCATTTTTTTCCCTTCCTTACTTCATGTACTTCACAGTACAATCATGTACTGTGAAGTACATGTAGTAACTGCTAATTCTCAGCCCATCTCTGTGGAGGCTGCTGACGTTCAGCCTGCACTGAAGCTTTCTGGTCTCCAGGAGGTTAAAGTCTGGGCTCAGGACGCTCTCAAGCTTCCAGCTTCGCTTTGGGATCCACAATCAGGAATCGTGACTCTGATCACAGGCGTCTGTGGGGACGACCCGAGGACGCTTCAAAGGCAGGTGAATTACACAGCAGGGTTAATATGTTACCTGGCAGGGCGAAGATGAGTTTTCGTGTCCCGTCGATGTCGACTGTGGCAAAGGTAGTGGGAAGACTGAGGGACAGAAACACAGAGCAGCGTGAGCAGAGGCAGAGACTGAGGTATCAGCCGTCAGGTGTACCTGCAGTACTGCGAGTACCTGCAGTGAGGAACTCCTGCTATCAGAAGAAACATTTGTGACTTCAGTGAACAGACTAACATTGCAGCCACAGGTGAGGCTCATTAACAGCCGCCTGAAGCTTTAAGCTCTCGGGTATTTCACACAGGTGTGACTGTGGTGCTTAAGTTCTGGGACTAAAGCAGGAAGTCTCGGCTCCGTCTTACCCTGGCTTCATGAAGACTCGGCCAAAGTGAATCTGTGCGTGCAGGTCGATATCCAGCACCTGTTTCAGGTAGTCCTGATCACAGACACACACACAGTCAGGTTTCCTGCACACTGACGATCAGAACATCTGCTCAGTGCGTCACTCAATCAGTGAGCTTTACACTGAGATACTTTAGGCCACGCCCACCTGCTGCCTCACCTGGCCCTCAGCTCGATTAGGAGTGACGGCTCGCGGTCAGAGCTGATGAAAGACGGTAAATCGTCAGCTCCGCCTTCACGTTCGGCTCTCTCTGCGGTCTCACTCCACAGAGAGACACACCTCCTGTAGCAGCGGCGAAGAAGTCCGCCCAGTCCTGCTTCACTTCCTGAGCGAACGTGCAGTTGGTACTGCAGCTGAGACTCTCAGCAGGTGGGCGTGGCCTGAAGTTAGTTAAGTTACTGAAGTTACTGTACCTTCTCTCCCATGGACACACCCCCTGAAGTGATGATGACATCAGCACGGCTGATTCCCTCGTGCAGAGCTGACAGCAGGTCGTCAGGGCTGCAGAGAGAGGACACACGGGTGTCACAGGAAGTTCAGGATACAGACTGAGGTCGGACTCGAGTGGAAGATTTCAGATTTCCCACTGAGGGACCTGTGGACCTCAGAGGGTGGATGAAAGATTAAACCCTGACTGCACCGTGCTGGGGGGTGGGGGCTGGAGCTTTTTTAAGATGTCAGAACAGGAAATGATCAGACTGGAGCGACAGGCGGGGAAACGCGCTCACTTGTCTCCGACGATGCCGAGGTTGATGGTCGGGTATCCGTGCTCCTGGATGGTGGCGAGGAGAGTGGAGCGGTTGGAGTCTCTGATCTTCCCCGGGTGGAGGTCATCCTCCGGGTTCAGCAGCTCGTTCCCGGTGGACATGACGGCCACCACGGGGAACTTGTGCACGCTGACCTCGGTCACTCCCACTGTGGCGAGCAGGCCGATCTCAGACGGGCCCATGTGCGTGCCTTTAGCCAGAACGCACTCCCCTCGCCTGATGTCGTGACCGATCGGCCTGCGTGGACACAAAAGCACCAAATTGTCTACGCTGCTCCTTCACCCGTTTGACATCCACGACCTGAGAAGCGTTCCTCTCTCACCTGATGTCCTGCCCGGGCCGGGCTTGGACCATGATCCTCACCTCCAGCTCCTCGGTGCCCTGTAACAGACGAACAGGAAGTAAAGCCAGCAGGCACACGCACAGCGCCATCGACCTTCATCCTGGTGTTCTTACATCCTCAGACTCCCTCAGCAGCTCCGTGTCTTCTACTTGGACCACGGCGTCAGCTCCGCAGGGAATCGGCGCGCCGGTCGTCACCCTCATCACCTGACCTGGCATGACTGTGTGGGTGGGCTGAAAACACAAGCAGCACAGTTTACAGAGCGATGACATCATCTGGTAATAAGGCTTTTAGTCAAGGTTGAAATTCACAGTAATCAGGAGGAGATGAGAAGTTTTCTAAATTCTGGAGCCTCAAGTGGACGTTAGAGGAACTGCAGCTGTTATGCCGCCAGCGTTTGGCTGCAGAGGTCGACTCCCAGGACTTCCTGCTCTGTGACACGTGTGGCTCTAAAGACCCTTGTCTGCCTTCACTGCTGATATGAACTCGGTGATGTGCATCAATCTGATCCTGATCTACATTCTGCACATACGTGAACTTAAACGGTCTGAGCATGGCTCGCGCTGTGCCGATCATGGTGTGTGTACCATGAGCCCGCTCATAGATAACGCTGAGGTTAGCAGCGTCTCCCACAGAATCTGGTTGACAGATGATGGTTATGCACAACGCTGCTGTGTGAGAGCCGACCTGCTGTCCAGCCTGCGATTCCCCCATGATGAAGCGATCTCCCGGGCCATCGGCAGCTACGAGTCAAACATGAGTCGGTTAGAGCTTTCAGTTCAACAGATAAAAGGTAAAAAAAACACAGATGTTTGAGGCGGTGCCCACAGTCTCACCTCGCACAGCGTAGCCATCTTTAACAGAGGCGGGGAACGGAGGAAGGTTGTCTTTGGCATAGATGTCCTGAGCGAGAACTCGACCCAAACCATCTGCAGAGAGAGAAGACTTTCTCAGAGGCTTATCCAGGACAAATTCATTGTTTCACTACAATCTGAACTCTGTGGGAGGAGCGATTCTCGCAGCTTGTGGAGGAACGACGGAGGAGGGCGGCTACGGTCCTGACCGGACGAGCTGACCGACAGCGGGGAAAAGCCGATCAGACTGACGTCAACCTGGATTGACTTTCAGGTCCAAAACCTCCGTAAGTCAAACAGGTGGAGCAACCTTTTACACATTCATGGTTCAAACAGAGTGTGCAGGTGCTGAAATGCTTCTCCCATCAGATGCCATCACCACAGCAGCATCAGCTCTGTGGTGGAGCAGTTAGTGGACACGTGGGCGTGCAGGGCTCGATACTCCTGTGTTAGAGCAGCGCGCACACACACACACACACACACACACACACACACACACACACACACACACACACACACACACACACACACACACACACACACACACACACACACACACACACTCACCTCTGTAGTTAATGACTTCAATTCCCAGAATAGGCGTCATCTCGAGAACAGTGATGAAGGCTTTGTCCATGGATGTCAGCGGGAACGGCGACATGCGATGACGACGCGCCACTTTACTGATGTCAACTGCGCTGTGGCCTATGAGTGCGTACACACACACACACACACACACACACACACCTGTAAACACCTGAAAACTATTTTTTCGAGCTTTAAAGGTAAACGAAACACATACTGAACTCACTGGCTCTCAGTATGTTCTCATTGCTGCCACATCGTGACTGAACCTGCAGAAAAACAGATTATTTTGATTGAAATCATCTTAAAGAATAATTTTCTTTTCATGCGTCTCATTCACAGGATGTGGAAACATAAACAATGACTCTGGATGCAACATTCAAGCATTTCAGGAGCACCGAGAGAGCGAGTCGGGTTAATCTTACTCATCAGATCAGTCTGAGCGCTGAATAAACAGCAGATATAAGCCAGAGCTTTAATTCTGCTCTCCTAGCTGATGTTAACAGCAAATTAAAACCAGAGGTCAGAAAGCCGGCGTCTTCTTACTAAAAGCAAAGGTACATAAGGTTGATGATTGGCTGCTTTGCAGAGATGATTTAAGCATAATTTGATGCTACATTTTAGGTCATTTATTTTTAAATGTACCACAACTGAAGACATTTCAATAGATCTGAGTGTTTCCAACCATCACAGTCCCATTCACTCCCATTCAACAGACAGCACACGTCCCGAGACTTCCTGAATAAAGTTCATGCACATAACGAGAGCTTCAATCAGGACGATCACTGCTTACACCTGGAATGACACTGATATTCAAATCTGACCTAAAGATACTCATCTGTAACAGTCTAATGATGCTGTGATGATGGTTACCGATAGTTACCGGGGGGGGGGGGTAAGTTTGTTTCACAAGTCAAAATTAAAAGGTGAGGCATAAAACCTCAGAAACCCATCTGTTGCTCAGAACACGTTAGCATCTAAAATATGCCGAGTCGTGCACAGACTGTCCAACTTTGTCATGTTTCTCTGTTGTATGGTCTGTACGTCATGTATGTTTGTCCAACAGCTGACTGAGCAGCATACACACACTACACCTGACCTGGATGTTATAAATGTCTGCTACAAGCTGTAAAGCTAAGTTACAGCCAGCTAGCTAACCAAGCTCGCTCTAAGCTAGTTTGCTATCTATTTAAACGGTTACATCATTTAATTTTTGACAAAAATCATATTTTTATATAAAATGTAAATTATAACAATGGTTCACTTAACAGGTAAATGATTTTGGGAAGCTAGCCACCTAGCATTTAATTCATTTCAGGCATAGTTCAGACAAAGTTAGCCAACAAGCCATGACTTAGCTACAGTGCATGAATCTAGTAAGGATTAGCTAATATTCACTGACAAAGAAACATGAAAATAACCAATATAGCTTCCAGATCAGTTTGTATTTAGGGTTTCATTTTAGACAGCTTTTTATTCATTACATTGGCAGGTTTTTGGCTAATGGTAGCTAATATAAACTTAGCTGCTAACACACACAAACTACTTCATAGTCAACTTAGCATATAGCTGGCTAACCTTAACTCGCTGTCTAGAGTCTTTATCTAAACCCTGTGTGAACAGTTTATATTTGAGAGATGTTCATTTGGTAATTATTTCTAAGCTAACATTAGTTAGTGGCGCTCATTTAAATAACATGTGACCAAAAAGCTGGGGAATCCATCCATCCATCCATCTTCATCCGCTTTGTCCGGGGCCGGGTCGCGGGGGCAGCAGCCTAAGCAAAGAGGCCCAGACCTCCCTCTCCCCAGCCACCTCCTCCAGCTTATCCGGGGGAATACCAAGGCGTTCCCAGGCCAGCCGAGAGATATAATCTCTCCAGCGTGTCCTGGGTCTGCCCCGGGGCCTCCTCCCGGTGGGACATGCCTGGAACACCTCACCCAGGAGGCGCCCAGGGGGCATCCTTGTCAGATGCCCGAACCACCTCAGCTGGCTCCTTTCGATGTGGAGCAGCAGCTGCTCTACTCTGAGCCCCTCCCGGATGGCCGAACTTCTCACCCTATCTCGAAGGGAGAGGCCAGCCACCCTTCGGAGGAAGCTCATTTCTGCCGCTTGTATCCGCGATCTCGTTCTTTCGGTCACTACCCACAGCTCGTGGCCATAGGTGAGGGTAGGGACGTAGATTGACCGGTAAATTGAGAGCTTCGCTTTTACACTCAGCTCCCTCTTCACCACGACGGACCGGTGCAGCGTCCGCCATTACTGCAGCTGCAGCCCCAATCCGTCTGTCGATCTCCGGCTCCCTTCTCCCATCACTCGCGAACAAGACCCCGAGATACTTGAACTCCTCCACTTGGGGCAGGAACTCATCCCCGACCCGGAGTGGGCACTCCACCCTTTTCCGGCTGAGAACCATGGCCTCAGATTTGGAGGTGCTGATCCTCATTCCCGCTGCTTCACACTCGGCTGCGAACCGTTCCAGTGCGAGCTGGAGGCCCTCACCCAATGAAGCCAACAGAACCACATCATTTGCAAAAATCAGAGATGAGATTCTGAGGGCACCAAAGCGAAAGCCCTCCGCCACTTGGCTGCGCCTAGAAATCCTGTCCATAAAAATTATGAACAGAACCGGAGACAAAGGGCAGCCCTGGCGAAGCCCATCACCCACCGGGAACGAGTCCGACTTATTGCCGGCAATGCGAACCAAGCTCTTGCAATGGTTGTATAGGGATCGAATGGCCCGTAGCAATGGGCCAGACACCCCATATTCCCGCAACACCTCCCACAGGACACCCCGAGGGACACGGTCGAATGCCTTCTCCAAGTCCACAAAACACATGTAGACTGGTTGGGCAAACTCCCATGCACCCTCAAGTATCCTGGAGAGGATAAAGAGCTGGTCCAGTGTTCCGCGACCAGGACGAAAACCGCATTGTTCCTCCTGTATCCGAGGTTCGACTAACGGACGAACTCTCCTTTCCAGCACCCTGGCATAGACTTTCCCAGGGAGGCTGAGGAGTGTGATCCCCCTGTAGTTGGAACACACCCTCCGGTCCCCTTTCTTAAAGATGGGGACCACCACCCCGGTCTGCCAGTCCACAGGTACTGCCCCTGATCTCCACGCAACATTGCAGAGGCGTGTCAACCAGGACAGCCCTACAACGTCCAGAGCCTTCAGGAACTCGGGGCGGACCTCATCAACACCAGGGGCTCTGCCACCAAGGAGTTGTTTAACTGCCTCAGTGACCTCGCCCTCGGAAATTGGCGGGTCATTCCCCTCATCCCCAGACTCTGCTTCCTCCTCGGAAGACGTGTCAGTGGGATTAAGGAGGTCCTCGAAGTATTCCTTCTTAACAGGCAGCTCATGTCGGGTGGTGTCAACAGCTGTAGCAAAAGACTTGTATTCCTTCCACCGCCTGACAAGCTGGGGAATATGTAATTGATTTAATAATTTTACAATCAGTTCAAATACTAGTGATTTAAAAAAACAACAACAACAACAACAACAACAACAAAAAATGGAAACATATACAAGAGAACAAGTATATAAGGAATAATGGAGGACCCAGGATAGCACCTTAGGGAACGCCACGGGACAAACAGGAAGAAACTTTTCTTAGCGTGTTTTTAAATTACATGGTAATCTGTTCAGATACTGGCAATAAGAAAGTATTTGATATTTGAAAAAATGGCACGTGAACCAAGTCTAACTGTGAATACTCGTTTTTCTGCTCCAATGAAATCGAACACACCGAGTTTGTTATTCACCATAAATTGGCTCGGTCCTGAAGCTGGAGCTTTTTATGCCAGGAAATCAAATGTGATTTTTCTGGTTCTATGAAGTGAACGGAGGAGGTTAGGAAATAAAGAAAGTAATTAAAAGCTCTCATCATGCAGGAAGTGCTTGTCATTGTTTGATAAAGGGCTTCGATCAGCAATCAGCGTACATCTACTGGGCATGCTCTATGACCGTTACACAGCACAAACAGGAAAGCTGGTGTTTCATGCAGAATGGCGTTTTTTGTTGCCGAGCTCTTAGCGGTGCTGTCTGTGTGCATGTGTGAAGGTTTGTTTGTACCTTGGGTGTCGGGCACGAAGCGGTGGAAAGGCGGGAAGTTGCCTGTGTCGCCCGGGGTGACTCGGAGGGGGTGGAGCTTAAAGAGGCCGAATCTCGTGGAAGCACCTGAACACCTCGAGAAATGATCGAGTCCGGGATCTACACACACACACACACACACACACACACACACACGCACACACACACACACACAATGCTAGTCCAATGATTTCCTTCAGTTGTTTTATTAGAACCTAAAGCTGCAAAGCTGAACACGCTCCATAACCCCTGACCCCCTCACAATCAGCTGTTCTTTTTATAACTTTACTATATTTAATGAAGTCATGCAAAGTTTTACTTTCATACTCTGAATACTTTCTGATTTGTTTTTACTACCAGCATTATTATCATAGGTTGAACTGAAAAGGGAACTCATAGTAGGTCCACCTTAAAAAAAAGGCGGCATCAGATAATCTTCAAGCTAGTTCAGGCAGGAGCAGATGAAGAATGGTGACTGACACAATGAACTGACCAATGAGAGGAGAGGACAGGTGCATGTGTGAAGTCTCACCTGATGGTCATGGGCAGAGGAGCAGGTGAAATGAGTGGGAGGGACAGGGGTGTGGCCAGGCAGGTAGGGACTCCCTTTAGCCATGAGCACAGCATGGCTCATCTGATGGACACACACACACACACACACACACACACACACACACACACACACACACACACACACAGGTGAAGGACATGATGGGATGAAGTGAAACATTCCACACGTCACAGCTCAAACCTGGGCTCACACACATGGATTCGTTCTGTAAATTAACTGATACGACAGGAGCTGTTCGCGGTCATTGTGGGGGTGTGGCTTTAAGAGGAACGCTACAAACTAACAATACTAAAGCCAACAGTTAGTCCACACCGGACATCCCTGCATCGGGTAAACCCTAACACGATGGAGGTCATGCTCGTGTTAAAATGTTTACACACGTATCGATGAACCAAAACTGTCCTCAAGTCATCACTTCCTGTCGTCTCCTCTCTAAAAAACCATAATAAGGCAAATGGCCTGGTAAATGGCCTGCATTTGTATAGCGCTTTTCTAGTCCCTAAGGACCCCAAAGCGCTTCACACTGCATTCAGTCATTCACCCATTCACACACACATTCACACACTGGCGATGGCAAGCTACATTGTAGCCACAGCTGCCCTGGGGCGCACTGACAGAGGCGAGGCTGCCGGACACTGGCGCCACCGGGCCCTCTGACCACCACCAGTAGGCAAACATGGGGTTAGTATCTTGCCCAAGGATATTTGGCATGCAGCCAGGAGGCAGCCTGGGATCGAACCACCGACCTTCTGATTAGTGGCTGACCTGCTCTGCCACCTGAGCTACAGCCACCCCTTCAGTGTTAAAACCTGACAAGTTGTTCCTTTTATAAAGGAGCCATAATGACCAGTTTGATCGAAACTTCTTGACAGCGTCCGACACAGGTCACGTGATGCTCTGTCACGTGACCTGTGGATCTAAACGTGACGACGGATTGAAAAACGAGTTTCCTTGGTGCTCATTTCTTCTACAGTTATAAGAACCTGCAATGCCCCGTGGGCAGAGCCTGTAATGACCCGCCTGACCCTGAGGAGGAAGTGTTTTCTAAATGTCATTCCGCTACTGGGAGGCGGGCCTCCTGTCTTCCGTCCTGCCCGCGGAGCGCTCGCTTCCCGGTAATTTCTGTGCGTCCTGCAGCAGCCGCTGCATGCGTCTGTAGTACAGTAGCTGCTGCAGTGACCCACTTTCCCCACACTGATCATTAAACTTTCATCTGGCAGCTTCCAGCACCGCCGCTGCTCTACGTGCGGCCTGCGCACCGCTTACCTTGGCAGCGATGGCAGCTGCGGTGATGTGGGAGGAGCCGTGCTGGTGGTGGTGGTGATGATGGTGGTGGTTGTGCGCGTGCCGACCTCTCCTCCGGTCCTCCTCTTCGTCATCCTCCTCCTCACACTGGGTCCCGCGCTCCATGGTGTGTGTGTTGGTGTGTGTGTTGGCGTACGTGTTGGCCTGCAGAGGGGAGGGGGAGGGCAGCTGCTCCAGGGCGGCGTGCGTGGATTTCACCCGGACCATGGCCTCGCGCAGCAGGTCAATGGCGTGAGGCAGAGCGGGCAGAATGAACTGAAAACACTCCTGAAAAATCAAAGTTTCATCATCATCGTCGTCATGGCGTCAAACTCTCACAGCAGACGCTGCACGCACAGTGGATCGTTTACACGAACAGTAGTCGCGCCGAGTAGTCCAAGCACAGACTCCCCCATCCCAAACCCAGCCACCTCCTCCAGCTCATCCAAGTCATTCCCAAGCCTGTCCTGGGTCTGCCCCACGCCTCCTCAGCCAGAGGCCGTCCAGGAGGCGTCCTGGTCAGATATCCAACCATCTGAACTTCGATGTGGAGGAGCAGCAGCTCTACTCTGAGCGCATATCAAAAGTCTGAACTCCTCCCTCCATCTGTAAGGGAGAGGCCAGCCACTGAAGGGCGAGCTGCTCCTTTCAACCATTCTGAGTTTTATAGACTCAGGGTGGCACCCCGCCATTTTTTGGCTTTCTCATCACCGCTGCAAACCGCTCCTGTGTGAGCTGGAGGCCACCTGAACAGAACCACCAGATCTCGAGAGCACAAAGGTAAGACACCTGGCTCCGCCTACAAATCCTGTCTGTAAACAGTCTGACTCACTGCTGGCAACACGGAGCGAGTGGGCATTAGGGACACAGAAGTCCATGAGCTCCCACACTTTACAGATGCATGTGAACTGGACTGCAGTGATGTGTGACAGGTGTACTGGTTTCACTGGTGCACACAGAGTCTGAGCTCAGACACGCCGTCCTCCTGACTCAGCCTGTGTTACTCTGAGCTGTGGATCACACACGTTTGGTGGCTTAGACACTCAAACTTTATATTTTCAGACTCTGTTATACTTTTAAAAGCTGCTCGACATTTCAGGACGTTGCTTGAACGCACTCAGACTGAGCTGGTCAGGGAGGAGGTTGGAGACACCCACAGAGGTCTGTAATCCAACATCTGTAGTTTTGTAACGACGCAGTTCAACTCTTCCTACTTTAACGGTAAATAACACAAACGCTGAGCTCCACCTGACTGGATCGCCACGTCTTACGACATACCCGGCGAGTTCAGTGCAAAGATCCACACGGTGCAGACTGAGCAGAGTAAAGTCAGACTCGTACCTGAGAGCCTTTCTTGCTTCCTGGAAGGTTGATGATCAGAGTTTTGCCACGAATACCACAAACAGGCCTGCAGAGGAGAGGACACGGCACACAGAGCAGGTTAGAAAACAAACGTTTCCACACTGTGTCAAACTTAAACTGCACCGTTCATCAGAATCCAGTGAGTAACAGAAGAAACAGGAAGTGACACGTTCAATGTGACTGACAGCACCTAACCAGGTGAATCAGAGACGTGATTGGCTGTAAGAAGATCCTCCCAGAGAGGCCGAGAGTTCAAGATGGTCACGTGACAGGACTAACTGTGAAGGCACCATTAATGCAGGAGCACATCTGGAGGTTCAGGAGGAACATCTGCCACAGTCTGCTTCTTATCGGAGCTCCATAACTGACCCGAGTACAGCTTTGACATCATCCTCTGACACACCTGCTGATCACCTCAGAGGGTTAAAGCTCGGTGGGCAGACGTGCTGCCGCATTAAATTCAGACAGTTTCCCAAAACATTCCAGATCCAGATGTGAATTTACAAAGATAAACGCACGCCACGTTACAGTGACTGGTCAATGAGCAGTGAGAGCGCTCACCTGGACAGCATGCCCAGTGGCGTGACGTTGAGAGATCCCATCAGCATGGCCAGAGCCATTCCCGGAGCCTCTCGCTCGATCACCTCCCTGGTGGCCTAGAAAACGACAAACCACAGCGAGTTAGAACACGGCGGTCTGCCGTCGAGCCGCGCCTCTGAACCTCCTGTACCTCAGGAGTAACATCTCTCGGAGCAAAGCCGGTCCCTCCGGTCGTGAGGATGAGGTTCAGCTCCTGTTCGTCGCACCACTCCAGCAGAGTTTCCTGTAAACACACATAGCTCGTCACCGCCAAAATAAAAGCACCAACGCTGAGCAGCCGCAATCACAGCCACAGAATCAGAGAAACAGAAACGTGTCAGTCTGAAATGCCGGCGGTGGCGATCACGTGGACACAGTGATGCATAAAGACAGAGGCCACGTTGCTCGTGCATGTGGAGCAGACGTCAGTACGCGATTAGAAATCATCACAACTCAGAATTTTTACTGATTTCTAATTTGTTTCAATCCAAATCCTTAACGTGTATTTATGATGCTCAGTGGGTTTAAACCAGTTTACCGCCGTCTGACTGGACGAGAGCTGCGGACGACCTCACTTACACGTAGACCCCGCCCACTGACAGACAAACGTCTGTGAAAAAGCGTTAAATCGTTTCCCTTTATTGGCACAAACAGAGATATTAAAAAAGGACTCCTGTTTTTGGGATTACCTTGATCTCGTCGATCTCATCTGGAACGATCTTGTAGGCCGCGATGACTCCTCCTAGTCTGCAGGAAGTGACACAATGACAGTTACTGTCATGCTGCTCACGTGTGTACGTGCATGCTGCAGATCTGCTGATGAGGACTCACAGCGAGGGGTCGTGGACCAGGTCCTTCAGGTTCACGCCGCTGCGGTCCTCAGCCAGGTTCTTGAAGCAGCTGTCGCTCACTGCAGAGGAAGAATAGCTCAGCACGGTTTCTCTCACACACACACACACACACACACACACACACACACCTACCTCCTCCTCCTCCTCCTCACTTCCTGTCACATGTCTCGTGTTCCAGTGCTGCAGGTTTCTAACACTAAGCTCAGAGTGTGAGCCCAAAGCTAAGGCTGCTCTGAACTCTCAGGCTGGACCTGCATGATGTCACAAATAGGGGACACCCTTGTATGCTCATCTCAGCTGCGGAAGCCCCGTCTACCTGTTGTTTGAACCCTCTGTTTGTGAGAGGCAGCCAATCAGAACAAAGGTCCAAGGATATTGTAAAGAAAAGCGTCTGTACTTCTTTAAGTTGTTTCTTCAGTTCTTCAGAACTGAAGAAGCTTCAAGGATGAGAGGTGAAACGTCTTCAAGCTACTTAAAGAAGTCCAGACGCTTTTTTTTCCAAGCTCCTTAGACTACGATCATCTGGATGACTGAGAACTAGGGCTGCCACAAACAATTATTTTGATAGTCAACTAGTCATCGATTATTTTTGCGATTAGTCGACTAATCAGATCATCATCCATTAGACGTAAAACGTACAACTTATTGCACCAGCAGCTAGAGCAGGGCGATATGACCAAAACTATTTATCACGATATACATTTGAAAATTTGCGCTAACGACATAACTGACGATGTAATTGACACTAGACAAAATACTTCACAACTTTATTAGTGCAAAAACCCCATCAATGTATTTTCACTTAAACAAGCAGCTGTTTTTTATGTGCATTAATGTAATATACAAATGTAACAGTGCAAATGCAAATTCCTTGCTGACAGTTTAACCAAAAGGCATTTCCAGTGGAGACTGGCCGACATATCCTCAGCATAACCATGTATAATATCCACTAAACTTAAAAACAGGTTATACACACACATAGGGCTGCCACAAACGATTATTTTGATAGTCGACTAGTCACCGATTATTTTTGCGATTAGTCGACTAATCAGATCATCATCCGTTGGACGTAAAACTACAGCTTATTGCACCAGCAGCATCTGCTCTTATATAACTATCATTAGCTTACAGCTTTAAGTGTTTAAGGTATGTGCTAACTAAAAATAAAGACAAGATGATAGTTTATTAAACTTTAATGAAATTTGCAGATTGTTTCGGTGAAGTTTAATAAACTCCTTGCTATCTAAAATATAACAGGACACTGGAGTATATTCTGGAGCATCTCACACTTCTGATAATCAGCTGTCTGCTTGACGTTTATTCAGCTGTGTAAAAACTATAACTTTAATCTCAGCCAAACCGATTTACTCAGGAACAAATAAAATACTAAAAAAAAGCCAAACAGTAACATTTTAAGTTATCTAAGTGACTCATATATATATTTAACCTGAGTAGCGAAAGACGGCGGTGGGTTTGAAAACGATTTGCGGGCAGTCCGGTGTTCTCACGGGCTCTAGTGAGCCTAGCCCCCGGCTCGCTAACGAGCTAGTGGGTAACAGATGTCTCCGAAAACGTCGGAGCGCTTTTGAAAATATGTGGTGTCCTGATAAACTGAGCAGATATTTGAGGTTTACACAGCTACATTCTCGCCTGAAAATATGTTAAACGTTTATTTTGTGACCCAGAAAGAATAAGAGTAACATTAAAACTAACTAGCTGCCGCCATTGTTGGAAACTGCGCTGGGCCGCGCTATGAATTCTGGGACACATCTGCCGGTGGATCACTGACTTCCTGACGGACAGGAAGCAGCACGTGAGGCTGGGGAAGAATGTCTCGGACTCCCGGACCATCAGCACCGGCTCCCCTCAGGGCTGTGTTCTTTCTCCTCTGCTCTTCTCCCTGTACACCAACTGCTGCACCTCCACCCACCAGTCTGTCAAGCTAATCAAGTTCGCAGATGACACCACCGTCATTGGGCTCATCTCTGACGGGGATGAGTCTGCCTACAGGAGGGAGGTTGAACGTCTGGTGTCCTGGTGCAGCCACAACAACCTGGTGCTGAATGCCCAGAAGACAGTGGAGATTATTGTGGACTTCAGGAAGCACACAGCCCCACTCCCCCCCATCATCCTGACTGACACCCCCATCACCTCTGTGGACTCATTCCGCTTCCTGGGTACCACCATCACCCAGGACCTGAAGTGGGAGCCCACCATCACCTCCGTCATCAAGAAAGCCCAGCAGAGGATGTACTTCCTGAGGCAGCTGAAGAAATTCAACCTGCCAACACGGACGATGATGCAATTCTACACTGCAATCATCGAGTCCATCCTCACCTCCTCCATCACCGTGTGGTACGCTGGAGCCACTATCAGGGACAAACAGAGACTGCAGCGTGTTGTGCGCTCTGCTGAGAAGGTGATTGGCTGCAGACTCCCATCTCTGCAGGACCTGTACACCTCCAGGACACTGAGGCGTGCAGCCCGGATCTCAGCTGACCCTTCTCACCCTGGACACAGTCTGTTTGACCTGCTCCCCTCAGGCAGGAGGCTCCGGTCCATTCGCACCAGAACCTCTCGCCACAAGAACAGTTTCTTCCCCTCTGCTGTTGGACACATGAACAATAACCACATGACTGTCCCCGCCACTAACACATGACCCTACGCTGTGTCACTGCATCATTTCATGTCTGGCACTGATCACCACCTGCACTCATGTATATATCTTTCTACGTAGCACTCATAATTCTTATTCTCATGTATATATCTCATGTATATCTCATGCACATATCTTTCTTTCTACATAGCACTTTAATTCTTATTGTTTGCACTGAAGCACCGCAGCAATTTCCTAATGTTGTAAACCTCAACATCTGGCAATAAACCCATTCTGATTCTGATTCTGATTCTTCTTCGGGGTTTAACGGTAGCTGACATCCTTGTACATGCAATGCTGCCATCTTCTGTTTCAGTCCGGTATTACACTCTTAAATCCTGCCACTTATTCCTGCGTCTTTTGTGATCTTACAAAGCTTCAAACGACGCGTCGACTATTAAATCAGTCGTCGACGATTTTGATAGTCGACGTAATCGTGACTAGTCGAAAAATCGTGGCAGCCCTACACACACAATACGGTAATATTATGTTGAAGCACAGTACGTATCACTCCGCGAGGCTCCTGTCTACGATAGCTGTAATGCTCTGACAATCCATCAAGCGGTGGCGGCTTCGTAGCTTAGCAAAGTCGTACTAAAGCATTTGACAGATTTTCGAGCCCCGTGTACATTCATACATTCATACATAAGGCTCACGGGATTATAAGGGGCACTGTCGACTTTACAGAAAATCAAAGGATTGATTTTAAGTGTGCCGTATTTTCCAAACAACACGGTAATAACAACGGCCCGCTAGCATCTACCAAAAATAGTGCTTTGTTGTGTATCTGACGGACGAAAGCTAAACCAGTTCCACCACTGAAGCTGCAGCATTTTTACAAACCAATTCAGCTTCATCTGTTTCATTCAATGATCCGCTTTCGCGCTTCTCATTCTGCATCACCGCCATGTGCGTATGTAAACAAAGGCACTGCGCATGCGCGTTTTACCCATATTCTATTGCGATATTTCATTTTCCTATCGTTGCCCAAAATTACACCATATTACCGTGAACGGTATGATATAGCCCAGCCCTACCAGCAGCATCTGCTCTTATATAACTATCATTAGCTTACAGCTTTAAGTGTTTAAGGTATGTGCTAACTAAAAATAAAGACAAGATGACAGTTTATTAAACTTTAATGAAATTTGCAGATTGTTTCTGTGATGTTTAATAAACTCCTTGCTATATAAAATATAACGGGACACCGGAGTATATTCTCCAGCATCTCACACTTCTGATAATCAGCTGTTTGTCTGACGTTTTTCAGCTGTGTGAAAACCACCCAGGGAATTAAGAAAGTTTTACTTAATCTAATCTCAGCCAAACAGATTTACTCACGAACAAATAAAACACTGAAAAAAAGCCAAACAATAACATTTTCAGGTTATCTAAGTGACTTATATATATCACGTTTAACCTGAGTAGCGAAAGACAGCGGTGGTTCTGAAAACAATTTCCCGGGAGTGTGCCGTTCTCGCCAGCTCTAGTGAGCCTTGAACCCCGGCTCGCTATCGAGTTGGTGGTTAACAGACGTCTCCGAAAACGTCGGAGCACTTTTGAAGATATGTGGTTTCTTGATAAACTGCGCAGATATTTGAGGTTTACACAGCTACATTCTCGCCTGAAAATATCTTAAATGTTTATTTTGTGACCCAGAAAGAAAAATAAGAGTAATATTAAAACTAACTAGCTGCCGCTATTGTTGGAAACTGGAATTGGCTGAGCTGCGCTATGAATTCTGGGATAGGTTGTGCCACAAAGGATACGTCGACCCATCCTTCAAATCTGGGGAAATGAAGGTCACATTTGGAGGAATCTTTGAATTTGGACAGTCTTCGCCGCGTTGCTGTAACATAATCGGCCTACAAATGCGGCCTCCGAAGGATGCGGCCTGAATTTGGTCACAGCTACGATACCGGACACAGCTTCTTCTTCGGGGTTTAACGGCAGCTGGCATCCTTGTACATGCAGTGCTGCCATCTTCTGTTTCAGTCCGTTATTACACTCTTAAATCCTACTACTTATTCCTGCGTCTTTCAGGATCTTACAAAGCTTCAAACGATGCGTCGACTATTAAATTAGTCGTCGACGATTTTGATAGTCGACGTAATCGTGGCAGCCCTACTGAGAACCTTCACAGACAATCAGAACAAAGCTGTCTTAAAGGTGGAGTAGCTAAATCGGCTCAATTCAGACATGGATGAACCGAGGAGCTGCACAAGGCTCAGTGTGAGATAAAGAAGGATTATTATCAACTGTAAATCATGCAAAACTGCTGTAGCAGAGTCCAAAGATAAAAACAGGGAGCTGGAAACCAACAGGATGAGTTTTTTTGGAGGATCGAAGATTCTCCACAAGTTACAAGAACACAGACGCCAAAATATCATCGTCCAGTCTTAAAATGAAAGAGCAGGAAGTGAGCAGAACAGGTCGTTGTTAGCGTCATCCGTGTGAACAAAATCTTTATTTTTGAGGGGAAGTCAGAGAGTAATGATCACAAAGAATAAATGGCACTTACAAATGAGAGTGACAGAAACAACAAATTCAAAGGACGCCTGGTAACGCTGTGCCAACAAGACTGAACAACTGCAGAGTTTGAGAGCAGCAGGACAAAACAAGACCTGCAGGTCCTCGTCATCTCCAGCAGAGCGTCCAAACAAAACCACGGCCACAGGAAAGACCTCCTACACTGATCACATGACCAACAACAACCACAATGAAGTGTGAGGGACAGCTGAAGAGCTCCATGTGAAGATCTACTGACTGAAATGTTGCGGCCGTGTCGTCAGAGCTGAAGGACGGACCTTCAAGGACCCGCTCAGGGTGAAGTGCTGCAGAGGAAGATGGAGGAAACGGCGGTCCGATAACTCTGAGGAGCTGGCAGGAAAGACCTCGGCAGATTCAAAAAAGCATCGCTCACGACCACGAAGCTTGTAGAAGAACGCCGTCCTGCAGGCGTGCTCAGTGCCGCTGCAAGTCCAGAGTTAACGGATCAAGACAAACAATGAAATAGCAAAGAGCAGCGCATCTAAGGAAGCAGGAATAGACCGAGAATTCGCACGTCACATGACAGGAAGCCCTGATCTTCCTCATCCAGACTTTGGACTTCAAAGGGGGACAACGTCAGTCAACTTCAGCTGTTTGGTTAATTTCCTCCTGCTGTTTTCTGATTCCTGGACTCTACCCGAGTATCCTCACCTGATTCACAGCTCAGTCTGGCTTTCAATATGATTTCAGTGGTTTGCTTCGCAGGTTTTAAACCGTTTGTGCACATAACAGCAGGAAAGACTCTCACACTCAGCTCCAATCTGATGAGCGACAGTAAACGAGAAGAGTAACGCCAAAACATAGTTTTTTTTAATTTTATTTATCATGCTCCTCTCGTCCTTTATTACTTTATTTTACGTCAGGAACTCAAATACAAGGAGTCAGCATCCGGACTGGGAAACGTTTGATCAGTGCTCGCCTACGAATATTAGCAGAAACAGTCACAGTCAAAAGAAAGTAGGAAAGTAAGCTAGTTTAAAATCTGGTCCTTAGCTAGTTTAAAATGATTTAAATACAACCTTAAAAAAACAACAACAATGTGACATATTAAACTTAGTCAGAATTCATTTATGGGAAAATAGGTCAAAATACAGAAACTGTGTGAGACCTCGACCCTCGCTGCTTCTATAGGAGAGAACAGGGTGGATCCACATTCTCCCAGCAGTGGATGCAGCAAATTCACCAAAAGATCAGAGCGTGCAGTGCTCAAAGGAACTGAACAGGAACGATGTGCTCTGAGACGAGGCCAGAGTGCAGATGTCTCACAGATAAAGCTGGGACCAAACTGGGTCATCAGCAGGACAAAGATCCAACAGAACGGCTGAAAAAGGAAAGAACGGAGCTGCTGCAGAGCTCAGAAAGCTGTGCATGAACGAATGCTGCAGACCTCAACGACCAAAGCTCATCCACAGTGATGGCGCAGACCGATCACTGCAGGTCACTGCTGCTGAAGGAGCTACACCACTTTTGGATTTGGTCTTTTTGTTAAATATTTACTGTGTAATGTACAACGCGTTGTTCATCTGAGGTTGTATTTTCTTATTTTTAACACCAAATTTTTTCTGATGTCCTGACACGTAAAACCTTACGACAGACAGATGGCGTACGATGCAGTATCGTGCTCTGGTTGTCTGTGTTATTTGGTGTGTTCAAACTTTGTTCTCTCTGCTCGTTAAAGTCACTAACGAGGAACTGCAAGCACGGTGGATGAAAGAGCAGCTGTTCTCTTCCTGCTCCATAGAGGGCACTCTCAAGCTCATCCTGGATGAATGGAGCTCAATGGAGCTGAAGAACAAAAATGTACATTTCGAGACATAAACATTTTTCTCATGGAAATCTTTAGCATGTTTTTACTAGAAAGGATTGAAACAATACATAAAGTTGTATTTTTAGACATTTTAATGGATTTTTAATGCAGTAAAGTACTTTTCTATGAGCACCACAAGCCACTTTAATACATCCTCCATTTTGATTTGGGGCATGAAGCCAGCAGCAGTTAGCATCACCTTCAAACACTTCAACCACATAACTACGAAGCTAACACCTACAAGAGGTATCACCGGGAAAAGAACGCCATCAAGAGGACCTCCTATTCTAAAACTCACCAATCAGCACATGTTAGCCGAATGCTAGTGTTTTATGGGCAAGAATCAGCGTCACAGTGAATAAAATATTGATCATTACAATTGATTTGTTTCAGTTCACAGTACTGATTCTGGATTTGTGGGAACTAGCGTGTTTTTGTGTGGAAATCACTGCGGGCCCTCCCACAGCGCCCCTTGCTGGGCGCACAGTGGACTGCCCATGCTATCCTCAGTTAGCTAAGCATCCCTGTCCATGTCCAGTGTTACTGGGTTCACTGGTCCCAGTCCTCCCGCGGGCACGACTCCGGTGCGAACATCAGCTACAGCTTCGGTGCCGCGCTGCGCGTTCGTGTTTAATGTTGAACTAAATGGCGTGAGGAGGGAAAACGCTCATTACTGCGTTAAACGGACACTAACGGGGTGAAACCCCGGCCGTTAAAAAGCCGCGAGGTCCCGTTATCTTAAAAAAGCCCACCGTGAGCCGAGGCCCTCGTCAGACCCGCAGAGGGACATGAATAATGCAGCTCATGTCGGCTCCGTAACGGCACACTGCTCAAAATACCACCTGCAAGCTAGCCACTAACACCGGAACACCGCAGGGTTACCTCCAAAATAAAAGCACGGCTTCTGGTAGACACTCACTGTAGCACGCACAGCTCGTCTCGCATTTTGAAAGAGCTCCCCGGCCCTTCTCCCGGCCGCTTCACGGCGAATAAAACACCTCTGAGCGCCGCAGTTTCGCTGACAGGTGCAGCCGGTGCTCACACGTTAATCCGCAGTCACACACAAACACGTTAATCCCGCTCTTTAGCGCAAAACGCGCACCTGTGCGCCAGCAGCCGCGCGGCTCGCGGGGAACCCGGTTAGCATGTGGCTAACGTTAGCCCGCTCTGCAGCGGAGACAGCCCGTATCGTGACACCGACTTGCGCAGGGAGCCGGGCACAAAACGGCGCACAGGTACGCTGCCCAGAGGCGTTTTAGCGCATGTGATGACACGGTGTCCTTACCTGTGAGGATCCCCACGCGGGTCTGATGGTCGTGGTTGGTGAGCACCATCCCGTCCGCCGCCATGTTTACAACCTCTGTCTGCACTGTGACGGCGCATACAGAGGCTGGGGGGTGGAGGGGGAGGGGGTGCTGCACCTCTGGAGGAGGACCAGTGTGTGCATGCGCGTGCATTCTGAATCCCCTCCAACTACCGATACGATCAGGTGACCCGGTACCGCCAGAGCTGCAGCTGGATGACCTCTGAGTGGAGCCGTGACATTGACCTCACCATGTCCTCCAATCACAGAGCAGCTTTAAACAAACTCAGGTCCCAAACTCAACCTGCGCTCTGTCTAACATCCAGCAGGGGGCGACCTCTTTGAGGCCTGATTGGATAGAAGTGTAACAGAATTGAGCGTCCAGCTCACCTGAGCTCAGTGAACACCTTCCTGATGAGTTTACGGTCTCAGTTGCTGCTCTCAGGTGTGACTGAAGTACAACGGAAGTTTATTCTGGAAACCTTGGTGGCGTTAGAGTCGGGACGGAGCAGGAAGCTGTCCTCTGAGTGTGCACCTTCAGACCCCCGGTTCTAAAAATAAGTTATGTGTTTCTGTTTTGTCCTCCTTTACAAACCCACAGCATCCACGTCAGGTCGGAGAGGCGGAGTCATAATGTCACCCTAAGGTCTGCACTATTAGGCAGGATTTCTCCTTTTCCAGGATTAGCTCTGGGTTTCCTGTACTGTGAAGGCGGATCCTTCTTATTAGGGTTTATCATCATGGCAACTGATGTTGCCCAGGAGTAGGGGAGTTTCTAGATTACAGATCAGCAGGTATGAAATAACTGACCAATCAGATCTCTGGAAATTAGCGTCACACTCCCTCTGAGCTGTTCAGCAGTTTTTGTTCTGTCAGCGTTTAAAGAGGTTTTATTCTTTCCTCTCAGTGTTAAACTCCACCGAGTCTGCAGCTCAGAGGATAAAAGCTAAGACCGTCCTTAACACATTAATGAAACACTCGATCGTCGAGACAGAGCTGAGATATGAATCAGTCTGTTCTGTCACACAGTCGGCTTCAAACAGGCTAAACTTTATTAATACAGCAGTGTTTACACACACACACCGGTCCTCCTTTGTGAAATCAGCTGCTCTGCTGTGAGCACATTTATCCATGTTTCTGATTGGTCAGATGCCGCTAGCCCCGCCCCTTGAACGTACAGGTTAGACCCTGGGTGAACTCAGCCATTTGAAACAGGCTGATGTTAGGATAAGTGAACGTAGATAACGGACAGTTATTTTTTATCTGCTACTTAACTTCGGTCTTTTTAACTTCGTATTGTTGGGATTAGGACAAGATCGCAGTTTGAGTCATCAGCACTAACCCCGCCCATCGAGACAATCTGGTGAGAATGACCGAGCCGGGTTAGTCTCTCGTTTGAGCCTCCGTGAATAAAAGCTGATGTTCATTTAACGCTATATAAATAATATTTAATAGAACTGATTTATGCCCCATGTATGCAGGATTTATGCTCCTGCTCTCTGGTTTCGCACAGAACAGGATTGTGGGAATTTAACCTGCGCAGAAGCTACAGAGAAACGTTCAGCCCAGGACGTCACTGACCAATCAAAAGCTCTGTTTCTGATGAAGAACATCGGTCGGAGCAAAGCCTCGGTGAGATCTGAAAGGATCTGCTGACACTCGTCCAGGTTGATTACATTTTATTTAAATTAATGCACTGTGCCCCCCCGGTGGGGTGCGATGGTACTGCAGGTGGGCCACAGTACCAAGTTTAAATTACTCATGTAATTACACAGTTATTTCTTTATATACATGAAATTATTTGAATTAAAGTGAATTGGAGCTGGTATCACCAGTGTCCCAGATTACAGCTGTTCTATTTGCTGAAACGTTTTCTGTTATTTTTGCCAGCGTTGCTCCTCGAGGACCTCGGGCTCCTCCTTGGTTGTGAGCGTCCTGTGAAAGGAGGAGGAGACTGAGCTGGGAGTTCAGTCCCCGCTGTAGATGATCTTTATGGTGGCCACGTCGCGCTCCTCTGCAGGCTCGGCGCCTCTCTGAGTGTTTCCTGTAGAGAAGAGGCTCGAGTTGACCTGGAGGATCCACTCTGTGATCCTCTGCTCGCTGTAGTACTCGTCATCACCGCCATCGTCCTCCTCCAGTGTCTCTGCGTGACCTCTGACCTCTGAGTCCTCAGATGATGTTTCAGCAGCTGAGTCATCGGAGCAGAACTCTCTCTGCCGTCGCCGCTCCTCACAGGCGCCGCCGTCATCTTTAACTATGACCGGCATCGTTGTCGTACGGCCACCGTCCACACCAGTGATGTCATCGCTCTTCTTCTGCTGTTCCAGCCGCTCAGCAAGTGCCGGTCTGCTGTGGATTTCGCTGAGTCTGTCTGACTGTTGGATTGGTTTCCCCCACTTTGCCACAAACACATGAAGGATCGTATTTCTGATGGCAGGCGGAGCTGCAGGGACTTCTCCTCTGCCGGGTCTGCAGCCCCTGATGGGCGGCAGAGGGATGTTAGCAGCTTGTTTCAGCTCAGACTGGCCCATCTGTGATGACCACTGACCCGTGTTTAACCTGCTCACGGTGTGAAGGTTAGAAGATGATCTGTTGATCCGCCGGACACTAATCTCCAGAGTCTGACTCGTCTCCTCGCTGATAGGCAGACCCTGGCGCCCGGACTTCCCGCTCCTCTTTAAATGAAACCGATCGTGTTGTCTATGCACGGCTGCATCCGAACTTCTCATCGCTCCTGTTTGCTGTTGGCTCACCAGATGGATCGGACGCGAGCCCTCCACCTTCTTTTAAACGCTCCGAGAGACGGGCGCCTCCTTCACCCACGTCCCAGCTCAGCCCCGAGGAGTCACCTGATCTGTAACAGTACTCCATGGCAGGCCGGCGAGGACTCAGACTCTTCATCAGCTCATTCACTGCAGACGAAGAGCCACCCATCACCAGTGCACAAACACAGAGCCTTTAAAGAAGCGCAGAAAGGAAACTGTGACGTTTGCACAGGGCTGGAGGCTTTTACAGCATCAGATTAACATAAATCAATAAACACATTAAAAACTGATTAAAACTGAAATCAGACGTCACAGTAAATATTTTAGGTGCAGGTTTAACCTCAGAAAAGAAACAAGCCAGAATGGATTCAGTCAATTTATAATTACAGTTGATTCTTGAATGATAATAACTGCAGTAAAGTTTTAACATGGGAGTCTATGAGACTGACTCGCTGCTGGAGCCCCTGCTGGACATCAGAGGAACTGCAAGTTTGGCACAGCCCCACAGGATGTCTTTAAAATGTCCCTAAAGCATTATTATTATTATTATTATTATATTTTTTTTTTTTTTGCAGTTTTTTGCAGTTTTTTGCAGCTGTATGTGAGGCCTGATGTCGGAGTTTTCGGTTTATTGTCCCGTCTCTGATAAAATCTACTTGAATTTAAATAAATGCATTTCTCAGCTGCCTCTGTCGCCTGATGAATCCTCCTGTAAAATATTCACAGGTGAGATCTGATCTGCAGCCATGGACGTTGGACATGATCATCGGAGCAGGAAGTGATGGCGGGACCGCAAACCCTAAACCCGAGACTTCAGTTTCCAGTCACGTTCTCTTTTAAAAAGCTCCTTTATCCAGTCCCACTTCCTGCTCACCTAATGAAGTCTGTGCACATGGAGGAGGGGGAGGGGCAGTTATTGCAGTGTGCTGATTGGCTCACTGTCAAATGTCCAGACAGTGCAGCGCGTTCAGTCCACCGCCAATAGGGTTGCCAACCGTCCCTTAAAAAACGGAATCGTCCCGTATTTCGAAACAAAAGTACACGTCCCGTATTGAGCTAATAAGGGACGCACTTTGTCCCGTAATACAGTGAGAATCAAAAGTACACAGCAAATTCAAAAGTGTTAAATTTTTTGGTGTTAATAGTCTCCTTGCAAAAGTAGAGTTAATTTTACTCTAAGCAGAGTCACATTCTTTTAATGTAACTCTGAGGTGTAAAATGATAGTAGTTAAAATCGAGTGTTAAAAATGAGTGTTTCTCTGTCAAATCTGGAGGTGTTACAATGGAAACATTAACTCTTGACGTCTTAACTCTGAACTCCTAGAGGGGCTATGACACCAACAGAGTAAATTCACAGACTCCGCCCCCAGCACGGCTCCAATCGAAGCTGAAGTGAAGCCGTTTCAGAACATTTTGCTCTACATATTTGAGTTGTTTGCCATGCTTGGTAAGTCATTTTTTCAAAGATTGTTTCAATTATTATTATGAGCTTTTACTTCTGTGGCTCTTTGGAGTTGAGACAAAGCTGTGTGAAAGGCATTAGCCATGTTGCTCGCTGATAGCATAATATTCTGTTTTAGCTAGCTGAAAGGTATTGTTTGCGGGCAAATACCACAGCCTTGAAAAAAAGCTTGCATGTAAATTTTCAGTCAAACTTTTGGTCAAATACACCTAAAACAATGTCTAGAATGTGAAATGTTGGTATAATGGTGCTACTTGAAGCCTGAAAACGATCGCCCATAAAAAAAAAAAACTAAAAAAAAACGAGCAAACAGCAGTAGCAGACGTCCTGACTGGATTCTACGTTAGCATAGATCCCTCCAGAGTTTTGTGCACACGGTTTAGGTAAAAATGAAAAAGGTTGAGGTTTTACATTTAGTTCAGTATTACCTGTTGCCTGTGTCCTTGTTTTTTGGGAAAATACTTTACACAAGTAATGGCTGAAAGAGGATTCCTTTTTTTTTTTTTTACTGTGCTGCAATTGATTACTGGATTATTTGTGCCATTAATTAGTGTCAACTAATTTTTATTCGATCTCCACACAGGATATGCTTGTGAAGATGGAATATGGGGGAGAGCAGAAGTGCGTTGAAATTCCACAAAGGGATGAATGAAGGACATGCATATTGTATTGAAGAAATAAGTGATGAGAATGCTGTTATTTGCATTTACCATGTCAGACCTTTTGATAAACAAAATTCTAATGAAAGTGAGAACATGTATACTGTTACATCTTTCAGAAAATGTTTTGAAATTGTGGTGCACAGTTCAGAATAAATGTTTTTCAAAAACCATTGCATCTTTTTAGTAAATGTTTATTTCCAAAAGAAATTTCTAGAAGTTCAGAACAGTAAAATTCCCGCTTTTTAGAATGAATTAGAAGATAACTCTTACGTAGTTAAACTAAAATACTCTTTGAGAGTTAATATATAAACTCTTAACACCAAGTGTTAAATTATCAACTCCAGACAGATTTGGTGTTTAACACTAAATCAGAGTTAACGTACCAACTCTCCAAAAAGAGTTAAATTAACACTCTCTGGTGTGGACCCATATAGACACTTTAATAGTGTTGAAATCAAATCCGACAGTGTTAATTTGGACATGCTGGATTTACTGTGTAGTCTATAACTTTTAATGGAATTAACGCTTTGTTTGAAAACATAATTCCCAGCCCCTCTCCTGCTTTGTGACCAATGAGCTGACAGCACACTTACGAGTATGACAATTCAGATTACCGCTCATCTCATTGGTCGAGGAAAGGTCGCTTACGGAGAAAATACCGGAGGACAACAGATGACCACAACAAGAAGCACGGCCAACAGGGAAACAAACCCCGACACTGCGGTGCAAGTCTCGGACGACAGTACACCTAAAGCTGGGCAAACACTGTGCAATTTTTTTCAGTCACGTTATTCAGCTCCTGCTCAAACTGCACGATTGACTCGCAGTTGGTAGGTCACGATGCAGGGTCTCACACTATACCGCCCGATGCTCTGATGCGACCTGAGTGCTCACACTGTGCCTCCATAACATGAAGGTTATAACAGAAAATCTGTCGCGCTCTCTCTCTCCGTCTTTCACTCACTCACACAGACACGCACACCACCACCATCAACTTTGCTAAATTGCTAATGAAAAACATTGATCGGGCAGCTGTGACTGAGCAGCAGTGTCGATCCAACTATTTTCACGGTTGTGTACCTCCATCGCTTGTGTCCAGATCACACGCTGCACAGCCGTGCTGCTCCATCTTTTACACCAACGTTTACGTGTTTGCGCGCGAGCAGTGTGAGCGGCTGTGATGAGACCCTCACGAGCGATTGATGATCGGGAGCTGGTCGTGAGGTGTTAATCACTTCTCGTTACCCCACGTATACTACACGATGCACGATGAAGGCCAAAATCGGTCCGATCACTCAAAAATCGGCTCAAAATGGGCCTAAAACCGCACAGTGTAAGCCCAGCATTAGAGCAGCAATGTTTGTTCAGAGAAAGGGAAAAATGGGAAAAGGAAAACACCTGGCTGGAAAAAGTTAATATGGGCATGTGCAGTGAATATCAGCGCTATGTGGCCAGGAGTGTGATAATATAATTTATTTTGTGTAATAAACAACTGTAAGGATAGATGAGTACAACAAATAGATGACTAATACATAAAAGTAATACATAGATGAATAATGATGATGAGTTAAGATGCGTAATCATGGGAACAAGCGGGTTTACAAACAGGAGCAGCTGATTAGCATTAAGCCAATTGTACTAAATGCACTAAATGTGCACTGTTACAAGAATGTTTTTCTTTCTATTGTTTTCTATTATTTTAAGTTAAGCAGGACAGAGTGCTTTTAAAGAAATATTTACTTATATTCTCAAAAGTTAAGCATGACAGGCTTCTGTTTAAGAAGGAGACCTGTTTTATCGTGTTAATGTCATTTTGAGCTAAAAAATAAATGGCTAAATGATCATTTGTTTCACATGTGTTCATATCACAAAGAATATGCATCTACTTAAATCAAATTCAAGTCAAATGGTTAAAAAAATAATTTCACACACAAAAAAAAGAGCTAGAAAATTCACCACACTGGGAAGGGTGAAGACAACTGGGTCGCCCGGCCCTGGCCACGAGGTGTCCCTTATTTATTTTTCAGGGAGTTGGCAACCCTAACCGCCAACAAACACGTGCACGCCACTCACAACAGTGCGTCTGATGAACTGAAGCTCTAAAGTTGCAGCGTGGCCTCTGACATCGAACACCACCTGTACGGGCCGAGACTCACCTGGTGATCTCACTCTTTCCACCAACAGCCAGCGAGGAAGGTGTGTGTGTGTACTCTTCTATAACAGAGGGTCTTCCACTCTGGTTTATCACACTGGTTTTGATGGAACAGGCTGTGATGCTTCTGGCTGTTTTAAGCCTGCAGTAATCCAGCTGTCCTGATAATCATCGACCTGGATCAGAACAGCTGTTTTTGTTCTACAGGAAGTTGTTTACATCGAGCTGTGACTTAGGGGGCTTTAAGTAATTCGATTACATGGAATTTTGTTCCACAAGCACAAAGTAAAACACTTAACTTAATGGAACACGGTCTATCCACGCTTATTTTCTTAATAATTTTAAAATAAATGATATGTGATTACCTGGGTGTCGTTCCCCTCCTCTGAAATCACTAAAAACCAAAGTTAACCCTTTTCAAACAATTTTCAACTCCATTTAAAGACGAAACACAGGATCTTATTACCCTCTGAATATGACTCTTTTTGTTTTTACCCAAACAAAAAGATCCAAACATGTAAAAACCGTCCAGTAAAATTTGTTTTCATACAGAAAATGTCTGTGGTCAGTTTTAAAGTCACGAATAAAGTGCAGCATGCCGTAACAGTGGGAAAAACACTTCTACCAATGAAATGTGCTTCTTTTCATGAACAGCTCTGAGCCGTAAAGATGACATCATCACAGAGCCAGCACTTATATGTAGTGATGCGCGAATCATGAATGAATCGTTCAGTACTCGAGAATCACTTTATTGACCCATGAATCATGATTCACAAGCCCAACTGACTCACTGACTCATCCCTGTTGCTGTTAGCAAACTAATTTCATTAGTAGAAATATATCTAGCTTATAATTAATATTGTGGAGAAAAACACAACATCCAGTATCTTAACAAAAACATTTCTGCTCTGAACTGGAAGAAAAAACCCTGAGTAGAAGCTCACATCATGCGGAGCCCCGCACGGGACATGGGAGAAAAAAAAAATTAAGACGGACTTTTGCGAGATCTCACAAAAGTTTCATACATCTCCGAAAACGTCGGAGCACTTTTGCAAATATGTGATGTCTTGTAAACTGAGCAGATATCTGACGTTTACACAACTACATTCACGCCTCAAAGTATCTTAAAAGTGTATTTTGTGACCCAGAAAGAGTAATATTACAACTAAGTAGCTGCTATTGTTGGAATTCAACTTTTGCCAGATCTCAAAAAGTTTTGCGAGATCCCGAGTTTGTTTTGCGAGATCTCGCAAAAGTCCGTCTTAATTTTTTTTCTCCCATGTCCCCTGCGGGGCTCCGTACACATCAAGACAATAGCTCCTTGGTTCACAGTAGCATCGCTCTGCTAACATCTGGACTGACATGTGGAGCTGGCTACAGTCCAGGAGAATTCACATTCATATAAGATCCTGTCTGGAGCTGTAGCTGAGAGGCTAAAGAAAGGCATGTCAAACATTATCAGTGAAACACAATCAGGTTTTTTGAAAGGAAGACTAATTCATAACAATATTAGGCTGGTTTTGGATCTCCTTGAATACAGTGAATTAATCCAAGAGAGAGGATACATCCTGTTCTTGGATTTTTACAAAGCATTTGACTCAGTTGAACATACGTTCATATTAAAAACTCTGCAGTCTTTTGGTTTTGGAGAGGAATTTATCAGTGTTATAGAGATGCTATATAATGACATTAACAGCTCTGTTTTGCTAGAACATGGTACATGTTCAGGGTTTGAGGTTAATAGAGGGATAAGGCAGGGATGTACAGTGGGGCAAAAAAGTATTTAGTCAGCCACCGATTGTGCAAGTTCCCCCACTTAAAATGATGACAGAGGTCAGTAATTTGCACCAGAGGTACACTTCAACTGTGAGAGACAGAATGTGAAAAAAAAATCCATGAATTCACAGCTCACCACTTCTGTTCATCATGGTTGCTGAGCTGTTGTCTATTTTGATTAAAAACAGTCACAAATCAAATCAAATCAAATCACTTTTATTGTCACATCACATGTGCAGGTACATTGGTACAGCACATGTGAGTGAAATTCTTGTGTGCGAGCTTCACAAGCAACAGAGTTGTGCAAAATACAATAATGTAAACAAGCAAAATACAAGAATGGCTACATCTGAAACTAATAAATATATGTACAATATATAATAGTATATGCATTTCTGGATGTGTATACTAAATATTTTTCTACGTGTGTGTGTGTGTGTGTGTACACATATTTTACAAATTAAATAGAGTAAACAATAAATAAAATATATAAAATATACAGAGTTGAATATGTGCAAAACAGTGGCATTACTGTACAGTATGGAGTGCATAATGTTGAAGTTCCAGTAGTGGAGGTGAGGTGTCTATGAAGTGTTCAGCAGTCTGATGGCCTGGTGGAAGAAGCTGTCTCTCAGTCTGCTGGTACGGGACCGGATGCTGCAGAACCTCCTTCCTGATTGAAGCAGTCTGAACAGTTTATGGCTGGGGTGACTGGAGTCCTTGATGATCCTCCCCGCTTTCCTCAGGCACCGCTTCCTGTAGATGTCTTGGAGGGAGGGAAGCTCACCGCCAATTATCCGTTCAGAGCACCGCACTACTCGCTGGAGAGCTTTGCAGTTGTAGGCGGTGCTGTTGCCATACCAGGTGGTGATGCATCCAGTGAGGATGCTCTCAATGGCACAGCGATAGAAGGTCCTGAGGATGCGGGGGCTCATGCCGAATCTTTTCAGTCTCCTGAGAAAGAAGAGGCGCTGCTGCGCCTTCTTCACTGTTTTGTTTATGTGTACTGACCACGTAAGATCCTCAGCCAGATGTACTCCAAGGAACCGGAAGCTGCTCACTCTCTCCACAGCAGCGCCGTTGATGGTGATGGGGGTGTGTACTTCTCTGCACCTCCGGAAGTCCACTATCAACTCCTTTGTCTTTGCGACGTTGAGGGTGAGATGGTTGTCTTGACACCAGTGGGTCAGGGCGCTGACCTCCTCCCTGTAAGCCGTCTCATCACCATTGGTGATAAGACCCACCACTGTAGTGTCGTCCGCAAACTTCACAATGATGTTGGAGTTGTTAGTGGCTGTGCAGTCGTAGGTGTAGAGTGAGTACAGGAGAGGGCTCAGTACACACCCCTGTGGAGCACCAGTGTTCAGTGTGATGGGGGATGAGGTGATGCTGCCCAGTCTGACCACTTGGCGTCTGTCAGACAGGAAGCTAAGGATCCAGCTGCAGAGGGAGCTGCTCAGTCCTAGATCCTGCAGTTTCCTGTCCAGCTTCGAGGGAACGATGGTATTGAATGCTGAGCTGTAATCTACAAACAGCATTCTCACATACGTGTCTCTCTTCTCCAGGTGTGACAGGGCAGTATGTAGTGTCAGGGCTATGGCATCATCAGTGGACCTGTTGTGGCGGTATGCGAACTGTAGAGGGTCCAGTGAGTCGGGTAGTGCAGAGCAGATGAAGTCCCTGACCAGCTTCTCGAAGCATTTGCTTACGATGGGGGTCAGGGCTACAGGTCGCCAGTCGTTCAATGAGGAGATGGTGGAGGATTTGGGTACAGGGACGATGGTGGCCATTTTGAAGCAGGCTGGGACTACAGACAGAGAGAGGGAAAGGTTGAAGATGTGCGTGAACACTCCAGCCAGCTGAGCCGCGCATGACCTGAGGACGCGGCCGGGAATCCCGTCCGGACCAGTAGCTTTGCGTGCGTTCACCTTCCTGAAGCACTTCCGCACATCCTCCTCAGACACAGTGTGCGCACTGACGTCATCCGTGGTGCGCACATAACTGTCCGGTCTCATGGTGTTCGCTGTGTCGAATCTAGCGTAGAATATGTTTAGATTCTCACACAGAGAGGCCGTGGTCTGCGGTGTGCTGGGTCTCCCTCTAAAGTCTGTGATCGTGTTTAGTCCCTGCCACATACTCCGAGGGTTGTCAAACTGTTGCTCCACCCTGTCCCTGTACTCACGTTTGGCTGCTTTGATTGTCTTCCGGAGTTGGTAATGTGCGTGTTTGTAGTCCAATGTGTTCGCGGAGGCAAAGGCGGTGAGGGGTTAACTGTGATGGGTGAACAGATAATAATCGGTCAGCTCGCAGATGATACCACCCTGTTTCTAAGAAATGAGGACCAGATTCCTTTACAGGCGATCAACCACTTCTCCAAAGCTTCTGGCCTACAGCTGAATATTAATAAATGCGAAAATCTCTCTCTGTATGAGTGTCCCCTGCAAGCAATAAATAATATACAGATCAAAAAAGAGGTTAAGTATCTAGGCATTGTAATTTGCAAGGATAAGACATCAACAGAAAATAAAAATATCTGTACCAATATAGAAAAGTGTAAGTCAATTTTAAACAGGTGGCTGCAAAGGGACATAACTCTGTTTGGGAGAATCTTGCTAACCAAAATGGACAGTCTGTCCAGACTAATGTATCCAGCCTTTTCTCTGCCCATACCTCCAAAACTAATTAAATCTATAAATAATCTTAATTTTAGGTTCATATGGAGGAACAAATGTCATTATATAAAGAAAAATGATATGATTAAGAATTATGAAGAGGGTGGGGCTAATGCCATTGACTTTGATGTTAAGAATGGTGTACTAAAATTGAAATGGTTAAGATCTTTCATTAGGAACATTCATTTTGGAACATTATTCCCAATGTGATTTTTGGCAAAATGGGTGGAATAGACTTTTTGTTACGTTGTGACTTTGATTGCAGTTCGTTACCTGTTAAACTCTCAGCTTTCCATCAGCAGGTCCTTCTCTACTGGAAATTAATCTATAAACATAACTTTACTCCTCACAATACCCCTATATGGAACAACAGGTATATCCGTTTGTGTAGGAAATCTGTGTACGTGGATGAATGGAGATCTAAAGGGATTTGGGCTGTAGCTCATTTTATGGATGATAATGGGGTCTTATTAAAACATGAGACGTTTTGTGAGAAATTTGATGTAAGATGTACTGTTAAGAGATATAAATCCCCAGTGAAAGCCATCCCAGTCCCTTTGAGATCAACAATAAAAGAAGATATTGTGCACTCTAAAATTTCTCCTGGACTGAGGCAGCTCTGCATAGCTGGAGTTGAATTTGGTGACAGCAGGTTTACAAACAAAGTGATCAGGAATATTTTGATAAACGAAATTTGCCCAAATCCGGTTAAAAGAAATTATATCCTTAAAGAATTTGAGACCATGGAGGTTAACGCGATAAGAAAAAAGTATATCTCACTTCCTCTTTCCCCTAAAGTAAAAGAGGTTCACTTTAAAATCATTAATGAGGTTTATCCAACCAATGAATTCTTAAGACGGAAATTTAACTTAAAGTGAACGCCTGCACATTTTGTGAAAATGATATTGAAAGTCTGGATCACTTGTTTTTCAACTGTGAATCAGTGCACTCCTTCTGGACTGACATGTGGAGCTGGCTACAGTCCAGGAGAATTCAGTTACCACATTTGACGGTGACAGTAATAAAATTTGGAATACTTGCTGAGAATGCAGATTTTGACCTGTTGATTAGGACGTTTTTGTTAATGGGAAATTTTTTTATTCACAAATGCAGATACTTTAAAGCTAAACCATGTATAAACAGATGGCTGAATGACTTTAAACTCTGGGCTAAGTCGCTGAAACTCGTGAATACTAAGAAAGCCCATAAACTTGTTGTTTTATTTAAAGAGTTTAATCTATGTTAAAAAAAAACCCTCCCTATTTTATAATCATGACTGCCCTTTTTGCTCATGTTATTTTTTGCCTTTGGTTCAAATCCTTCAGTGACTGTTCTTTCTTTTTGTACTAACTCTTTTAGTTTTGTGCTTATTGCTTTTTTGTTTTTTTTGTTTTTTTTTCTTGCTATAATGCTCAACCGAGGATGTAACATAATCAGATTAATGACGGTGTATGTTATACTGTTGTTTGTAAATAAAGTTTAAAAAAACAAAAAACAAAATCGCTCTGCTAACATGCTAACAGCACATTTGAGCTACTCACCCCCTCCCTCCTGGCTCAAAGCTTCTTCTTGGTTGGTAACCAATGTGGCTAACAGCTCAGTGGACATTTAAATGAGAAAGTATACTGTATATTTGACACATTTAAGGAAAATACTAATAAAATAAAAATAAACAAAATAAATGTTCCCTTTAGAATTTTGTGCTCTTTTTTGCTCTGTAAAATAGTTGTTTTCTTTTAGAATCACTAATCTTAGCAGTAGGATTTAAAAACAAAATCACAAACAGGAAATAACCCCACACAGCACATGAAGCAGAAACAGCTGAACCATGAGGGAACACTGTCCCCCTGTGGTCAATGTCGGGAACTACAACAGTAATAATAATAATGAGACGAAGTCACGTATGAGGCGTGAATTTTTATTTGATCATAAACTTCTGGCTTTAATTTATCTGAAGAAGATTTTATATTTTTGTGCGTTTATAATGAGCCAGTATGAATAAATCTGCACATTGACCTGAGCATTAATGTGATGAAACAGAAACCAGCGCGACAGCGCCCCCTGCAGATCATTCCCGGGAGCTCTCCCTGGTGTCAGGAGATCAGCTCAGAAATGTGAGAATTGAATAATTTGTGGATTTTAGAAGAAGCTGATTTTGAGAACGATAATGGCGTGATTTTATTGTGAAAGCTGGTGCCGGAAGTTCCCCCGTGTTTTTCTGGATGAAGATGAGCAGCGGGTCGTGCACGCGCTGAAGTAAAGCGGGAAAACTTCTGACCGACGAGGATGGGATTCGAACCCACGCGTGCAGAGCACAATGGATTAGCAGTCCATCGCCTTAACCACTCGGCCACCTCGTCATATCGGCGTACCCGCATCAACCCCCAGGAAAGAGGCGCGCGGAGGTCAGACATTGTGGGATTGAGGAAAAACACGAGAAAAGTGTGCGCGGAGATTGTGGGGATCACTCGGGCCGTGCGTGCGCGCGCGCGTTTGTGAGGAAGCCGTCAGTGAGTGTGGAGGCGCCCACCACAGGACAAACCTGAAGGTGGAGGCAGATTCCACGTGTGCTCATTCATGACGAGAGGCAGAAACTCTGCAATAAAGGTGAAAAATATATTTAAAAAATAATAAAAAGTTTAACAGCAGGGACAGTAATGTAACGAGTAACGAGAGTATTTCAGCAGAACTTCAAAGTACAACAAACTTTTATTGGCAGTGACAACAGAGCCAAAGTCTGAGATCATTAAACGTGCGAACTGCATCTGCCTGTGTGTCGCGTTTGTTGTGGATGGAGCTGCCTGTGGGGTGTCGACAGTTACACCAGCAGAGGGCGCTGTGAGCTCCACCTGGCTGCACCTGGAGGCTTCTGCTGCTTTTATCTGAGGCAGGATCACTGAGGCGCTGTGAGAGCAGGAGTGAGTCATGTTTAACCAGCATCCAGCTTCGCTCTCTAAACGCCGCTTTTTGTTTGCGTGGGAGAATTTCAAGGTGAACCCGACACCTGGCCTCCGCGGGGAGGGAGGACGTCACGCGGCTGTGTCAGATCAGCTGGCACTATTCGCCGTTTGCAGACGTGAACGGCACAGAGTGTGAGGACGGGGCCGAGCAGCAAAAGATCTGGGTCTCTGCCGAGAGCTGGCAGCTTTCTGAGGAGCTCCAGCTTCCTGTAAAGCTCGGAGAAAAGGGAACATCGGTTTGTGGTTATAAATATATGTAGGTGAGCGTGTGACGCGGACTCTGCGCTCCCACGGGTGGGAGAGGTGTGGAGGAAACGGGCCAGGTCACAGTTTGTAAACCCTAAACTGTACCAGAGACGGCTCAAGGCTTCACGTACCTGAAGGCTCGGGTACTGCTGACCTCTGAACCTCCACCTCGTGAGCACTTCCTGTGTCGCAGAACCTCCGTCACCATTATTATCACTATTAATTATTTTTTGTGCAGGTGTGCATTTATTTTTCCACCAGGTTGGATTCTCCCGCCTGAGCTGTGAACATCCACGTATGATGGGGGATCATCTCTTTTATTTGGCGCCCAGCATTCATCAGTTCGGGGTTCCTCAGCCTGGAGAACCTCGTTCGGTTCTCAGCTTTCTGCGTTTCTTGTTTTGCTCATTTTCAGATTCATTTGACGTCTGGTTGTGGTTTGAGTGCAAACGCAGCCCTTCACAGGTGGCGAACAGCTCGTGTTCTCGCCGCTTGGCCAGTTTTATTTGCCAGTCGGTTTATATAAAGCAAAAGATGTAAAATGGTACTCAGACGAATTGTTGAGGTGCTCTTTTAGCGCACACTGGTGTGATTTCAGCTCAGAAAACCAAAGGTAGACATTTTTGTGTCTGATTGGATCCTGCCAGCAGCTCGGAGTGTGAGTTAGAAAGCACCAAACAGCCCTGTTCGGGTTAAAAGGCGGCGTGGAAGTGCAGAGCATTTAGTGCGAAGCTTTCAGCGTTCAGAAATAGCAGACACTTTGTCTTTGATTTCATTGTCCAAATCCCTGCTGACAGATTCACATGCGTATAATAACATTCCCGACATCTCGTCCGCACGCCCTCCACGCACGGATGTAGGGCCTCCTCTCTGAGTCAGGACTGGGCATGCTCCGACCAGGAGGAACCTGCAGGAGCTCTACGCTGATAAAAGCTCCAGTTACACATTATGTAACCTGGCTTTAAAGTCCCAGTCCGCCAGGTTTCTGCAGGGAGGGAACACACACACACACACACACACACACACACACACACACACACACACACACACACACACACACACACACACACACGAGTGCTGGGTTTGCTGTGATGGCCAACATATCAGCCCACACTGCTGCTTTCTCTGAGCCTGGGTTTAAAATAGCTCAGCTGATATTTGTGAGGGTTTTATATAATCAGCACCTCCTGATCTCCTCTTCCTCTTCATGCTGGAGCTTGTATCCTATTCTTTTTCTGCCTGAATCTCTTTCACTCTCTCTGACAAAAGCAGCAGGATGAATCTGTCAGAGAGAAGTAGCCCGTCTGCCCTCACACAGACAGACATTAAAAATCCTCCTCTTCATCATGCTTCATCGCGCTCTGCCTATGAGGTAAACATGCAGCGAGCACAAAGGATGATCGGTACGCTAATGGTCCTGCATTTTACTCTTCCTACACAAACTGAAGAGCCCGTTTATCTGTGACAGCTTCCGTCTGTGCGCTCTTTACTGCGGGCTGCTGGGCTCGTTACGCAGCATGCACGAGCGCTGAAACAGAGACGGGCTGGACGCTGTGTAGGCACAGTGACCTCACAGCGGCCATATTTTTGGTCACACGATGTCATTAAAGATGCTCCGACAGGATCAGACAGCACAAACAGGGAGGCTGTGGGTTAAAGAGGCCACGCCCCTAATAGCGCAGACTTGAATGTGAGTTATAAAAACGTTATGAGGGGGAAATTATCCACAGAAACAGCTCCTGTATCGTCCTGTAAGCATGTTTGTTTCTGCTGTAAAGTTTTAACGTGGGAGTCTATGGGCACTGCTCACTGCTGCCTCTGCTGGATGTAGGAGGAACTGCAGCTCGTGCAGGCTGTGTCTCCACAGACCCCACAGAAGGGTTACATCAGCTGACTGAACTCAACCCCCAGGGCTCTGAGGACAGATCAGATTACGTATGTTAAAGTCACCGCCAAACTAAAGCCTTTTTTCACTCTGCACAGTGGGCGGAGCCTCGTGTCGCGGAGCTTTGAGGGGGTTTTGGGACTTTTGCTGCTTGGCTTGCCTCGCTGTCTAACCTCCTGCGGGTGACCTCTCAAATCCTGCAATGCATTAGACAGACAGAGGAGTATGCACAGGTGTGTCTCTCCTGAAAGAGGTGTGGCCACAGCTGGAATATGGAAACCACACGAGGAGGAGGACTCTTCAAACAGGAGCCGTTCTTTAGTTTGTGCTCGTGTTCTTATCAGGGGTCAGTGCAGAGTTGGTCAAACATGATGCTTTAAAGGGAACAATGTCTCTTTTTCGCCCTCTTTCCTCACCTCCTGCTTCGCATCTTTGGTGGGAGGGGCTAAGGTGGTAAGGAAATGAGTCCTTTCGGGCTGGTTTCCTCCTTCTCCTTTCTCCCAGCCTGCTTTGATTGATCTTTTGGAGTAAATAAATCATTGATCTGAATCGTTACCGGGTGGATTTCTGTCTTTGGAGACGCCACGTGGACGTGCTGCAGATTGTTGAGTGATCCTCCCCTGCTGCATCACTTTGACCTGTCTGAATGCAGGTGAGGCTGATTACATCACCGAGGCACAGCGCGCTGATCGCCGGATCGGAGTCGCCATTAGTGGAATTATTTCCTGCTGCTGTGAAAAAGCCCACGGCTGTGATTCATCCACAAACAGCAAAGACAGAAACTCGACTGAGACAGAATCTGTTTAAAACCTTTTAGTGTCCTTGTTCGCTTTAGTTTCACAGCACAAAGATTAAATATGAATTCATGAATGTTCATATTTGTATTTTCAGAAGTTAATCTAAACTATTATCCTCTGTGAAATATGTCAGATGATCGGGTAGATGATGGAAACATTATTAAAGAAGTTTTTCAGACGATATTTTTAATCAGCTGCGAATTTCCAGTGTTTTCCTTCTGGATACGTGTGAAGAATAAAAACAAAAGGTTCTAACACATGGAGTCATCAGAGAGCCTGAAAATAATCCTTGTTCAGTGTTTAATTCCTGAATCCTGAAGAAATAATCCAGGATCTGTGAAGGAAAAGAAATAACTAGAAATCAGACGGAGTCAGAGCCGGTGGAGGGAGCAGACTCCACAGTTTGGGTCAAACACAGAGCACCTGACTGGAGGGACCTGGATGCTGAGGGAAGGACCCGGACTGTGGAGGGCTTCTAGACCTGACTGCAGCCGGTGCAGTGAAGCTCAGCATTGTGGAAGAGCTGGAGGCGGGACAGAGAGGCCCGACTGACACCAGTGTAGGTGTACAACTGACAGGAAACGAGAGCATGAACGACAATTTCACAATCTCTCACAGGAAGCTCTGACCCGGATATGGAGCGGCAGTGAAAGAAGCTCTGTTTAAACCCTGAGGTCAAAGCCGGGGTCAGAGGTTTTTGGCATCGGTGGACAAGCGGATCAGAATGTCTCCTCTGATGGAGTCAGAGGAGATGAAAAGGAGCGTTCCTGTCTTATCCTCATTCAGGCGAAGGAAGCTCTGAGCCATCCGGTTCTTGATGTCCTGATTGATACGATGATGCTATCCACCTGGACTTGTTGGGACTGAGGGGGAGCTAAAGTGGAATATCATCAGCATAGAGGAGATACCAAAACCCACACACTGACTTATAAGAGCTGCTCATTTGTAAACGTCACAGGTGACTGCTGGTGAATATCCACGATGGTGCTGAGAGTTATTAATATTACTGGAGGATCTGAGGGTGTTGATGCTTCAGTATGTGGCTCTTTATCTCACAGGCCTGAGAGTCAGCCTTGAATCCTGATGCCCTCCTCTTTATATTCCTCTGTGTGTGTGTGTGTGTGTGTTAGATTCTGCTGAGATACAGCAGCCTCTCTTCACACATGCAGTGCATACAAACAGCCAGCACCCACACAGCTCACACTCACACACACACCATGACAAAAGCCAGCAGCCACCCACACACACTCATATCCATGCACATACATACCCCTGAACACACACACACACACACACACTCAAAAGCTAAGGGCCTTTTGTGCTGCAGTGAGCATCCACCCATGTGTTGGTCTGTCCGTCCATCCACAGCCCCGGTCTCTCCTCATGCCAGAATCACCTCACCCAGCAGGGCTGCTGGAGCCACCTCCGCTGACTCCCTTCGATGTGGAGTAGCAGCTCGTGGCTGAGCTCCTCACCCTCCTCACCCTTCAGACGAAGCTCATTTCTGCTGCCCGTGATGACAGCTGAGGGTAAGGACATCGATCGACTGCTAAATCACCTTTACCTTCACACTCAGCTGTCTCTCTGGCATGCCCGGGGTCTGGTGGCGTACCTCACCAAGAACTGAACCACCTTCAAGGTTAAACCTGATGCTAGGTGACTTTCTCACTGTGGGTCAGAATGCGTTTTGTTCTTCAATGACTAATCTGCAGCTGGGTCCGTGATCCAGAGGACAGGTTGGAGATGATGACCGCTGCAGGCGATCGTGGCTCAAGAGTTGGGAGTTCGCCTTGTAATCGGAAGGTTGCCGGTGTCGTTGGGCAAGACACTTCACCCGTTGCCTACTGGTGGTGGTCAGAGGGCCCAGTGGCGCCAGTGTCCGGCAGCCTCGCCTCTGTCAGTGCGCCCCAGGGTGGCTGTGGCTACAATGTAGCTTGCCATCACCTGTGTGTGAATGTGTGTGTGAATGGGTGGATGACTGGATATGTAAAGCGCTTTGGGGTCCTTAGGGACTAGTAAAGCGCTATATAAATACAGGCCATTTACCATTTACCAGTCACAGCAGACCAACACGCTAACATTCATCATGACAAACAGACTGACAGTGAGGACGCGGCACAGAGGAGACAGCAAAGCCACAATTCAACAGTGAGACAGAGATCTTCGTCATGATGGTGCATCGCTATGGTGACCATCCGATTTTAGGATTTAGGCGCTGAGCATGAAACTTTTTTGGTTCAAAGGTTTTCTGGTCTCCTCTTAAACTGACCAATCAGAGCTGAGCATGCAGATCAAAGAGCCTAAGGAAAGCCAGAGAGAGAGCTGTCTGCTGAAAAACCATAGGCCATCGAATTAATTTTGATCTGATGGGGAGGAAATGAGCAGCAGACGGGACAGACGCCTCAGCGACTGGAGAAGCAGTACGGGGCTCGGGTCAAAGTGGCCACATTAATAGGAACAGAAGCGTGTTACAGTAACAACTGTGTGGCTGACAGGACGACTGAAAATCAGACGACTGCGCTTTGAAGGAGGACTTGAGCCTCACTCTGTGTTTTATAATGGCGTTCACCATGGTAACCGACGCAGCAGATCTGACCTGCTCCTGATCGGTGATCAGCGAGTACCAAAAATACCCCAACTGACCAATCAGGTCTGTGGACGAGAGCGTCATCCTACGTGAAGATCAGAGCGTCTTTAGTGTGTTTATTTGACGATCAGGAGGAAATCTCGTGAGGAACTTTATCCCGATTTTGTCCCGTTGGCTGTGTCAGCTAGGCGCCATGACCGCTTTACGTGCCTCCGCGTGGCGAGCAGGACGCCTGTCTGTGTTTACTGTCGCTGATCCTCAAAAGTTTCTCCAAATTAGATCAAGAATCAGACGAAATCTGCTCGCATATTTTTTCAGACTGTACGGCAAACAGACTGTGTCATCTGGCCCAGTAAATCACCACAGTCCCTGCGGCGGCTGTGCAAATGGCACATGGATTATCCATTCATCACGGTGGTCTCTCTCCCCTTTCTCTCTCTCATTCTCCGTGGCCTTATTCAAAGTGCTCTAATTAATCAGCCTTAAATAGATGGACAGACCTACATTACTGACACAGCTCCTCCTGCACCATGTACTATTTAACACACAGATGGCTCTGCAGGCTGGCTGTGTGTCTCCAAGTCTCTCACAGTTTTCCCAGGAATGATTAATCACGCAGCCTGATGCCGCTGATTTGATATCAATGAAATCGCTGCACCTCTAATTAAAATTTCATTTCCTAAATTGCAACCAGGGGTTGGCTTCGTCGCTCGTTTAGATACAGCACTAAATGAATTCCAGTTTCATAACGAGTTGTTAGAGAAAGCCCAGGGAGACAGATGGCAGGGGGGTAAAAATGGCGAGTTTTCCACAAAATGTGCATGATTCAATTAAAAGAGAAAATTCAGCGGGTAGGCCGACATCCAGAAAAGGAATGAACAAACAAACAGGTCAACAAAGACAGCAAACACCACACTGCTCACCAGGGAGACCGAGATAAGTTTTCTAACACTGGAATATTTCTAACATTTTGAGTTATTTTCCAGTGTTAGAAAATCAGCACTGCTCAGTGTTAGCCATTGTTAATCTTCAAAACTGACTAGGTTACTTTTAAACATATAACACTGTCAAAAGTGTTAATTTAAAACTCAACAGTGTTGTATTTAACACTCAGAGGTGTGGACCCATATAGACACTCTCCAGTGTTAATTTAACACTGGAGTTTTTGCTGTGTGTCAGGTTGTCATTGGCATCCATTCAGTCAGAGGACAAAAAATAATTTCTTGGTTACATTTGACCTTTCTGACTTTCTCCCTTTGGGGTCATAACCAGCGACGACTTAGGGTCCAGGCGTGCAGAGTGGTCGGTGACCCGCTGTTACCAAGTAAAAGATGTGTGTTACCTGAGTGTGAGTAGTTGCTAAAGCCACATCCACACAGGCCTAGAAACAGTCAGTAACCTCCTGCTGACTCCCAGTTGGTGGATGGTTGCAGCAGGTTGTTGCTTTAGTGACTAAAGTCACCAGCATGGAAGAGGCCGACTTGTCTGCAGACACTCACCAAACTAGAAACAGAGTCTGTTCCCCTTCAAAGTAAAAGTTGTGCCTTATAAAGTATGTTGTTTTCAGCGGTAGGACAACTTTTACTTTGAAGAGCAAAAGACGAGTGCCTGCAGACAGCTCAGCATCTTCCCTGAAACCTCTGGGTGACCACAGCAACCTGTCAGTGACCAAAGCAACTACGAGTTGGTTCTACAACTTTTTAGCTTAGAGACAAACACCAACTTACCAGCCGGTCATGGATTACATACTGGGTCACAGCCAGGTTCTCTTAGGAACATCTCGTCACATTACCAAAGAGCTCCTGTGATAGGACGGACAGGAGTAGGTGGAGATAAAAGGTCAAGGTAAGGAACAGGCTTAAGTTAGTGATGGTGCTTTACCTCAGACGAGTTCATCCACAAACACAGGACAGGAAACAGTTTCAATCAGGTTAAAAATAGAAAAACATCATTTTTTTTTGACTCTCAGGACTTCCAGATTATCTTGTTAAGCTTGAATGTCCTCCTTAACCCTGGAAACGAGATGTCAACAAACACTCCAGCTGAGCTCTTTGTCTTCAGTTCAAACTTTCTTATTGTTTCATTGCATTATCTGAACTCTTTCACTGGCAGGAAGTATTCGAATAGGCTGGACATTGAAGTCTCGGCTTTATTTGAACATCAGTGGCTTTGGGCAATGATCTGTATAATGTCCATCCATGTGGACGTTATTTAGCGGTCCAGGCACACCCTGTCATGGAAACGGTACTCCCTGATGGTCTTGATGCAGGCTCAATCCTTCAGGTAAGTAAATCCCAAAGGTTGATTGTGTTCATCCGGATGTTTTCAGTGGGAGAAGTGTTTCGTCACTAACCTTATAAACAATACATTTGCACAACGACTGAAACTAGCCCACTGAATGAACAATGGGGGTTTATAAGGTTGGGCAAACCTGCAGTCAGCTGAGACTGAAGAAGTCAGTTGGATGAAACGTTTCTCCCACTGAAAACATCCAGATGAACACAATCAACCTGTTTGGGGTACTCTCTGATGGCTGCAGCCTCTTTCAGCAGGATAATGTGCCCTGCCACAAAGCAAAGGTGGTCCAGGAAGGATTTGAGGAGCCCAATCACAAGTGTGAAGTGTTGACTTGTTCTCCAAATTCCCCAGATGGTAAATGGTCCTTATATAGTGTCTGTGTAGGTTCCTAGTGAGCCAGGCCATGGTGGTCTAAGGAGCTCGGATGGAAAGCGACTGTTGAGTTTCTTGGAGGTGTTTCAGCTCTTATCCAAGAAGCTTCTTCAGTTCAGTTTTAGAACTGAAGAAGCTGGAGCCCTGAAGCACACCTTCAGGGGTTATCCCTGTTCAGTAATGTGTTTTTAAAAGCTCGGTTTTATTTTACTTTAGTTAATTGAAATGTTTTTTCAGGTCTAGTTTTAGACTTGAGCTTATTTCAGTTAGCTACGATGACATTGGGCAGAAGTGAAGTAAAAATATTGAGCAGACCTGCCTGAATCAGAGATGCTGTTATCTGCAGCTCTCTGTTGTGATGCTGTCTGATCTTCACACTGAGTCTGGTGAAGGATATCGACCTCTCAGCCCTGAGGAGCTCTTCGGTTTCTTTGACCGGATGTTTCTGACTTTCGTCCTGCTGAAAAGAGAAACGTTGTCTAAAGACTTCCTGAAGCATTTGTCTGAATAAAAGCCCGCAGATCACCTCGGGATAGCTCTGCACTGACTCAGCTGCCTCTGCATCCCAGCCTTAAATCAAAAGGTTAAAGGTCACGGCTGGTCCACAGCACCTAACGATTTGAAAAGGTTCTATTTTTGAATTGTGTTCAGTCCTGATGGTCTGAGACAGCATCATGTAAAGGAAGATTTCATCTGCCCGAGGAGGTGGACACACATTGGGCTCATGGCCATAAATCTGTCATTTCATAGTAGCTAAATGAGCCCTTCCTAACTGTGAAACTTCACTAAAATGTTCACGTTTCCTTCGGTGTTGTCACGCAGTCCGATCTCTGACCTACTGCTTCTGCAAATAACCAGGCCAGAGTCACAGCCACCATCAACTTTAGTCTTTATTGTACAATAATGCACTTCAACAAGGCTTGGGAATATGGCACACGAAAAGATTTCACATAAATCATTTTCCAGCTAAGAATCCGTCTCAGGTCTTAATCGCTAAGCTTTACCAGTGAGCAGCGTCGATATGAACAGCAAAGTATTACACGCAGGCCTGATTTTACAAAAGTCAGCAGAGGATGTGGTTTTTATCCATCACAGTGAAACTAGATGTTTTGCCACAGTTTGATGCAACAGAAATTCAAAGGTCGATAAAGTTCGTCTGACTCGTCCGTTCGGTTATTGAGCTTTTGTTCGTCGATCAGACTGTGAAGCAGCAGGTTAGAAAATGTTCCAGTGAGATGCAGGTTTTCAGCTGAAACACTTCAAAGAGCCAATAGTTTAATACAGAAATAAAAAAAATTAATCAATGAACAGTGTCACATAAACAGCCTCGGTCTTCGGCCTGAACACAGGGTCAGGACAAACATGCAGAGTGGGTCACTACACAGATAGTTTCACCATGCCCCGTCACATCGCTGCAAGAAGAAAGAGTCGGCTTCAAAAGAACCGCTCAGCTGGAGCTGCCGGCAAATCACCAAGAAGCTGCCCGAAGCCCGACTGTGGAGCTGCAGGGGAAACTGGATCTGCAGCCGTTTTCTCATCGTTTTTATAGAATCACAGGGCCAGGGTCACAGCAGCGCACACGGCCCACCCCTCCACGTTTATATATTGCTCAGGTGTGAAAAGTGGGTGGGATGTGTCCCAGATCTTTTGCATGATTTTGAAGCTGGGTTAGAAACAAAGTGAGCAAAGAAGGTGCAATTATTTAAATTCAGCCAGTCTCTCCTTCAAGCTCAGCTCTGTGTGCACCTCTGGACCTTTCCCAGGATGTCCGGTTCTACAGCGAAGAGTTTGAGTCAGTGGAAAGCATGCGGTGTGCAGCTCAGAGGCAAAGTGACCAGACGTACAGTGATGATCGAAACAGGAAGTGGTCCAGAGGTGCACAAGGAGGCGACTCTGAAAGGAGTCCCGCTGATTGTACTTTGTGTGACGAGACCTCGGATCGATGAAACAGGCACGACTTTACAGACGTCCCAGTGTCCGCAAAGGCTAAAGCAGCAAAATGTGAACGCTTTGATTATTTAAAGATTTCAAGTAAAACATGCACTCCTTTACTGATTTATGACAAATCCTCTCCAAATACCTCCATCACTTTCACCGTGACTGAAGCTGAGAACTGCTGATTCTGATCGTCTGGCAGCTGCACGCTGGTGCACACGCGTGTGTTTTTTGGGAGGAAAGAGCGAGTCTCAGCTAAAAAGCTCCGAGCGAGCACAGTTTGTCTGAACAGAAAAGATAATCACGTAATTAGAATTTGCAGGTCTGAGCGACAGCTGCAGGGCGAGTGCGAGCGGGGCTGCAGAATGAAACGAGGCAACGTGGAGGAGGACGAGACACAGACGTGTGAAACAGAGAACGAGCGACACAGTCTGTGACCGCTGTCAGTGGAAGTTTCTGCTCTCTTTGACTAAATGTAATGTTTACAGAGCAAGTGGTCACGGCGGCTGGAGCAGATTACGTTAATGTTGTGCAGGAACGTGATGACACGGTGCTGCTGTGCAGTAAAAGCTGAAATCAAACTGTGTGAAAGATGGTATCAGGGGATGGTGGAGGAGACCGAGGACAGGATGAAGGTGGAGAACAAGGCTGCAGCTTGTCAGAGACAAAAACATTCAGACTCAGTTTGGAGATGCAATCATTCCCATGACAACGTCCTCTGCCGCTGTCGCTCGGAGCTTTAGACAACTTCAGTCTGAGCAGGGCTGCTTTTTGTTCATGTAACACCACGTCACAACGTTTATCTCAGGCTGATTTAGATGGTAAGGAAAGGCCCTACTATACAAGCAGGACTCGATGAGTCTGGGGAAGAAGAACTCCCTTTTAACAGGAAGAAACTTCCAACAGAATGAGGATCGGAGAGGGAATCTGCTGAGACAGAATAAAGTTTGTGACAGAGCTAATGCAGCAGCATAAAGTCACGGTGAGAGCATCACAAACCATCAGCAGAATAACTAAGGGAGGATCCAGGGTCACCTGGTCCAGCCCTAACTATATGCTTTAGCAAAAGGAAAGTTTGAAGCCTAATCTTAAAAGTAGAGATAGTGTCTATCTCCTGAATCCAAACTGGAAGCTGGTTCCACAGAAGAGGGGCCTGAAAACTGAAGGCTCTCCCTCCCATTCTACTTTTAAATACTCTAGGAACAAGTAGGCCTGCAGAGCGAGAGCGAAGTGCTCTAATAGGGTGATATGGTACTACAAGGTCATTAAGATAAGATGGGGCCTGATTATTTAAGACCTTGTATGTGAGGAGCAGGATTTTGAATTCAATTCTGGATTTAACAGGAAGCCAATGAAGGGAAGCCAAAACAGGAGAAATCTGCTCTCTCTTTCTAGACCCTGTCAGCACTCTTGCTGCAGCATTTTGGATTAACTGAAGGCTTTTCAAGGAGTTTTTAGGACTTCCTGATAATCATGAATTACAGTCGTCCAGCCTGGAAGTAATAAAAGTGTGGAGTAGTTTTCCTGCAGCCCATTTTGTCTCATTTTCTGCTGAAACCAAACTTTAGTCTTTGTTTTTTCTTAATCATGGCAGTGATGCAGTCATGTATTTGTGTTCATTTCTCCTGCTAGAGGAGGTCAGTGGGGCCCAGGGAGTCTCCTCACAGCTTCATTTTGCTTTTCCTGTTAAATGATGACTTTCACGGGGATTAGAGGTGACGCTGTGCAAAAAAAGCCCCATCCAGGAATAGTCTAACATGAGGGGTAAAAGCCTTCATCAGTCATTAACTGTGTCCCGATTAACATTCACCTCAAAGACATTCAGACAGTCCAAACAAGAAGCTGCAGATTTAAAAATAGAGGCATGTTAATGAAACACTCCAATCCTCTGTGGATGTACCGGGAAGTCTGACAGGTGCGTTTAAGGCCCGACCAAATCCTGTCGGTTTACACAGATCATCATCAACGTCGTCACTGAAGCCTTTCTGTGTGCGGCTTGCTTCAAGCTGCTCATGGCAAAAAAAACATCATCTTATCCCAGCAAGGCTAAAAATCCAGAATTTCAAACATCACGAGCAACTCTGAGGCCAGATTTACTAATCAGGTGCATTCGGCAGGTGATCCACCAGCAGTGCACCAAATTTACACAAAGACACAGCCAGTTTAGTTCAGTAACAGGCAACGCAACCAGGCAACTGAGCAACAGAGCACCAAGCAGGTCAAAAATAAGCGATGACAAACGTGACGCAGTGCATCTGCAGATTCACATCAGTTCTACCATCTAAACCTGAACTCGCGAACAGCTGATGAACAGCTGACCTGAAGGATGCTCAAACATTTCCTGACCGATCCGAGTGTTAGTGAGGTTACTGTTACTGCTCCCTGCAGCCAGAAGCTGCAGGCATTTCTCTAACACAGGTCAGAGCTCCTTAAAACGACATTTCACACTCTGAGCTCTCTGATACTCTTAAATTTAACACTCTGAATTCAAGTTCAATAACACCAGCAGGCCTCCGTCACACAGGCCCAGAGACCTGGTCGCTGACTGGCTGCTGGAAGCTGCTGGAGGTTTACAGTGCTGCACCTGAAACCTCCATGAGATTATTTGGATGAGCAGCAGATTTCCGCAGTCGTTGAGTGTCCGCACAAAAGAAGAAAAACATCTCATGTGGAGTCAAACGTTTTCCATTTCTCTGTTTGTAGAGCGGCGATGCAACCCGAAAAACACCAACCAGAGAAAATCTGACTCCAACGTAAAAGCTCTGCTCTACTGTGGCAACCAAAACATGCAACTTTTATTCTGAAGGCGAGTTTGAGCAGCGGTTGGTGAGTGTTTGCAGACGTGTCAGCAATCACAGACATCTGTGGGGCAGCGCCCTCTTTACAGCTGATTTCACTCAAGGGTTTCTGGCAAACTGGTTGGAGATGCTCATTTGTCCCTAGCAATCTCAGGTTGCCGGAGGTCACTGATTGGTCCCTGTGTGAGGGGCCAAGACCTTATTACAGTATCTCGTCAACAGCAGCTTCATGAAAACCAGAAAAAGGCCTAAAAGTGATGAACTGTTAGTAAATCTGGCCCTCGTTCCTCATTTTCACTTTTACATTAAGAACAAGACTAAATGTGAGGACGATTAGCCTGTCAGGCCTTTATCAGCAACATCGTGCATAAAACAGACTTTCAGCCGCTCTCATCAGTGACCTGACATGTCTGCGATGTCTTTGGAAGGTGCTGCCTGTCCCATTTTTTAGCTCAGTGAATGATAACCACATTCATCATGTAATGATTGAACAGCAGAACCACTGCTGGGATGACTGGCAGCTCCACCTGCCTCCCCGCTGGCTGCACTTCGCTTTGGATTCAGAGGGAAATCTCCTGGATTGCTTTGCTTTTCAGCACAAACAGAGCTGAAGCGGTGACAAACGGCGGCGGGGAGCGAGGAGAAAAACGTCTCCAGCATGTTTATCCTCCTCAGAAAAGCCAAAGATGGCAGGGGGAGGATTACAAAAGAAGAAGTCTGTACTCTGAGCAGAAATAAACCCAGTGTGAGACAAAGACGACCAATCATCTCAGCCGTGGTCTTGCTGTTTATGGCACTTAAAACCGAACTACCTGATGATTAAAAATGTTACACATAAAACCTCTGCATGAGTCTAAGACTGCATTTACAATCAAAATCTGGCTGCATAAATAAAAATCAAACTCAGCCATTATTATACATTTAAACACTCCATCCCGCTCTCGCTGGCAGGGCGTCAAATAACGGCGTCTGTCAAACCGCTGGTGTTAGAGAAACCACAGACTGTATATAAAAGATGGACCCAACCACTGCACTAACAGTTGGTTTAACAAGCCCCCATGTGGAGCCTCCGATTGAGCATTTTAGCGGAGCCCCAGCTGGGCCTAAAAACGAGACTCTTTTCTATACTACAACCTGAGTTAGCGACTGTATGTTATTGTCATTTTTCACATGTAGCTGAAAAAGCAGTGGCTCCATCGTGTTTCCACATTCACCTAACGAATCAAAGCTTTCTGGTTCAGTCGTGGGAGGAGAGACATATCCCTTTGAGGTTGTGTCAGGAACAGTAAGATTCCCCCAAATCAAACACGCTGAAGTAGCTGTTTATTAAAAGAGCCTCAAACAGTAGAAGAAAGTGTAAATAAATAAATCTTTGTCGTGATTCAGTGATTTCCCAGCACTACATGCTCCCTGCCTGTCTCTGCAGCCTCTGTGTGCTGAGATCTCTGCACTCCATGTTCCATCTGTGCCACACATTAGCTGTTAATAGCGCTACATTAATTGCACCACCCTCCAGCCTGTGCCAGTTGAAGCCACCGAGGTTAGCAACCTGCGGCTGGGAGCATCGCACAGACACAGATACCTAATGATCAGCGCTAAATAACATAATAAAATCCCAGCAAACTCTCGCTCTGCCTTCATGGACAGTCTGTTAGTAGAGTGACCTCACAGCAGCCATGTTATTGATCGGATGATGTCGTATAAAATGCTTCAACAGCTCAAAAACAGTCCAGATGTCCAGTTCAGGTGAAGCTAGCAGACAGCTAGCAGCTAGAGCAATCTGTGTCACCATCCACCTGTCAGTCAAAGAGGCCACGCCCCCAATAATCTAAACAAGTGAGGTCCTAACCCCCCCCCCGGTGTAGGGTGAATGCAAACGTGTTTATTTCTGCTGTAAAGTTTATCACTGCTGGAGCCCCTGCTGGACGTTAGAGGAACTGCACATTAAGCACTGACTGCACACGTGCCGAGTATCCTGAAACATCTTTTCAGTGTGTCGTGTTGCAAACATATTTTAACCCAAACATGACCGCGGTATTTGGTGGATAAAACCAGCCGGCAGAATTTTATTGATCACTGCCAACTCTCCTGCTTCTACATGTGAATTTGGCAGCTGTTTCAAATTTGACCCTCACCAAAAGACACCTGACAGGTATCAGTGAGACACCAGCAGGTTTGACAGAACAGCCGTATTTGACTCCCTTTGAATGAAGGCGCGTTAAACATAGAATATAGCATGTATCTGTAAGCATATTGCTCATTTATAACATTCACAATTTCAGTCTAAGTGATAAATAAACCATTTAAATTAAACTCTATTGTTAAATCCTTCAATTAGTTGTTCACACTCGTCACACACACTCACATATATATATATTAATACTTTGCTCAATAATTATCTCCATGTTCAAAATATACTATCACACTGTTAAATACACTGTAAACTTGGCTGTGATTATAAAACACACCATAGACTGTAGAGATCAAACTCAGCCAGTTTGTAAAAGTCCGTCTTCAAAGACGTGGGGGAGCAGGCGAGACGTTTACACTCTTACATCCGTAAAAATCAGAGAGCAGCAGAAACCACTTTCTCCTACTCAGATCACTTTACGGATCACTGTGATTTAATTCCAGCATGGCTCTAATAGTATAAGATGTGAAATCAGTCTGAAGGTGGATCCTCCCTCAGAGTACGTTCAGCAGAATAAAACTCCAACAGAATTATTCGGATCTGTTATTTTAACAGACGTGGATGTAACGTGTGAGTGAAAAAAACAACCGACAGTCAGTAAAACTGTACAGGAACGGTGCTGTTTCTGTGAAGACCGTCCCAACTTAAACTGATATATGATAATAACAATAACTTGTTGACTAACTGAAGAAAATGCAACGCAGCCTTTACAAGGTCATCCAAGGCAACGGCAGCAGCGAGACACAGAATTCGGAACGGACAGGCAAAAGCTGCAGGTCTACAGGAGCTAAAGTTCGCCTCTACCTTTCTTCAGCCCATCAAAAGCTTCTCCAAACAAGCTTTTCTTTCAGAAATCAGCCGGATGACGATGACGATGGTGACGACGATGAAGACGATGAAGATGAAGGGGTGGGTCTGTACATCTCGCCACCTCCGAGTTCAGTAAACCTTCCCGCCAATGACGACATCGCCTCCCTCTCTTTGTCCTTCTTGCTTCCCGTGCACACCGACCTCTGAGCAGGTTTAAACTGCCACGTCACCTTCTTCGTCAATGACTGCTCCACGGTCGACATCCTCTTCAACGGTGGAGTGGCGGGTTGAGTTGCCATGGGGACGGACGGTGTTGCTGCCATGCTGGTGGTAACCCCGGAAACTCTCTCTGCTATGCCGTTGTTGTTCCTGTCTTGCTCCGTGAAGAGCTCGCTCAGCACTTCGGGTTCAGTGGTTTCTCCGAATAAATCCCAGTCAGGTTCAGCGGGCAGCCGCTTCGGACGGCCAGATTTGCTCCCAGTGGCGGAGGTCCTTGACGAGCGGCTCGGATCGGAGTCGGACAGGTCCGAGTCCCAATCGCTGTCCCCTGCCACTGAACCGCAACCCAGCACAGACACATCAGCAGCTCCCGAACCTGAGCTCTCCGAATCGGACTCCCTAAAAAACAGAAGAGAAAGCCAGATGTACCCCTCTGGTATCTTCATCATTTGTGCTTTTTAAAAGCACTAAAGCTCTGCTTTTAACCTGGTGCTCATCAGCGCAGGCTCATTCAGACTGATGCGAGTGATTGATTGGAACGTTGGTAATCTGTGTGTGATTATAAATCAAACTGATTATTTCAAACCTTTACCAATCTGTCTCAGAGTGATTGCAGTCAGTCTGAGTCAGACTGTGATGGGAGACAGGTTGCCTCTCACAGGGGAAGATATTACCTTCGGGCAACTAGAATGTCGCCAGTTGGTCACCAAACATTCAATGCAATCACTGAGCAACCACCAGTTTCTCCTGGTGGTAAGGAGGCCGGCAACCTATTTTTACTCTAGTGTCACTGAGACATTAGCTGACAGTGAAAAGATTGCACAAGAAACCAAAACTGAATGGATGATCGGATGATTGTATGGATGGATGGATGATCAGATGGATGGATGGATGATCAGATGGATGATCGGATGACTGGATGGATGGATGGATGGATGATCGGATGATTGTATGGATGGATGGATGATCAGATGGATGGATGGATGATCAGATGGATGATCGGATGACTGGATGGATGGATGGATGGATGGATGATCGGATGGATGGTTTTTATAAATGAATACATCTCTTTCAGCTGAGAGGTGAAGTGTAGACGAGTGCATACTCACTTGCCGCTGTAGGCTGTAGTTCCTGGAGGGCCCAGCAGGAGGCAGGCTGGAGCTGCCAGGTAGACGAAGCTGTCGGTGCACAGGAAATCTCCCTCCTCTGGCTTCTGTGGGGCGAGCTGTGTTGGCTTGGCGTCCCAGTTGGGGTTAGGCGGATCCATGTGCGTTTTCGTGCCGTGTGTGTGGTGGTGTATACTGTCCTTTTTCACGTTGTGGGCTTCTGTCACCGTGGTGACTTCACCTTTGAAGGCAGGTCTTGCAGACACAGCAAGGTAAACAAAGCTGTCCGACTGGACGAAGGGATCTATGTCACCACAGTCCAGCCCTGATGTTCTGATTGGCTTCTGGTTGGGATCTAGAAAGTGTTTGATTGGCTGCTTTGAAGGAGACAGAGGAAGAGGGGAGTCTATTCCCATGAGGGTGACTTTTTTCCTGGGGGGCATGTCCTCAATTCTCAGAGCCATGGAGCTCTTAATAACGCTCTGCTCTAACGGCTTCTTGATGACTGAAACCATTCCCATCTTCCCATCCTTCCTTCTGTCCTCGCCTTCTCCCCGCTCTTCATCCTCCTCCATGTTTCCGCGCCCCGCCTCCTCCCTCTCGCCTTCGATGTCTTCTTGCGAGCACGTGTTGAGGAGTGACGGGTAGCACCACTGTAGCTCCGCGCTCTCCTCCCTCCCCCACTCCTTTAACCCTCCATCGTCCCCATCTTTCTCCAGTGACGTGCTGCTGCTGCCCAGGTCGGAACCACTGATTGGCTGGTCACTGTCAGAGCCAGCCTCCTCCTGGCTTTGATTGGATAAGGAGAGGAAAACGCCGCTTGAGTCGGACTCCAGCGTCAGGTTGGAGTCTGGAGAGCTGTCCTCTTTAGCAGAGCTGGAAAAGAAGAAAAGGACAGAAGGTGGTGAAGCATCCCCATGTGTGCTCAGCCCCCCCGAAGCCTTTAAAGTGATAACCCACTTTTCAGATCAAGGCCATTGATTTGTTTTAGCCGCACAGCCCCAAGCCATCGGCACAGATATCCCGGGTGATGGACACATCACTACAAATACATTCACTTTCTAAATTTTGCTGCGGCTGTGACACGGTTTGGTTTGTGTCTTTATTTGTAAGCCATGAGGAATGATCAGGTAGAGACAGGAAAGTTAACTGTGCAGTTTTTAATCAGTTTCCAATAAAACGTGTGACGCCTGCAACAGCTTCATATGAATGATTTCATAACAATGCTGATTACAAACACAGTTACAGCAGCTCCAGCCCTCAAAGCTCAGTTTGAAGAATATGATTAGAGATCATTTAGTTGGATGACATTTAAGCTTAAATGATTCAGCTCATCAAGGTACAGCTCGCTCTGTTCTGGGACGTTCACACAAAAGCTAATAACAGCGAATAAAACAGCAGCTCGAGTCCATTAAACAGACAGTCTGATGTTTTTATTGCTCAGTGTATATACTGTACATCACTGTTTGTGCTGCAGTTCCTCAATTTCAGTTTCTCACATGTGATCATTTCAAAGGCAGTGACATCACTGGATTCACTGCACAGCTGCAGTAACTTCGGTCATCATTATTTTAATAATGGATTGCATTTATATAGCGCTTTTCGAGACCCTCAAAGCGCTTTACAATACCACTATTCATTCACTCTCACATTCACACACTGGTGGAGGCAGCTACAGTTGTAGCTACAGCTGCCCTGGGGCAGAAGCGAGGCTGCCATATCGCGCTATCGGCCCCTCTGGCCATCACCAGTAGGCGGTAGGTGAAGTGTCTTGCCCAAGGACACAACGACCAGGACAGACAGGGCTGGGGATCGAACCGACAACCTTCCCAACCCCCTGAACCACGGTCGCCCCCTGCTCATTTTGACTGTAGTGTGATTCTGGCTCAAAATCAGCCTGGTGTGTAATTAAACCCACCCTGTTTCTGAGTATGAAATCAGAATATGACGTATTTTCATCCATGGAAATCAGTTTTTCTGATCACCTTGACACATCGTTTTGGTCTCCAGTTTAGAGAAACAGCTCTGCCCATTTAGCTGCCAGTGCTGTTTCTGCACTGGTTCCTGTTCCCGTCAGTAATCCCATTACATTCAAACACACCTGTATCTGTCCTCAGTTTACGAGACACAGGACAGGCCTTTGAGGGGTGGAGACATGGCTGATCCTGGATTCTGGCATCTTGCAGTGACACTTCAGGGCTCTAGAGTGCGACCAATTTGGTCGCAAATGCGACCAAACTTTTCAGTGGTCCGACTAAAAAAAAAATTTTGGTTGCACCTCTGCGACCAACTGTTCCGGTAGCAAAAAAATAAATAAATAAAAAATCTGCAACCTTCCCTGTGGTCAACAACAGACACACATTTTGCCCCTATCGTGGACTAAACCAATCAGAGATAGTAAGGGGCGGGACCTCTCTGATTGGCCGTGGTCCAGTTGAAAGTGCAGGTGGAAGTGGGAGGTGAGTAGCTTGAATAAAGCGATATCAATTCATTAAATCATGAATCAACTTTTAAATATAACTGTGTTTTGCCAGAAACGCCAGATTCTCAGATTAAAGCTCACAAAACCATTTCAACAACAACCAAACAGCAAATGAGAGCAGGTACACGGACTCCACACAAAGACGTAAACACAGAGGACCGACGCATCAGAATCAGCTTTGTCTTTCTCGGCTTTCTCACCCGACGGCCCGTAAACGGACACGCTGTCGGAGCTTAGCGATTCTGATGTGTCGGGTCCGCGCTGTGATTACGTCTTTTTGCGCTGATTCTGAGCTGCAGGTTTTGTCTCTCCAACCAAAATTCACCGAGCCAGCAGCAAAAGAAGCAGCAAACTGCGCTTCACATTTGATCAATGTCGTCATGAATTTTGCTGTTTTGCTTCCACGACTATTAAAATCACACTTCATGCACAGCTAGCTCTCTCTCTATCTCTCTCTGTACTTCAAGAACAGTTTCCCGTCTCCAATCTCTGTTTTCTGTATTATTCATTCGCTTATTACCCACCAGTCTACCGTTGTTTACAGCGCTGTGACTGCTGTCTTTTTCTTTTCTTTTTCTTTTTTTCACTTAAATGACCTCGGACAAGAAAGCCTATTTTTTTGTTGTTCAATACTGAAGAAATTTAAACTTTATATACAGAACATTGTAGAATATTTTTAAGGTTATCTGCTATAAAAAGCCAGACCAGGAAAATCTCCTTCATGTTTTTCTGTGTTTTATTCTCAGTTACTTTCACACAAAGGCATCTGCTGTGATGTTCACAATTCTGATGAAGTCAGTACTGATAAATGATCAGAATTATAATATTTCTGACTCTTCTGGCTAAGTTGAATCGAATCGGGACTTTGAAAACCAGAATCGAATGGATTATAGAAATCAGTGATGATACCCAGCCCTAGTGAGCAGCCTAGGCACGACAGAAGTGGATGTAGCTGTAATAGGAAAAGAACTATTGCCAGTACACCTAACTTTAAAAAGTTAGGTGTACTGGCACATGGCAAAAAGTTAGTCTAGAGCCCTGCACTTTTAGATTCCTTACCTTGTGCCAGTGGTGGACGTCCCGGCAGATTTGGTTGACCAGGAGCCGGGAGGTCTGTCAGCGTCTGTAGCCAGTGAGGCTGTAGTACTGAGCTCCAAGCTGACCTGGGACCTGCTGCCCACCCCTGAAAAGAACATCACATATTTACCTTTTTAAACAGAGAAACAGTTATAACCAGTGCATCCTGCCTTTTCTTCCCCACTGTTTTGTATCCGAGCCTTTCTTTGGTTCCTGGAAGGATCTAAGCAAAGAAAGCCACTGCTCACATGACAATCAAGCAGAAACGCTCCTGTTTTAAAGCCCTGACTTTTCCTTTATGGACCAGTGAATCTGTCACTGCTGCTACAGTTCATGAAGCATTTCCAAATCTCCACCTGGCTCTGACTCAACCGCCCCCACGAGGGGGAAGGTAACACCACTCCCTGCTGTGCTGAACAATTATCACTGCTTTTTATATTTTACATTTACATGCAGGAACATTCATCCACACGACTTTGCTGCAAGTGGCTGCACACCTGAACCTGCAGTTCCTCTACGGTCCAGCAGGGGCTCCAGCAGTGGGAAACAGCTCGGCTCAGGTTTGCCTCCCACAGCAGCATTCCCAACAGTTTTTCAGCTCCTCACTGCAAACTGTTAAAACCTCCTTCATAAACAGGCTTTTGTGAAGCTTTTATAAAGTTTTCATAGATGATTGATCTTCTCTATTATTGACTTTTGTTTGTGTTTCTTCTTTTCACTCTTTTCATGTCTTTTAAATGCTTTGCTGCTGTTTCTTCTAAATTCTGTGAATAAATACATCGATTGGAGGAGCAGGCTTCTGGCACCAGCTCACCACCACCTCCTGTTTTGGTCCAATAATTCACAGCCAGCATCACAGCTAAACTCTGAGTCACAAACAATACAGAACAGCGACTGAAATCCAAAACCTGCTCAGCGTCTGCAGTGTGATTGCACCGGCGGAGCGCAAACAGCGAGCACAAAAGCATCTTTCTCCGGGCTTCGTTTAAAGGGATTAAACACCTGTTGTTGTAAAACAGAAATAAAGAAATACAGCCTAGAAAATCTGAAAATGTTACCCCGACTGACAGACTCGATTTGGTTTGTGTTTTATTGGAGCCAAATTCATTTTAATTTGGAACAAGAAGTCAGTGTGTGACTGCGACGACAGATGTTTCATTACTTTTATCCACCGTGTTTGGACTATAAATTCACTCATGTGGGTCACAGTCACATTTCTCCTCGGCCCTCGTGTTCCTTTGTCTCCACCTGTCTTGTTCCCAATCAGCTCTCAGCTAACGAGGTGGTGTTCACCTTCATCCTGCCTGCCTCGTGTTCGTCAGTAAGCTTCACTGACTCCTGTGTTTGTATCGTCTAACTCATCATCTAACGCTTCAGGCTGCCAGCACGTTTGTCAGGTGTGATTTCTAAAGCGGCGTGAACGTCCGTGTGTCGAGTGCGAGTTCCTGCAGGTGTGTGCGGTGTTTACCTGTGTGCAGGCCAGCCTTCTCTCTCTGAGGCCCGGGGTGAGTTTGGTACATGTCCGCTCGCTCCCTCTGAGGCTCCAGGAGCGCTGGGTACGATTCCTGATTGAGGGGCTGAGACAGGTCGAGGTGCTCCAGGTCAGAGTCCAGCTCCCGGGCTCTCCTTTCCAGCTCCGTCAGGCTGAGCTCCGAGGCTGCTGAGGAGGGAGGGTGGGACCCTCCGAACCCGATGGGGGGTCGGAGGAGAGGCCAGCGCTGCAGGGAGCCCGAGAGGGAGTCTGCATCGCCTATTGCTCCTCCTCCTGCTCCTCCTTTATCCCAACCGTCATCCCACAAAGTGTTGACCATATCAAGGACAGCGTCCCAGCTCTCCACCCCTCCTTCCTCGCCAAGTGTGCCTCCTTCTCCTCCCTCCGCCTCTCCTTCTTCTTTCTGTAATGTCACCACCACCTCCTCCTCCTCCTCCAAGCCTCGCCCAGCAGTTTCATCCCTTATCTTCATACTTTTCTCCTCCACTTTTTCAGGAGTTATCTCGATATCTCTGCCTTTTTTCGCTTCCTTGTACTTGTTTGCTTTGTCTTGGACTTTCAATTCGACTGCCATCTCTGCTCTTTCTTGTTTTGTTTCCTCCACCAGCCCCACCCCACCCTTCTCTTTGTCCATCTCCACTTTCTCCTCCTTTCTGTCTTTCTCTTCTTTCCGCTCTTCATTCCCTTTCCTCTCCTCCTCAGTCTTGTCCCCTTGTATTTCTTTGCTCTTGGATCTCTTTGGCTCCTCCTGCTCTCTGCAGATCCTCCAGTGCTCCAAGTTCTGCTCCTTCAGCGAAGCCCTGCCCACCAAACTGGACCCCAACCCCGGCTCCTGATGCGAGGGCTCTTTGAGCGAGCATCGTCCCACAATACTGGTGGAGTTTGTTATATTTGATAAAGGGTTCTCTGAGAAGTGGCCTGCACGGAGGTGGCCGAGTGGGCGTCTCTTCTCCAGCGCAGAGAGGACGGAGGGGAGGGGGGGAGGATGGGGAGATTGTGGAGTGCTCCACCTTGACGAACGGTCCTCTTTCTCACGATGATTCGGCGAGGCCACGTGGACTCGATGCCTTCAGCTGGGCCTGTTGATTCGAGGTCTCCGAGCGCCCTGCTCTGCCGCGGGCTGACCACACCTGGCCGCAGGCCGGTGGCGGTGCCTGGTCGAGTCCTGGAGCTGGACTTGGAGGATTTGGACTTCTTGGATCGTGAACTTTTCTCCACATGGCTGGATTCGGTTTTATCAATGTTGAAAGTCTTTTTCTCAGGTTGATCTGCAGCAGGAAGCTTGGTTTTATCTTCGGCCGCAGCACAGGTAGGACCCTTGTCTGCGGTCTTGGTGCTGTTGGCTTCAGTGTCAACCCCGCGCTCACTGTTAGTCTTATTTCCTGTCTCACTGCCAGCTCCACCTTCTACTGCTGCCTCAGGCTTAGATGTAGGAGCAATTGTAACATCGGTCTCAGGTTTTTCCTCCATCCTGGACTCCGCTGCGGCAACAACTTCCTTATTTACTTTAGCTACTTCAGCTTCTGCCTCACTCTGTCTCTCCACCTTCTTTGAAGTTGCCTTAGTCTCTACCTCTGCTCCTCCCTGTGGCTTCATCCCTGGACCAGATCCAGCTGCAGGATCTGCTCTAGCTCCAGGCTCATCCCTGCTCTCAGTCACATTTGACGGTGTAGCTTCAGCGATTGGTTCTGGTTTCGCTACAGCCCTTCCTGATCTTTCTCCACTCTTTGATGACCCTGCCCTGTGTACCTCCTTGTTTGCAGATGGAGCCATATTTTCCCTCCCCACCCCAGACTGCACTTTTCCTTCCAAATCCCGCCCCCCTGGTCTTGTTTTTACCTGGGAGCCCATCCTCGTTTCGTTTTTAACGCTGGGCCTGGATCCATTGTCATACTTGCTCCAGCTCTCAGCACGATGGTGTTCTTGTATTCCTGCCCTCATTTCAGCCTCCATCACATTTCTACCCCCAACCTCGCTCACTAACCTTGGCCCACACCCAGATTTACTATCAACCAACACCAAACCCACGCTTCCATTGTCGTATTTGGAAACCATGACCCCTCCCACACCTTCAGGGCCGACCTTTGACCCAGCTCTGTTCCTACCCACCGCCCCAGTGCCCATTCTGGGGGCAGCGCTGGGCGAGGGTGAAGGAGAGGGCTGGGGGAGCAGTAATGGCGTTGTGTCGAGACCCTGTTCGGACTCCAGAAACACAGAGTCTCTGTCCGAACGCAGAGGAACTGGTCGGCCATACCCGAAGGTCGCGAAAGATGTTTCCCTCCTCTCCCGTTCCCGTGCTCGCTCCCTCTCCAGCCTTCCCCTCTCCCTCTCTCTCTCCCATTCTCGCTGAGCCCACCCTCGCTCCATCTCCCTCTCTCTCTCCCTCTCCCACTCCCTTTCTCGCTCGCTGCGTCCCCATCCTCCTCCTCCCCCTCCTCCTCCTCGATCCCTGAGGTCCTGCTCCAGGTCGTGAGCAGACAGTTGGACCAGCGGGGAGCGGTAAGGGGATCTCCTCAGCTCTTGGGGGGGTGACAGCCTGAGGCTCTGGGTTTGGGAGTAATGCCTGGGCTGGATCACGTGGGGAGGTGAACAGCGTAAACTCTGAGTCTGGCTGGGTCGAGGTTTGGCGGGGGAGAAGAACACCGGAGTGTGGTAGCCCGAGGAGAGAGGGGAGCCAGAGAAGGGAGAAATAAGGGGGGAGGTGAGGGAGGAGGACTGCCCCCCAGCTGGAGGGTAGTGCCCCGGGTTTAGATATCCACCTCCTCTGTCCATCATTTCAGATGTAGTCAGCTCCAGACACTCCAGGTGCTTCGGAGGCGTCAGGACTTTCCAGGAATGTCGACCGTCTCGGCTCTTTGTGCTGTCTCCATGGTGATGGGGGTGGTGATGGTGATGTTTCTTTGAGGAGGAGGAGGACACACCCGGAGCTGAGAATGAAGACACAGAGGGAGAAACCGATCGGGTGAACCGCCCCGGCGAATGACAGCCACCGTCATCTCCGTCCTGACCGCCGAGCTTCAGCGAATCATAGATGGCTCGCTCATCCAAGCGCCGAACAAAGGAGGGGTTTGGCGTTAAAGACCGTGGCTGCGAGTCAAACATGTCGGGGGGCGCTCTGCTGACTCGGAGCGAGCCACTCGTAGAGTAGCTAAAACTGCCCTCGCCGCAACCGTCTCGCCGTATGGACCCTCCAGGGTGGTGGTGGTGATGGCTGTCAATCTGCTGATTGATGCACATAGTGTCATAAATGGATCGCTGGGGTACGTAGCCATCCCCGTATCCCCCCTCCATCCCCCCATCTCGCCCTCCCACTCCACCATCCCCAATTCCATGTTTCTCCAGGCAGCAAGAGCTTTTCCTGAAACACCCGGGACGGCTGAGAGGCTTGCCCATGATTGGTTGGATGGCTGAGGGTGGGAGGGGTTGGTGGGAGTCACGGGTGAAGCTTGAAGAGCGAATTGTGAAGTCGTTAATTTGACTAAATCTAAAAGAAAAATTCAGGCAGTGAAGGACACATGGCAACTGGGTTTGAGACGGCCATGCCAGAATAAAACGTCACATTCAAAAACATGTTCCTGACGTGTGTTCTCTCTGTTTTAATGAGAAGTCAGGAGCATCTCTGATGATCAAAGTATGACACTCCTGCAAAAAAGTGGCCGTCCCGTCAAATAATCCATGACATAACAACGGTGCAAACAACATGAGGAATCCGACTCTGAGAAATATTCCAAACAGCTTTCGGAAAACAGCAAGAAAAGATGAAACGGGTCCAGTTTTTATGTCCACACAGTTGCTGTTTTTAGCTCATCTTCTCTCCCACTCTCCCCCCGATGTGCCTGCATTTGTATTTATTCTGGCTGTTTATTGTTCTGTGTTTGTTCGCAGCCAATTAAATCTTCATCCAGCAGACCGGCAGTCCGTCAGACAGAGCGACGGTGGATGGACGACTGAATCCAGTCAAAGCCTCTCGTCTCATTCTGGCCGTACTCGATGATTAGCTTCGTCTGGCTGTGGAGAGAGAAAGCAAATAAAAATAATTTGCATGGAAAAGAGCCTGAAAAAGTCTCTCCGTATGTATCAAAGTCAGTGAGCAGGATATTAGGTAATAATAGCAATGAACACACAATTACAGGGACTCTCATTCAGGTTAGTTGACAATAGAAATTCCTTCATTGGTGGTGCTGCACACAGTCCTGAGAGAAAAATGACCCTAACTGGGCTTGAGACTAGCCTGGATATGGCCTTTACTTTGCAGGGAACCTCTACAGAAAGATGCATTTAGCTTGTGTTGATGCTGGAGCGTGACCACTCTCAGGAAGTTAAAGTCTGAATTCGATTTCAAGTTTAATCGTAAACTGAGAGCGTTTCTCTAAAACCTTCCTCTGACAGTGCCTGCAGAGCATTTGACAAACTCAGGGGAGCAGTGTGCTGTCCAGAACATAGTGAACCATGTCCTCCAGCCTACAGAGTGCTGCAGAAATGAAACCCCGTCCACATATAAAGAAATTCATTCGTCCTGCATCACTTAGTGGCTGACAGGGGGCAGCCAGTGGACGTTCCAGGATTTGGTTGGATAGGTAACCTGCTAAAGTCCGGCAACAGACTGGCAACCAGTCCAAGGTGTATTCCACCTCCAGCCTGTGACAGATGGAAAATGCTCAGGTGGAAGAAGATGGATGAAAATCTATGTAACTTCCTGTCATGTGTCAGTCAGCGCCATATTTTACTGTTGTGAGCAGTCATTTCAATGACTCCCCTCAAAACTGAGATAATTCAAACTAAGCTGAGGTGATTCAATTAAGTTTGAAAATATAGGTCACTGCTGGAGCTTAAGCCTGACCAAGGGTCTAACACTAACCCTGTACCCTGTCTAAATACAACCAGGTACTTTTGGCTCCTGTACCTATTTGTGTACTTTTACTCTAGTAGATTAGGTTTTTTCCTGAGGATATCAAAGTACTTTTTGTAGTTTAATCCTAACCAAAGCTGAGATAACTCATCAACTCATTAGGTTAGAAAATCATTCAATTGTTGGGCTTAAACAAAAAGCTCCTACTCTAAAGCTAACCTGGTACTTTTCAGCCTAAACATAACTGAGTACTTTTTGATCTTAAACATAACCAAGTATTTCCTGCCCTGAAGCTAACTTAGCATAATTGAGCCTAAAGGTAACCGCATACTCGTGGTACTTAAACCAGGAGTATTATTAGCCTAAAACTAACCAAGTACTTTCTGGCCTAAAGCTAAGCCAGTATTTTTTTTTAGCCTAAATACGACCAAGTACTTTTGGAGCTTGAACCTAATGAAGTACTTTTGTTGTCTTCACATGAGTACTATTGCTCTAGTATGAAAGTTATGTTTAGCTAACCATAGCTATGTCTTGAGCCTAAACATAGCTGAGTATGTTTTTAGTCTACATGTAACCGAGTACTTTCAGTCTAGACGGAGTCAAATATTTTTGGTGCCTCGGCCTAAGCAAGTGCTTTTTACCTAAACATTCTGGACACTGCTTTTCGTGCCTGAAGCAAATGTAACATAAAGAAAGTCGAGCCTAAAAGCAAGCTTGGAACTCGAGTCCTGGCCTCGTGCGTCACAGCTGAGAGTTGCATATTTAAACCCGGCTCATTAGCACACTCACCGGCACCAACATCCACAATTACAGAGGTGCTAACATCATCCTGGCCACTTGCTGGTGCTATTACAAAAAGGCTGTTTAGCTAAACTCTTTGGACATTTTACACAGGTATAGTTCTTACAGCCTAAAAGGTGAGACGTCCTTTCAGGACACTGATGTTAATGCAGCACCAGCTGCTTTAATGCTCGATGAAAATAAGTTTAAAATGGCCTCAATATTCCTGCAAATTATCCATTTTAATTTCAGAGCTGATTTTCCATTTTTGGTGTAAAGTTTAATGCACTAAAGTGGTCCATCACATAGCATTTTTTAGCACGTCATAGACTTTCACAAACAGGATGTATTGAGTTCAGGTCTAATTATTAAAACTCAGGGTAACTATGTCTGCCCTGCAAGGGGCCAAAAGGGCAAATGTGTCTTAGTAAGCAGTATAAGGTGCCTGCTTTAAGCCTGTATTTGTATAGTGCTTTACTAGTCCCTAAGGACCCCAAAGCGCTTTACGCATCCAGTCACCCACCCATTCAAACACACATTCACACACTGGTGATGGCAAGCTACATTGTAGCCACAGCCACCCTGGGGCGCACTGACAGAGGCGAGGCTGCCGGACACTGGCGCCACCGGGCCCTCATCCAAGTGGATGATGAATGAAAATAAAATTACATAAAATAAACGAACAGCTCCTCCTGCACCCGATTTTGCACCTTGTTAAATTAAGACTCGGTTACCTGAGAGGGTACAGTCCCGAGGACAAACTGTACCAGTAAATGTACAAGAAGCTAATTTATTTTCTGCAAAAGGCTGTTGAAATGTTGACATCCAGCACACAAACTGAGAGATGTGCTAACCTCAGAACCACAGCAGACGAAAAAAGTTCAAATCACAATTTACAGATTCACAAACTGAATGTGGAGAACTTGTCATCTCCACATGAAGAGAACTGATTGACTCGTGTTCTGAACATCTTCAGAAAGCTTTTCACAGTCCTCGCACTTATACCCGTCTCCAGCGCGGCGGTGAGCACTCGGAGCTGTCTAATTTCCATCAGCCGTCAAAGAAGCCTATTGATAGTTGAGAATAATTCCAGGTCTCTCTAGCTCTTTCAGCCTTCGTTCTCAAGCATCCTCTCCCTCTCCTGCTCTCTTTCATCGCTGCCACCGCCACCTGCTCTATTTTTCAAACCAATCAATAGAAAAGCCAAAACCTTATCAGCGTGGTCACAGTCAGTCAATCCACTCCGTCGATCTCAGTCCCATCCTGCTGGCGTGCTGTCATCCCGCTTCAAATCAGCATCCTCGTTTGTTTTTCTTAACTGGCATCTCTGCCCTGTCGCCGCTCTCTCTCTCTTTATCTCTGCTGTTTCTCTCTCTCTCTGCTGTGAATCATGCCTTCTGTCAGTGGAAGGTTTTTTTGACAAGCGCTCTCTCTGCCAGCCAACACACCAACGCAAACCCTCCTCCTCCTCCTCCTCTCCCTTTCACTCTCTCTCCCTTCGAGCTTTTCTTCTCCTCGACTCAGCCTCCCTCCCTCCCGTTTGCACTCCACACAGCTTCGGGGCTTTACGAGCTTTGGAGCTGCAAAGAGACCAACTTCTCCTCTCCATCTGCCTCTCTTTCCTTTCCATCTCATCCCTCGTTCATCATCACTCTTTATCTCTCCCCTTCTCTCATTACCTTCTAGATTTAGTTTGACCTGAGTGGGTTACCCGTGGGAAATCATCGTCATTATACGTTTTAGAAATGAGGCAACGAAGGAGAAAGAAGGACAGTCAAATAGATCTATCTATCTATCTGTTCTGTATCTATGCTTCGGACTCCCACACTCTCTTTCTTCCCTGGCTCGCTCCATCCCTCTTGTAGCCCTCTCAGTTTGCCCTCTACCTCCCACTCTTCACCTCCGCGTTAATGCAACAACACGCATCGGTGTGGAGGCGGCAGGGAGAGTAAGAGCGACACACAAAGAAACAGCAACATTGGGTACGCACATTACTGTACACTGCAATTTAAAAGCATCGTCATCAGTGGCAGCGTTTGACCATAAACTGCTGTGGATGGGTTTATTTTTTACCACCAGGAGACATAATGCACGCCTGCACCTGTGTGCTACGACAGGTACGCGCTCTGCACGCGCTCTGTTTGGTTCCATTTTATGCTGAATGAATAGAACAGGAAATGTTCACCATGTTTGGGCAAAATAAAAATTAAATAACACACATTAATAAATGGAAAAGAGCCACCCACAGCAACACAAATTTCCTCCAGTAAAGAAGAAAATGTCAGCATGCTACCCACGCGCTTTGATTGACAAGTGAGCTCAAGAGATCAGAAACGCGCCGCAGTCACACTTTAAAACCACTGCCAAGGCTCCACAGTCCACTTTAGTAAAAGCTTTTCCTCCCAGGAAGCTGCTCTGCTGGATGTTCATATTAGATGTGGATAATTTCAAATAATGAAATTGCTGCGAGTGCAAGCGGGAGTTTTGACTCTTCCATCCACTGTTCCCTCGAAGCTGAGCACGTGAGCACCGCTGACACAGTCTCCCCGCACAGAAAATCAGCAAAATAAAATAAATACATGTATTTACTTTAATTCCAATTCAGGCTGGATGATTGTATGTGTGGGGAGACCGTGTCAGCAGTGCGCGATTGCTCACGCGCTCAGCTTAGAGGGAACATTGTTTCCATCTGTATGATGTCATAGAAGGGGCGTGTCGTTAATATGGTCATCACGGAGGCCTATAGAGGTTTGAACCATCGGTTACCAGGGAAACATTATTATTCCCTGACTGGTTGGCGACTGGTTGGTGAGTGGTTGCTGGAGTTTGCTGTGAAATCATTGGCTAAAACCAGAGGTCTCTGTAGTTTGCATGGACGGTAACTTCTACCTTCCTTTAGCATGTCCAGAAACACGGCACGAGATTGATTGACCATGGTCTACAGCCAATCAGGACGCAGAACACAATGTGCTGTAAAAAAAAACAACAACAAAAAAAAACATGCTAAATTGCAGTGGTGCAACGGATCAAAAACGTCACGGTTCGGATCAGTTTTTGGATCAGCATCCAAACATCATCAATTCAATTCAATTTTATTTATAAAGAACCAAATCACAACAGCAGTCGCCTCAAGGTGCTTTATATTGTAAGGTAGACCCTACAATAATACACACCGGTCATTATATCGCACTCCGCTGTGATACAATGAGCTGTCACGGTCACGTAGCTTTCTGTTGACCGTGACAGCTCCACCCATTTGTAGTAGTTAGAGCAACAGAAGATGCCTGGGACAGTTCAGCCATAACTTTAAACTTTTCCCGCTCATACATGCTTGGAACGATCTTGCCACTAAAGTGGACGCAAACGACATATCATAGCGTGGCTCAAGCACGTTCATCACAGTTTAAACCCCTTGTTTTGCACAACAGAATACGGCCTCCCGTCTGCAGCTAAACACCCCAACAGCTTCTGTAATAGCTTTAGCCAGTTGGACTGGGCAGCAAAGGGCTGCTTAAATACCGCAAACTCCTCTGCTCCTGCACTTGGACCGCTAGCGCTGGCCAGAACTATCGCTTGACAGACCCACCACGCCACCATAAACATACTTTTTTTTCTTCTTTTTCGAATCCTCGGATCACGTGCGTACCGAACCGTGGAGTGGGATCGGTTTGGATTACGGATCAACCGCGATCCGCTGCACCACTACCAAATTGCAAAAAAAAAATCTGTGAAACAGTGAAAGGTGAACCACATTATAGTGACCGCTGCATAACAAAATATTTAAAAGTTAAAAATTTTTTTTAAAAGTTTCTTTTGAAGTTTGCTGTTTCAGTCGGGTAAGAACTTTTACTCTGAAGCTGGTTTTTGTCATGGAAAACAGTTTCATGACTGCTCGGCTGTTATTAGCAAATGTTTTCAGATAAGTCAGTGTCTGCCACACTGACTGTGGGCTACCAAACCATCACCAAGGAGGTTTTTGGTGCCACTGATACTACCCAACAATCACTCACCATCTGGTTGAGTAATATACACTCTTCACCTGTTAGGATCATGTGACCCAAAGCACACAACTCTGGCTGTGTGAGGGGGGAGCCAATCAGAAGATCAAAAAGCTTCCTCTGGTCTCAACTTTTGAGAGAGAGGGTGAGGAGGGGCTCAGAGTAGACCGCTACTCCTCAAAGGAGCCAGCTGAGGAGGTTCAGGTGTCTCCTTGATGCCTCGTGTCCATATTGGCTGAAAACTCCTCACTGCCCCTTTAGAAGAGCTGGAGGAAGTGGGTGGGGAGACGGAGGCCTGAGCATCCCTGCATGGATGGATGGATGGAGTACTTTCCCGAATCCATTACTGCAGCAAGGCTATTTAGGCTCACTTAGTATTTAGCCAGTGGATGGTTCTGAAAGCCAGCAAGAGCCCTCACTGCACAGTCGAACACTGAGGCAGTAGTTAACATACATTAGAATGATTTCATTTATTCTCTGGAGGGAAAATCTTTTCTAAAAACGTATTTCATTAAAACTGGGCCAGTCGTCTCTGTGACGCTCGTGTGATTGACACACAGACTGACTCACACTCGTCTTTATTATTATGCTGGCTTGCAATGTGAGCTCGAGCGGTGTTGACTCTGCGTGTCTGCTGAGACAAGATGGACAGAAACATTCGTCTGTGTGAGAGCAGCCTGTAAATCTGTGTGCACACCGCACAGCTGGGCTTCATAAGAGGAACATCTGTGAGAGCATGAAGCCCCGGCACAAAGTGTGAGGAGCTTAGTGCTTCTCTATATTCAGATCTACACCTTTACGTGAAGTTGTCAGTCTCCCAAAAGTCATAACTGAGGAACTGTGAGGGCAGCAGTAGCAGGGAGCATTAGCTGATAACTCCACCCTCACATCCAAATATGGCCATTTCCTGAAACACAAAAACAACACGGCAGCATCCAAAACACGACCTCTGAATCTTAAAAATCAGGCTCCAGAAACCAAAGACAGCAGCACGCACCTTTTAGATACAGTCTTTGTCATGTTACATATTCCAGCGGTGCTTTATTCGCTCTGTCAGTCACGTCTTTCTCCGTCTGGAACAAAAACCTCATGCTGTACAAACAGCTGATCCTCTCACTCTTTCACTCCTTCCACGTCATCTGTAGAAAATGTTGAAACGCCGTCAAATCCTGCAGCCGGCTCCCAGTAAACAAATGAATCACCTAAATCAAACGCTTGGCTGCCATTTCAGCTGAAACAGAACACAGATAAAAGACGAGGTTCGAAATCTATTCAGACTCATCCCAGCAGGCCTCTGGGGCAGCATATGGTGGCCTGTAACTGACACATATACTACAATCATGCTTTCACTGTGAGAACAGCCAGGCACAGCAAAGAGCCAGCATGAATGTCTTACAAAATATATCACATTACATCCATTATGATATATGGCACGTCCAAGCTTCGATGAACAGGAGGTGATCTGAGAAATGCATGTGCAGTAATTTATGCACAGAAAGACCCTCACATGCCTCGTTCGATGCTCCAATCAGGGATCTTCTCTGCAGCATTAATCAGTTTTCACTTAGTCTGTGATTTTTCCACAGACTGTAAATGCAAGATGGACGTTCAGTTCTGAAACCAGCAACCGTAAAGCCGTCTGAGCTCAGCTGATCAGGACGCTCATTTTCTCACAAACCTCAATACAATCAGACTTCAGAGGAGGCGCCCCCTGCTGGGCGTTACAGAGAGAAGGTTTGAGGCCCTGAGCTTATAGCTGGTCTCCGGAGCTGATCTGTACTTTTTAAATGTTCGCATTTCATGCAGCTCACCAGAAAAATCAGTGAGAGGCGGTAAAATCGTTCAGGTCAGCCTTCAGTCTGAGGTCAGGTCTGTTTTGGCGTCGGCAGCGTGATTAAACGGTGGTGAAGGCGAGCGTTACCGTGGTCACAGTGGGCCTTAATGAGCCCCGCTCCCTGCTGCTCGAGCAGCCGAGGATAAAAACAGCCAGCTGAAAATGACCGAGCGTGACTCTTGGTGTTTCTGTAATGAGGTTTCCTGGTTTCATCCCAAGTGAATGTTGTGGGCCGCAGCGCCCTCTGGTGGATGCTCACTGATGCTGACGATGTAGTGTGAAGTCAGCTTCTCACCTGGTTTTTCATGTGAGTAGTGGAGGCTGTCGGAGTGAAAAATGATCACACAGGAAGCAGCTGCACACTCACCACACATGAATGCACCATGTACGTGTGTGTGTGTGTGTGTGTGTGTGTGTGTGTGTGTGTGTGTGTGTGTGTGTGTGTGTGTGCGTGTGACCACATATGCATGTCCACCATGCACCCTTAAAGTTTTACAGTAAGTGCAGCCATCAGAGCAGCAGTGGGGGGTTAGACCTATAGCGTCTGTAGCTTCTGCACACGCTGCAGAGTTTCTGATTAACATCAACGCTCACTCTGCAGCTCTGTCTCCCAAAACTGCAAACATGAAGTCTTCCTGCCACACACACTTTAATTTGAGCTATCAGTCCAATCTTAATAGTTTCTTTGGGCAGGAATGTCTTCAGAGGGAGAGATTATACATGAGAGAAGAGATAAGCTCAGACAGGAGTAGGTGTAGAGAAGCAAAAGCAGAGTTTCTATTGTAAATGTGAGCAGGGAGTAGGAGGAGGAAGAGGAGGAGGAGGAGAACGGGGTCAACAACCCAAAAAAAAACAAAACAGTGACGCCTGCAGGAAACATGAAGTCCAGCATTCCAGAGTTTGAGCGGAGAGCATCTGGAAAAGTTTAAAAGTAGAGAGGGGAGGGGAGAAGGGACGTGGAGGAGGCAGGGTTGTGTTTCCAAAAGATGTAAAAATGCAGAAATTCAAAGGTCTGATTGAGCAGCCGAGTTGAGAAAGAGCAGGATCAGCTGCAGAGCGCTGAAGCAAAGAGAGTGTGTCACAAGCTAAGAAGAGGCAGAGCAGGGGAAGTCTGACCAAAGTGCTCGGCCTCTTCCTGCCTCACGAACGGCTCAGGAAGTCGAGGCTTAAACACAGGGGAGGGCCGACACAGGAACACATTTTCCCCTTTGCCTTGTAGTTTCTCCTTATTCAGGCCTGCTCAGATCAACAGGAGGAGGAAAGAAGGGGGCAAAGAGGAGGCGGGGTTTTCGATGGAGCTGAGAGAGACGGAGCAGTCAAACAGTCAGTCGCCGCCGTTATGATGGAGGCCAGCGTCGTTCCCCAGGACGCAGGGTGAGTCTAATGGGGGTCTGCGATGATATGTACGGGTGGAAAAAGCAGCGAGAGGCATTTTTGAGTGAGGGGTAAGGGGGATGGTGCTGCGGTTTCAGAGTGGAGGAGGGAGTCGGGGGTCGAAAGTCAGACAGGAAAAACAGATGTGATGACTCACTCGCTCATATTTAGGTCAGTGTCCTCCCAGAGCGGGGAAAATCCTGATTCTGTGCAGGATTGGAGTCTGTTTCCATACTTCCAGGGGAGAGTTAGAGAGGCCTGAGTTGATGTGAAGTGCTCCAAAAAGGCGCATTGACTGTTATCACATCTGAATGTCAGCTTAATGCTTCAGGATTTAACTTAAATGAAAAAGTCTTCAGTAGTGAGCGTATGACAAAAACCTTCCCTCATGGAGCATTTCTGAGGTTTACTGAGAGGAACGATTATTGCTTGATTATTGAACGATTATTGCTCCTATTCCCGATTCTAAATTGGCTTGCTTAATTTGTCAAAGAATCAAAGACTTTGTGTAAACGATGGAAGTCGAAAGCACCAAAAGCTGCAGTTCTTCTAACGCCCACTAGAGGCTCCAGCAGAGGCTCCCGAGATAAAACGTCCAACTTTACAGCAGAAAGAAAGAAAAACTGTTTTGATCTCTTCCTTCCTATTTGACTTGTATGAAGGCTTAAAGTTTGCATTATTGGGGGTGTGGCCTCTTTGACTGACAGGTGGATGGTGACACAGGTGGCTGCAGCTGCTAGCGGTCTGCTAACTAGACCTCGCAACGTGTTTGTGCTGTTGGAGCATTTTTAATGACATCATCTGACCAATAATATGGCTGCTGTGAGGTTACTGTACTAACAGACCGTCCCCAAAGGCGGAGCTCCAGGTGTGGTGCACAGTGAAGTTCTAGGGTTTTGATTAGATGTTGTAGAGCACTAAATAGTAATCAGTCTGTGTGATGGTCTCATACAGTCTACAATCATGGCAGCCAGCACTCCCCCCTCGTTTCTAAAGATGATTTTTCAAACTGAGGAGTCCAAAAACAACGGCTGGCTATGTCCATCTTTTATATACAGGCTATGTTTAAACCCGCATTCTGTGTAATGTCCAGCAGGGGGCGACTTCTCTGGCTGTGAAAAGAAGTCATTGTAAATGAGTGTCCTGCTCTGTGGCATTCGTTTCTCACTCAGCTCGCCTGTGTCCAAATCACTACGTTATCGAGGCCGCAGGGCGGCAGGGAACGCGAGTGTTGTTGTGCTGAAGGCTCAGTCACTGCAGAGTCAGCGGCGGGTGAAGTATTGTGCTGCTTTACTACGCTGCAGTATCACTTCTTCATTTAAAACTCCTCGGGGATAAAAGGCCCAGATAACTCATGTATGAGATGTAAAAGTGGATGCTTACACATCACAGGACTGTTACTGAAACCTGCAGAGCTCACATGTGACTGCTTCATTTCAGCAAAAACTGCAGTGGAGTAAAAACTGATGCAGTAACTGTAAAAGTCTAAGTCCACCCGTCCATCCTCTCCTTACGTTGGTCGTGGGGGCAGCAGGGGGCTCCCTCTGGGGCACAGACCTCTTTTGCTGCTTTTCTTGTCTTCGTGTTTTTGGTCAGTGAAACAATCTATAAGGCCTGACCTGCAGTGACAGGCTGCTGTCAGACCTACACCATCACCTGCACGTCCATATCTTTAAACAAGCATAAATAACCAACACAGCGTTTAGCTGTGAGTTTATAAGTGAGTTATAGTTTCTTCTTTCTTGGCATTTGATCCGTCTGCGGCTGCAGGAGCAGGTCACAGATGCCTGTCATCGTCTTCACAAGCTTTTATTATTTATGTACGGGCCGGTCCTTATTAGCACTCAGGGCACTTTTTACTCTCCATACAAACTACACCAACACTCTCATGCACCGGGGGCAGCTCAGGGGTCAGTGCCCTGCTCAAGGATACTTCAGCACGCAGACTGGAGGAGCCAGGGATCTAACTACCGCCCCACCCGTTTACTCATTGACAGACTTTAGTGGTCGAACACTTTTCAGCCTGATGATCCTGAGGCAGCACATGTGAACCAGCCTAACAACCATGAAAGACAGGAAGTATCAGAGGCCGCCCTGCTGGCTGTGAAGCGTTGCGCAGGAAGTGACAACCTTCCCGTGCAGTCAGGCTGAGTTCAGCGTGTCCAGCTCAGACAGCACAGACACTCCGATACAGGTGCCGATGGAGTCCTGCTTGGTGGTGTTTAATCGTCCAACATCTGACGACCGGATGTTGGCGTGGAGCGCCACACGGACACCCTCACCCCCGTGATCGCTTTCGTGTTGCTACGCCCCCCAAATGTTCCTCCTTTGAACAGGTTGAGCACAGATCGGGACCGTAACCATTCCACTTGTATGACATCACCACCCAGACTGCATTGCAACGTGAACCACAGCAGAGCACGAGTGAAGGCACTGCTTCATGTTTAATAGAGTCAGAGCAGACCGAGCGTGGACTTTAAACCTGTGTCAGGTAAAGACGCACCTCAGCGACGTGATGGGTGTAGGCCGTTTCTAACGTCTCCTCCGCTGGAATCAAAGGTGGAGTAAATGTGCGTGCGTGGTGTTTCCATGCAGCTCAGCAAACATGAATCAAACACAGGATGTCTGCTTCTGGTCACAGCTTGAAAATTCAGCTGACTGAACGATTTATTGTGCCGCCTGTCTTCCTGTGAGCAGACGGGCACTTATGGCCGTTGGACTGGGATCGGTTAGTCACATGATTTCATCAGCCTGAAATCCACTGAAGACACGTCTCAGTGGAATCAACTGGCTCTTTTTGTAAGAACAGCTGAGAGCAGTGGCGTGTCTAGAAAATTTTTGTTGGGGGGGCCAGGTAGGGGCACAGATTTGGAGAAGGGTGGCAGATTTAATTGGCAGATAATGTTTAAAAAAAAAATTCTACCAACCGTTAACCATAATTCAATAATCCTATAAACCTAATAACCAAATGCACTTTTAACTCTTATTCGAATGAGATTTTAACCACTACGGTGCAAAGTTTTTAGATACTGCGTTGATAAAGTACAAGAGATACAATCAGTGCTTTGTCAGTGCTTACTCAGCATTCAAGGACAGCAATATTTGCATAGTATTTTTACTGACATATAGTGCACATATGTTTTGGGCAAAAACATTTTTGAAAATTAAAATACGAACATTTGTAACAAACAATTGACAAATTAGCCAATGCCAATGCAAAACTTTATCTGCCTGTTAAAAAAAGAAGATAATCTTCTCACAAACTGGTGTTTGATTTTGAAACAGGAAAAAAGTGGGGAAACAAATGAAAAGACTAACATTTGAATAAAACCTGAAAGCAAGTAAATACTTTCTATGCTGCCTTATGGTAAACTTTGGTAATATTGATAAAGAACAACACTGGCTGATGATGAAATACAGTCAGCTGGCATGGTGACACTGCCAGTATTAACCTGCAGGGCTGGACTGGGACAAAAAAAATTGGGCATTTTTACTACAGACCGACCCACCAGGTATTAAAGCCATAAAGACTTTGACTGAAAACAAACCCTGTTGTGACAGTGATGTACAGTCTTGTTGGTATATGTATGATTTCTATACATTTTACGTCAGATAAAAACTTTGGTTGTAAGATTTAGATAATTATTTAATAAAAACTAGGTATTTTAAATGAGAATAAGAAAGAAAAGTATTTCTTTGTGCCCACCTTTCCCTGTTAATGCCCTACCTGGCCCCCTGGCAAAACTTTGCTAGACCCGCCCCTGCACAGTTACCAGCTGTCAGCTACATAAAAAAGGATCCTGGTGTTATTTGTCTCTCAGAAACAGTTCATAACTTCAACTCATTCATGTCACCTAAAAGGTAAACCTGTTTCTCCATCACCTGTTCAGCTCTGATGGTTCAGTAAGGACATCTCCTGGTTTCATCTTCATGTTTCCCTCTCACCACATATCTAAACAGACATCATGACCAGCAGCTTTACAGCTGTGGCTCCAGCAAACATCAGCTGATACTAGAAATTAATATTAAATACATTCTAACAACAGCTGATCAAGCTTAAACGTGCTGCTGTTGTTTAGCGCAATATCCGCTGGTTTCCTCTTTCTGGCGCAAAGTGGGCGATAAACAAACGCGAGAGAAAAGCCGATCAGCTGATCATTGATCAGTTTCATGATTGAAGTAGCAACAGGAGAGGGAGGGGAGAGAATGAGAGAAGAAGAGCCAGCTGTGCAGCGTAAAGACAGAATAACTCCAGCTTTGTGTCTTTTTTCCATTCTAGCTAAAGTCCGGGACAAACTGGTCTCTTCTCAGCTCAATATGAAACGTGTAATATTTTCTCTGAATGAGGGACCATTCCATTTTTTTAAGGAGCCGTTGGCAACTCTACTAACCTTATGAATAAAATAAAGTTCACTATCAGTAACATCATAGCACCCACCCAGCTGTATAAAAACTCCGTCAAACTGGCTAGAACGCAGTATGAGTTATTGCAACTGACAGTAAAAAGTCAGCAACATGAAAATAAACTCCACCTAAACTTGGTTTATATCTGACCCAGATAGACTGCAGGTCATAACTTCTTACCTGAAGTTCAGTTCACCTGACACTCGGACTGGTGGCTGCTTCGGGTCTCTCCTCCTGCCTCCCCTTCCCTCATCCACCTGTTGCCTCTGTGGAAGCCCCGTCATAGCCACCACCAAACAACGGAGTTATTTCTACACATCGACCTGCATCTGGCCAATCCACCACCTCTCATTGTTCATGCCGTTACAAAAAAAAGAAAAAATAAGTCACTGGGGATATGCCCGGTATGCCCGATGGCCAGTCCAGCTATGTTAACCTGCAACCAAATCTGCAGCTCCATACAGCAATGTTACGACTTAGATTATATCTTATAACTCATAACTCTTATGTTAGCTGCCCTCAGTAGCATACTGTCTGAAATATTCCACAGCTGCAATAATTCTTTAAGTGTTATTTTTTCTTTGGTATTCTAATTTCACCGAAGTTTACTAAACTCAACAAACTTGATATTACTTACCGGGACATTTATTCTGTCCTCATTTTCTTTCACCGAAAAATTGTTTCCTGCAGTGCCGTCTTTCGCGCTTGGCTCTCCTACCTTTGCTAACGTGATGCACATAGCGCAGAAGCGATGCTGCATTCACTTACACTCGGATATCTGAGCGTCACCGTGAAAACATAATCGGACATTTGATATTTGATTGAATTTTATTGTTTTGCCTTTGGGGTGGCACCTGGGGTGGCCAGTCTGGTTTGGGGGGTGGCCTGTGCCCCCCCAGGCCACCCCGCTGGACACGCCATTGGCTGAGAGACGGATGGCACCGAAGCCCCGGCAGCTCCTTTTAGACGCCGTCCCTCTCAGGACCTCCTCCAGCTTTTCCTGGAGACAGTTAAGTGACGCAATCTCTCCACTGTGTCCCGGCTTTCCCCGAGATTCCCAAAGGAACGTAGGTCGGCCGCTACATCACCTGCATGCTGTGCACGATCACAGACCGGTTCAGGGTCCACAACCCTAAAGACACTTTCATCCACGCTGCACCTCCATGAGCTCGTCCTCAAGTGACACTTGGGCACCAAACAGGTCTAATTAAAGACCACCCCCGTGTGTAACAGCTGCTTTAAACACAAACACGAGGAGCTCAAGAACAACACCTTACGTCACTCTGCTGTCAGCAATCTGCTGTAATTTACAATCACCGGCACTCTTTGCGTTGCAGAGGGAGAAGTGAGCAGAGGAAGCCATAAAGCAAACATATTAACGCTCGCTGATGGCGCCACTCTCAGCTGAGAGCCTTTGTTATCTACGGGCCACAAACAGCACTTCAAACTTAGCTACAGAGACAAACGTAAATTAGCATGACCGTGCTGTAACATACTGCTAGCAAGTACTCGTCTATTTAAAGCCAAACCACCAGACCACTGATAAGGCAGAGGTAACTCAGACTGCAGCAAAGGTAAATAAAGGCTGCAGCCTGCAGCGTGCAGGTGCATGCTGGGATTTTAATAGAACAACACAGGAGGCCCCGACTGATGGGGGGAGGGGGGAAGGGTCCAAGTGACCCTGACCCCTCAGGGGGTCAACGACAGGAAACAGATCTTCTTCTTATATGTGGCGAACTGCAAGAGGAACAACACAAGTGTTGTGAAAGTGTTTCTTTTCATGTTTTTTGGTGTCATCTGGACCGCTGAGTGAGTCACCTGTCAGGTAGCAACACACACACCTGGAAACCCAACGTCCACCTGTCCGGCACCTGTCGGACTCACCTGGCAGGTAAAGCCGGGTAGATGCAAACACTGCAGGCGGGCCGTGCATTCACCTCACAACACGATCAGAAGAACTGATGGAAACGATGTGCAGCCATCAGTGGCGGACTACCTTCAACACCAACCTGCTATTTTGTTCTCTGTTTGGTAACCACAGGACTAGACGAACTGACCACAGACTTCCTCTAACAGCATTGCGCTATTAACTCACTGTGTTCACCAGGTGATGATGAGGAGCAGCTCACTGACACACAGACACACGGCGCCCTGCTGCCCGTGTGTCAGGCTGGGGGAGGAGACGTCTCAAACACGCCTGTGCTCCTGCTGGACCAGCTTTTACCGTTTCATAGCCTTAAAAAGCCAAACTGGTGACCCCGTGACCCCTAGAGGCCATGCTGTAATGTCAGATGATGTAATGTAAATAAATCACTTGCCCTGACAAACCCCAGAGACCGCTCTCATCAGCTGCTGTTGTCCTGTGCTCCGGTTTCTGATGCACCGCTAACATCTGTGTGGTTTCCAGGCTGCTGCGAGCGAGGAGCTCTGAGCGCTGCAGCCGCGGCGAGTGAAGAAGACTTAGATTCAATTAGTCTTTATCGTCTCTCTAAGGCTTAAACGCCTCAGCTGAAGCAACGGGATCTCATTTTCAGCTTTCTGAGGATGCTTCACCTCTCACCTGATGAGCTCTAGCATCCTTCTGTGGTTGGCACCTCGGAGGCGGACCTGAAACTCACCACGCGACGCACAAAGACTTCACACCTTAGGTCACATGACTCAGACAACAACACACCCCGGGCCTTGACAGGCACAGGATGAGTCAGTGATACCACGACCTTGACATCAGACTTCACCTCCTAACATCCACCTGGTCACCAGCACAGCTTGCGTTAGCATCCATCCATGTTCCAGCCCTCGCTCATGCAGGGAGACCCTACCTGGGGTAAACTGGCCTCAACAACATACCTGCAGGGTCCCTCAGGTGTCTTTATCACCACCTTAAATCAACCACGGCAGACACAAAGTGCTGCACACGACACTGAAAAAATAAAACAATTATAATACAAATGAAACCAGACTCAGGAGCTGGTCACGTGACCTGGGAGCTCCGTCAGGGATCACAGAGGGGCGGTAGGAGTCGTCCCAGCAGCAGCACGTGGCGCTCGGTGATAGTTCAGCTCGTGTTTGAGGCCCGCTCCGCCGTCTGGATGCTTTCTGAGTCGGCTGCACTGGTGTTAAGTCAGATGTTTAACTCCGCCCCTTTGAAGCCGGCGATGATGCCAGCCATTATGAAATCTGCAGCAGCAGCAGGTGTGTTTTAAAAGGCGGGGCCTGGGCCCAGCGGGTGGGCCATCCTCTCAGTGTGGTTAAAGTCCGAGCAGCTGATCACAGGAAACATCACCGGCCAGCTGTCAATCTGTTTATTGACCTTTGACCTTTTCTCTTTGCAGCCCTGTGACAGGACCACTTGACCCGCCCCCCCCCCTGCCTCCGCCCTCGCTGCCCTCCCACCCGCCGCCCCGGCCATGTCGGCCCAAACCTCCACCTTCTGCAGTCAGGAACTCCCATCTCCCCTCTCGACCTCCTCTGCCTCCAGCCACCCCTCCGTCCCTCCCTCCCCCTCTCCCTCCGGTCCACGCACCTCCTCCCTTATCTTTGCCTCCCCCTCTCTCACCTTCCCCTGTCCCCACTCCTGCTCCTCCCCTGCTGTCCTCTGTCTCCTCTGATCTGACGCCCACTTTCTCTCCTCCCCCTCTTCCTGCTCCTTTATCTCCTACACTCCCACCCCCCTCCTCTTCTTCCTCCCCCCGTCCCACCCCTGTGTTCCCACCAGCCTCACCGGCTCCTCCGGTGCTGAGCTCGGTGGACCGGCTGGTCGGGAGCACCTCCGTGTGGCGGCCCGAAGGACTCAGCCGAGAGCAAACCGCCAGGATACTGGAGGAGGAGCCAGCCGGGGTGAGACACACACACACACACACACACACACACACACACACACACACACACACACACACACACACACAGGTATCCCCTCTATAATGGGCCCTATTTACAGGGTAAATATCCTTTACTCTGATGGAAATACGTCATCATCTCCTTTTTTCGTTTACCTGTAGACGCGTGCATGCACAGAAAGTTTGAATCAACAGCAGAAATGTGAAACATGTTTAACAGGTTTAAAGCTGTTAAAACGCAGAAACGAGGGCCTGATATCAGACACCATCACAAAGTCTTTACCTCTGACTCACATCTGGAAACCAAACAAACCTACGAAGAGCAATTTACGTCTCCACGCGTGGCGACTCAGCAGGAAGTCATTGTTGTGTTAGAGCTGGGAATAATGACACTGAAGTGGTGACTGCTCCCTGATTTTCCTCTTCCCTTTAATAAATAAAGACATTTACATCACAGACTGATGCAGAAAATCTGCAGACGGGTTCAAAACTTCACCAAATGAAGGAAATGAAGTTTCTGGTGTTGCTGGAGGAACCTCGGAGATCCCCTCTGACATGAACATACAGCCAACCCATCTCATTTCCTGCTCGACCAGCTCTGATTTGCATTTAGCTTTTGTGCTGGATTGAGCAAATATGACGGGTTACAGGAGCCAGGCTCTGATCATAACTCACAAATCATTTGGTTATATGGACCTTTCTTCATTTTCCACACCTGCGTCAGTGTGTGAATGTGTGGATGACTGAATGTAGTGTAAAGCGCTATACAAATACAGGCCATTTACCATTTTCCATCTTTCATTCATTTGAAAGCTACCGTTTCACAGTAGAGATAACATCTAATATCTATTATAAACATATTTAATAATTAGCATATATCAAATAGCAAATCTGAGCAGTGGAGCAGAAGATTGTGTGGTTGGTTTGAGATGGAATGACTTCACATCCAGGTGAATCACAGCTGCATGTTTGTTTTTATGGGACCTGTTAAATTTGTGAGACGCTGACATGTGAGAGCGTCCTCAGACTTGTGCTGACGCTCGCGCTGTGAGTCATACAGCTGTGCGCTTCTAAAAGAGGAGGCAGCTTCTTATTGTACATCACATGACCTCAGACTCAAAACCACACTCGCTGGTGTCTGCAGGCTTTCCTGGTGCGCAGCACAGAGGACAACGACGTCGCGACGCTATCGGTACGGCTGCCTGACGAGCAGGGGGCGCCGCTCGTACGCGACATGAAGATCCAACAACACAAGACGTGTAGGTGCTGCTTCAGAAAGTACACACATTCACACAAAGGAGGAAGCCATTCATTCTTCTCTGTCTCCCCCAGTCGTCCACTTGGAGGGCTCCTCTCTGGTCTTTGATGACATCTTCAAACTCATCTCCTTCTACTTCCACAGCAGGTAACACAAACACACCTGCAGCAGCACGCAGGACATCGCACAACACACACACTGTAAAAACAAGCCTGCGGTGCTCGCAGTATCCACACACTCACATTCACATACATGTGCACACTCTTTCAATACCTGCTTCATTCAACCTTCTCCCAACTCGATCCAAAAATCAGGGACATCCTGGCCGTCCCGCTGAGGTCACCCACGGCCATTACCACGGCAACTAAGAGAGAGGAGCTGGAGAGCATTGCTGCTATGGGTGCAGGTAAAATAATTAACTCATCAGGTTATTAAAGTTGTCAAATTATCACTGAGGCAAACATCAGCATTCACCATACAGTGTAAATGTATGCTATGTCTTCTGATGATGCTGCCTAAGGGAAGCATGTATAATGTAAACAGAATTGGTCATAGCACTGAACCCTGTGGAACTCCATAATTAACCTCAGTGTGTGAAGAGGACTCTCCATTTACATGAACAAATTGGAGTCTATTAGATAGATATGATACAAACCACTGCAGTGCAGTACCTGTAATACCTACAGCATGTTCTAATCGCTCTAATAGGATATTATGGTCGACAGTATCGAACGCTGCACTGAGGTCTAGCAGGACAAGCACAGAGATGAGTCCACTGTCAGAGGCCATAAGACGATCATTTGTAACCTTCACTAAAGCTGTTTCTGTGCTGTGATGAGCTCTGAAACCTGACTGAAACTCTTCAAATAAGTCTGTGAAGGTTCTCAGTCATCCAGGTCATTGTAGTCAAAGGAGCTTGCAAAGAAAAGCGTCTGGACTTCTATAAGTTGCTTGAAGACGTTTCACCTCTCATCCGAGAAGCTTCTTCAGTTCTAAGGTCAAATGGTGGGGAGTCCCAGATTTAAAACCTAGTGGGAGTGACCCCCCACAGAGGGACAAAAGGACCCCCTGATGATCCTCTAATCGCCTGAGCCAAGGTGTGAAACTGGGCGTGGGTCCCAATCAGCCAGAGTTTCGGGTGAGCTCATTGCGAAACCTGGCCCCACCTTATCATGCGAATTCCTGAGGTCAGATGGCCCAGGATGTGAGTGGGCGTTAAGGCGTCTGGGAAGGGATCTCAAAACTGGATTATAGATGGCAGAGAGTTGGTGTCGTAAACCCCCGCCTCTGTTCAAAGATGGTCGCTCACAGTGGACATAGATGCTTCTTTCACTCCTCTTTCAAACCATCTGTCCTCTCTGTCCAAAATGTGAACATTGGCATCCTCGAAAGAGTGACCTTTATCCTTAAGATGCAGATGGACTGCTGAGTCTTGTCCTGTGGAGGTGGCTCTTCTGTGTTGTGCCATGTGCTTGTGAAGTGGCTGTTTGGTCTCTCCAATGTAGAGGTCTGGGCATTCCTCGCTGCACTGTACAGCATACACCACATTGTTAGGTCTCCAATTCAGTAATCCTGGCCTCCAGAGCTGCAAATATGCTGCATTTATTACAAGTATCATTACTGCTAAAGGAGGCCGAGGAGTAACTAAACATCTGACACAATGAGCAAGAAAGTGCAGGAGGGACAGGTGAAGTAGCATTGGTGCTAACGAGTCGGCTATGAGCTAAGCTAAGCTAGCAAGACCCCAAAGACACAGTGAGTGAATACTGTTAATAAAATTAGCAGGTGAATCAAAAGAGAGTGTGCTTTGGATAACGCTCGGCAAACAATCCTCTCACCGCAACCAATCACAGCAGATGGCCCCGCCCCTCCCTGAGCCTGGTTCTGCTGGAGGTTTCTTCCTGTTAAAAGGGAGTTTTTCCTTCAAAGTGCTTGCTCATAGGGGGTCATATGATTGTTGGGTTTTTCTCTGTATGTACTATTGTAGGGTCTGCCTTACAATAATACAGCACCTTGAGGCAACTTGCTGTGATTTGGTGCTGTATAAAAAAATTGTTTTGCATTGTGTTACACAAGAAATAAGTTTTCCTACGCTTTTAATGAAGCTTTTAGATATGCTACACAAAAACACCACTGTGTTGTAACAGGAAGAGGAAGTGATGATAATGATGGTGATGAAATCATGTAAATGGGAGTAACTCTTCTTCGCGTTGCAGATTTCTGGACGTCTGACCTGAACCGGCGAGCTGAGAATCAGGACCTGATGTTGGATCAGACCCACATGTATCTGTACGTGAACTCTGTTCCTGTGGAGGAGCGGCCCAGAGACACGAGCAAAGACCTGAGCCCCTCCTCCTCCACATCCAAACACAACATCAGCACCAATCAGAGCATCACCTCCTCCCTGCACAACGGAGAAGCCTCACAGAAGCCTAGCACGCAGGACAAAGGTCAAACCATAACAAGTTTTGAGCTTAAATATAAGCGCCCCCCACCCCGCCCCCCCAGTCTGGGCTCAGGGGCCGGGATGGGCCTCCTCTTCTCCCCTCCTCCCCCCTCGCCTGAGCCGCTGTCTTCTGCAACTCCTGAAGCTGAGAGAAAAGAGGAAGGAAGGGGAGGAGTAGTGGAGAGAGAAGGGAGGAAGTCAGCGTTGACATCACCTCACCCGTCGAGGCCTCCCGTCCCCCCGCAGGGCCGAGCTGCTCCCCCTCTGCCTCCTGCTCCTCTCTGTCGCACCTCTCCCTCCAGAAAAAGCTCTGAGCGAGAGGCTGGAGAAGGGACAGAGAGAGATAAGGGACAAAATGCTGCAAAGAAAGCCGACAGAGAGGAGGGAGGAGAGCAGGGGGAGAAAAGGAGAAGTAAATCAGGTCTGCTGTTTGAGCAGGACAGCAAGGACCAGCACCAAGCGGCGGCGGAGGAGGAGGAGAAGGAGGGAGAAGGACAAGGCAAGGAGGAGGAGAAGGAGGACAAAGTGAGAGCCAGCCCACCGTGCCCCCCGCCGGGAAAGAAACCGTCCCGCCCAGTACCTCCACCGAGGAGGAAACCCACCTCACCCGACTCACCTGCGTCCCAGCACGTAGGAGCCAATCAGAGCGCTCCAATCAAAGTGCCCCTTCCATCCCCAGCACGGCGGCCGGATGTGTCGCTGTACTCGCCACAGGGGGGCGCTATTCTGGCAACCCAGCCCGACTCCAGCTCCACCAGCAGCACAGAAGAAGACATAGAGCTGAACCAGGAACTGGAGCAAAACCACAGGTACGCCTGAGCCCATCACCTGGGCCTGGCTGCATGCCTCCTACTGGTCACTGATGGAACTGCAACAAAAACAAAAGCATTTTCCCCGCAGACAGCAAACGTTAAAAACAAATCAGTTTCACTCTGTCGTGCATTTTGAGTTTAACCACTAACTGTTCCTCTGGGCCATCATTTACCGCCTCTTTCTCAGACCCCGCCTACATCCACCTGTGCACATGCACAGGTCATGGAGATCAGGAGGTCAGACAGGTGGCTGTGCCAGATGTTGCAAGTTTATGGTTCTGGAAGTTTTGGATCATAAATCTGTTCTCTGTCAAAATAAAACTTTGCTTTTATTGCGCTGGTTTGGTTTAAGCTTAAAGTTCAAAGTCCAAACAGGATGAGAACCACATGCTGCTGTGATTTATTCCACTGCCATGTAGAGTGGGTCTTAAACCGGACAGTAACCAGGCTGTGGCTGATATCAGCACAGCCAGACACCCAGAGGCTAGGCCAGCCGGGTCCATGGACTCGGCTGATAACACCAAGGTCAACTATTATCATCATGCAGTCAAGCTTCAATAGGCCAAAATGAAACTGCAGTCATTTACTATCTGGGTTTTGCACACAGCGCAGCCTCTGCTGACTGCACGGCGGGTGACTGCATGTTTACAGCTAACATCAGGAAGCAGAGGGTCCCAGCGCAGACCCCTGCTGCACACCACATCTGATCAGCGAAGCACAAAAACCTGCAGATACTTCTGAACAGGCTGAAGAACGAGATTAGCAACAAACATCCACCTTAAATGCAGCTGCAGCAGCTACAGATTTACAAGAATGTTGTGATAGAGTGGAGAGATGAGGCTTCCTCAGCTGGTCATCCTGTGGTTTCAGATTTTGTGCAGCTCCTTTCAGACCACAGCAGACTTTACGCGACATTTTTAACACGTTCTGAAACACTTCCGATCCCCCCGACAGATTCATGGTCTCAGGTTCTCAGGCTGCACACCTCTCTGTAAAGCTGACATCATCAAAGCTTCTGAGGTCAGTGTGGAAACCTATAAACACCACTCCTCTGTGCAGGATGTCTCAGTAAGGACTGGAGCTCGTAGTCTGCTGCACCATCATGCTGGTCAAAAGGAAATCGCAGTAAAGTGCAGAAAGTTTGTTCATGCAAGCGTCAGGTGTCGCACAGATACGGTGAGCTCAAACTAAAGGCTTTGCTTTCTTTCCAGCCGCCTGGCAGAGAGTCGCAGCCCCAAAGCAGCCGTCAGACGAACCTCCACCACTGTGATGTTGGACAAAGCCCGCTACCGTTTGTCAACCGTCCTCACCGGGCTCATCAGTCACGAGCGCCGCCTCACGCAGCGCATTGTGGAGCTCGCCAGGGACCCTTTCAGCTACTTTGGCAACTTGGTGAGTGCGCAGAGGCGGAAGCCTTCCACCCAAACCCTCAGCTCAGCCACGCGCCGCCTGGATGCCACGTCATGTGACCAGTCTGTGTGTTTAGGTGAAAGAGCACCGCGCCTTCACCCTGGAGACGATGTCGAGCCACTCGTCCTCCACTGAGATGCTGCAGGAGATCCGACAGATGATGACTCAGCTGAAGAGCTACCTGCTGCAGAGCACGGAGCTGCAGGCCATGCTGGAGCCGCAGCACCAGTACATGCAGGACAAACTCGGTAACTCACAGCTTTTTATTTTTAGACTGCATTATGTGGAGGTCACACGGGGAAGTTTGAGCTCAGTCATTTCCTCGAACATCACACAACGTCATCGTTTCTGTGGTTACGAAGAAATAAACGGTGACGTCAGCCGTTCTACTTTAACTCTGATCTTGTGCCTGCAGAGAGCATTGTGGAAGCTGCTCTGTGTAAGAGTGTCCTGAAGCCCTTGAAGGAGTCCATCTATCAGAGGCTGGAGAAGCTGCACACGGGCAACGGCGGCCTCAAACAGCTGGCCCAGAACCAGGTGGTGCAGCGAGCTGCCTCCATGAAATGAAACCTCAACCGTCACTCTTTTCTTTGAATTTTTAAAGTTTTTCACCTGTTTTTATCCTTCATGCATGCACCTGCAGGCCTGCTGCAGTCCCTGCGCAGCAGCAGGAGCGTCCTCTGCGATGCTGATGGTGTTTGTGTTCTTGTGTGTCAGTCTGTAGTCCTCGGCAGCACCACCACGGCGTTAGGAATTACCACGGCTGTCCCTGAGGCCTCGTCTATGGAGAAGATCAGCATCAAACTAAACAACCTCCATCAGGAGTATTCTCCTCAGAAGAAGATCGAGCAGCTGTTGAAGGCCTGCAAGATCATCTACGACTCCATGTCTATCAGCTGTCCAGGTCAGCATCGCCAGCTGTGCTTTAAGCCCCGCCCCCACATTATTAAACTACATGTACAGGAAAAAGTGCAGATTAATAAATATCTGGAGGTCAGCGTATAGTTATGTACCCTGCGGTTATCGAGCCTCAATCGCTCTGTTTCAAAACTGAGCCTGGTGAGCGAGGCGTGGAGTAACAAACATGCGACTGAGGCGCATCAGTGCGAACCAGCTGTGGAGAGCAGAGTAGCCCCCTGCTGACTGTAAGAATAAAGTGCAGGTTTAGATTTCCCTTTGTCCCTGCAGGGCGGTCCCATGGCGCTGATGATTTCCTGCCTGTGATGATGTACGTCCTGGCCCGGTCCAACCTGTGCGCCCTGCAGCTGGATGTAGAGTACATGATGGAGCTGATGGACCCGTCGCTAACGCTGGGAGAAGGTGCCAACCCACGCCGAAAATACTCACACACACTCATCTGTGTGCTGATCATGTCACTGAAATCACTGAGTGTGTGTGTGCAGGTTCCTATTACCTGACCACCACCTACGGGGCGCTGGAGCACATTAAGACATTTGACCAGCAGAGGTCAGCGACGCGCCAGCTCAGCAGAGAGGTCCAGGACTCGATCCACCGCTGGGAGAGACGGCGCACATTCAACCAGGAGCGCACGTCTCAGGGATCAATACGGGTATACACACACACACAGAGTAATATTTGTTTTAAAAAAAAATACAATTACACAAACTGAAAATTTCAGTTTTAAAAAACTGAAATAAAATAAAATGATAGAGGCTTATCCTTCGTTTTGTTGTTGTTGAATAAGTTAAGTTTCCTGCCTGATGAGACGTTTATGAACTTGACTCTGCTTTCTAAAAGTTCATATTGTAATATTTGCACTGATATCTTAAATCTTGCCTCACAAATACAATATTCATTGAAATCATCTAAAACGAAAAAAACTAAAGTCTTAAACGAAGTAAAAGTAAATAGAATGAAAACAAAAGTGAAAAATCTATAAGAACTCTAATCAAGCAAATACGACTGTGTTTGTGTAATCAGAATACTCAAATAAAACACAGCACGTGACAGCCTATCACTGAGCCAACACACTGAGACAGACAGCCAATCACATTCTTTTTTTTTTTGGCCTGTCCCATTTGGTTCTTTAGCCGTCAGAATTGTTGTCTGAGGACCAACAAGGATACCCAATGGATTTATTTTGCCAAATGGATCATCGTGGCATTGGTCCATTTGATCGACCTTTGTTTTTATTATTTATTTTATTTTATTTTCAGTTGTTACAGACGGGACAGACATGAGTGACAGATAGGAAAAGGAGAAAGAAAGAGGAAGGAAATGAAAAACAGAAGGGGAGAGGGACAGTGAGAAAGGGAAAAAAATAATAATAAAATAAAATAAAATCTCCTGGATCACCCGTTGAGAGAGAAAGAATAGAAAACAAGCAAAAAAACCAAAGCAACATACACTCAACAAAAATATATTTGTTACTGCTCCCATTCCCCATGGGATGGACGTAGAGACCTAAAATTCATTCCACAAATCAGTCCAAATGTGTGGTAGTGGGCACATCTGCTATATTGAGATAATCCATCCCACCTCACAGGTGTGCCACATCAGGATGCTGATCTGACATCATGAGTAGTGCACAGGTGTACCTCAGACTGCCCACAACAAAAGGCCACCCTGGAATGTGCAGTTTTTTGCGCTATTGGGGGTCTGGGGACCCAGAACCGGTCAGTATCTGGTGTGACTACCATTTGCCTCATGCAGTGCAACACATCGTCGCATGGAGTCTATCAGATTGTCAATTGTGGCCTGTGGAATGTTGGTCCACTCCTCTTCAATGGCTGTGCGAGGTTGTTGGATATTCGTGGGAACTGGTACACGCTGTCGTATACGCCGGTCAAGCACATCCCGAACATGCTCAATGGGTGACATGTCCGGTGAGTATGCTGGCCATGCAAGAACTGGGACATTCTCAGCTGCCATCTGCCCTGAACAATGTGAACCATGATTCATCCGTGAAGCGCACACCTCTCCAACGTGCCAGACGCCATCGAATGTGAGCATTTGCCCACACAAGTCTGTTACGGCGACGAGCTGGAGTCAGGTCAAGACCCCGATGAGGACGACGGGCATGCAGTTGAGCGTCCCTGAGACTGTTTCTGACAGTTTGTGCAGAAATTGTTTGGTTGTGCAAACCAATTGTTCCAGCAGCTGTCTGGGTGGCTGGTCTCAGACGATCTTGGAGGTGAACCTGCTGGATGTGGAGATCCTGGGCTGGTGTGGTTACACGAGGTCTGCGGTTGTGAGGCCGGTTGGATGTGCTGCCATATTCTCTGAAACGCCTGTGGAGACGGCTTATGGTTGAGAAATGAACATTCAATGCACCGGCGACAGATCTGGTTGACATTCCTGCTGTCAGCATGCCAATTGCACGCTCCCTCATTGCTTGTGGCATCTGTGGCATTTTGCTGTGAGACAAAACTGCACATTCCAGGGTGGCCTTTTGTTGTGGGCAGTCTGAGGTACACCTGTGCATTACTCATGATGTCAGATCAGCATCCTGATGTGGCACACCTGTGAGGTGGGATGGATTATCTCAATATAGCAGATGTGCCCACTACCACACATTTGGACTGATTAATTCGCATCGCATTAATTTAGCTAAGTGTAAACAGCAGTAAATACTAAATATTCAATGTTGTTGTGCAGCACGCAGGACAGACAGCGCACAATGTGCTTTGAAGTAGCAGCCAAGAAAGGTGTAATTTAAGTCTACGAGCAGTGAACACCCGTGTGCACACCTGTGTGGATCAGCGCTTGTATTCAAATGGTTTCCACATGTAATGGTCTGCAAGAGGATGTAGAGAGCCATAGCCCCGTGCCCCAGGGCATGAAGCAGGCATGGAGGAGATCCAGGCCCCAGACATCCAGAGGCCCCAGACTGCGAGAGCCCAAGGAGGACCACCGGAGGGGCATCCGTGCCACCTTCATGGGAAGGGCTGAGGATCCCCAGACGAGGCGTCACCCAGTAGCCACCGAGCAGAAGCTAGAGGGGGCTGCACCGGCGTGCCCGCCGGCTCTGCCGGCAGCCAGCTGTGCCAGAGTGAACCGAGCCGCAGGCCCAGAGGCCGGAGGCCTGAGGGCCCCCCGCACCCCGGAGGAGGCCTGACCGAGCAACAGGCGCCAGGCCCCGCCAAGTAGCCACCGGGAGTGAGCTGGTACATACCTGAGCGCCCAGCCCCGGACACCAAGAACCACCAATGCACCGACCCCTGAGGGCATCAGTCACCGGCAGGGAGTGTGGTGAGGGGAGATAGGCCTTGGAGGGCCTGGGAGTTCCCAGAGAGGTGGAGTCTAAGACCCGACCTGACATATAGACACAGACAAACAGGCACACACAGACACAAACATGCATTCCCACCCTCATGCACACATATACAAACACTCAGCACTCACCCAACGTAAGGATTGACATAAATGGACATGTACACACAATCACACTCCCCAAACATACTCTATACCCCGGGTCCAGGTACCCTCGCCCCCAGAGGGGGAAACAGCACCCAGACCCAAGAGATGTTACCCTTCCCCCCGAGGTGGAGGCAAGCAGACCGTCCCAGGCTCCGCAGCAGCAGGGAGGCCAATCGGACAGTCAACATCTCCTCCCAGCCACCCCGCCCCGATGGCTAGTAGAGAACGGAGGTGTGTGAAGACCCCATACCTTCCTCCTCCCGCTCAGGTGTAGTGTTGCTGCGTGTTGCTCTGAAGTGCATTTAAAACAAGGGAGAGCATGGTGCTGCTGCTAGAGAGCAGCGGGTGTTAGCACGGCCCCTCCCGAGAACCCTCAATGTCTACATGGATTTAAAATTGAGAGGTGGGCACCGGCACCAGAGGTAGGTTTGAGTACACAGACCGTCCACTGGACGCCGTTAACGTGCCTACCCTCAAGGCCCTATACAGTGGGGCAAAAAAGTATTTAGTCAGCCACCGATTGTGCAAGTTCCCCCACCTAAAATGATGACAGAGGTCATTAATTTGCACCAGAGGTACACTTCAACTGTGAGAGACAGAATGTGAAAAAAAAATCCATGAATTCACATGGTAGGATTTGTAAAGAATTTATTCGTAAATCAGGGTGGAAAATAAGTATTTGGTCAATAACAAAAATACAACTCAATACTTTGTAACATAACCTTTGTTGGCAATAACAGAGGTCAAACGTTTACTATAGGTCTTTACCAGGTTTGCACACACAGTAGCTGGTATTTTGGCCCATTCCTCCATGCAGATCTTCTCGAGAGCAGTGATGTTTTGGGGCTGTCGCCGAGCAACACGGACTTTCAACTCCCGCCACAGATTTTCTATGGGGTTGAGGTCTGGAGACTGGCTAGGCCACTCCAGGACTTTCAAATGCTTCTTACGGAGCCACTCCTTTGTTGCCTGGGCGGTGTGTTTTGGATCATTGCCATGTTGGAAGACCCAGCCTCGTTTCATCTTCAAAGTTCTCACTGATGGAAGGAGGTTTTGGCTCAAAATCTCACGATACATGGCCCCATTCATTCTGTCCTTAACACGGATCAGTCGTCCTGTCCCCTTGGCAGAAAAACAGCCCCATAGCATGATGTTTCCACCCCCATGCTTCACAGTAGGTATGGTGTTCTTGGGATGCAACTCAGTATTCTTCTTCCTCCAAACACGACGAGTTGAGTTTATACCAAAAAGTTCTACTTTGGTTTCATCTGACCACATGACATTCTCCCAATCCTCTGCTGTATCATCCATGTGCTCTCTGGCAAACTTCAGACGGGCCTGGACATGCACTGGCTTCAGCAGCGGAACACGTCTGGCACTGCGGGATTTGATTCCCTGCCGTTGTAGTGTGTTACTGATGGTGACCTTTGTTACTTTGGTCCCAGCTCTCTGCAGGTCATTCACCAGGTCCCCCCGTGTGGTTCTGGGATCTTTGCTCACCGTTCTCATGATCATTTTGACCCCACGGGATGAGATCTTGCGTGGAGCCCCAGATCGAGGGAGATTATCAGTGGTCTTGTATGTCTTCCATTTTCTGATGATTGCTCCCACAGTTGATTTTTTCACACCAAGCTGCTTGCCTATTGTAGATTCACTCTTCCCAGTCTGGTGCAGGTCTACAATACTTTTCCTGGTGTCCTTCGAAAGCTCTTTGGTCTTGGCCATGGCGGAGTTTGGAGTCTGACTGTTTGAGGCTGTGGACAGGTGTCTTTTATTCAGATGATGGGTTCAAACAGGTGCCATTCATACAGGTAACGAGTGGGGGACAGAAAAGCTTCTTACAGAAGACGTTACAGGTCTGTGAGAGCCAGAGATTTTCCTTGTTTGAGGTGACCAAATACTTATTTTCCACCCTGATTTACAAATAAATTCTTTACAAATCCTACCATGTGAATTCATGGATTTTTTTTTCACATTCTGTCTCTCACAGTTGAAGTGTACCTCTGGTGCAAATTACTGACCTCTGTCATCATTTTAAGTGGGGGAACTTGCACAATCGGTGGCTGACTAAATACTTTTTTGCCCCACTGTATATATGTGTGTGTTATGAGAGTGTAAGTAATGTGGATGTCTAAGTTGTGAGATAAAATTGAGGCACAGGTGGCCAGAAGGGGACAGAGGGGGGGGGAATGTCTCCCCTGCACCCTGGTGAGACACCCGCACCCCAAGGCCCTACCTGTGTGGGTGAGTGTGGTGGAGCGGGAAGAGGGAGGTAGCCGGGGATGGGGAGGAAAAGGAGGGAGGGGAGGATGCCCCTTCCTAGGGCCAGCTCCCCCGCTGACCCCAGTAGGCACCCCCTTCCTCTGGTACCCACCAAGGCAAGCCAATCACATTCAGACCTGCTGACTGCATGTCTGTGGACGGTGGGAGGAGCCACATGTGTCCGTCCATCCATCCATCCTCATCCGCTTTGTCCGGGGCCGGGTCGCGGGGGCAGCAGCCTAAGCAAAGAGGCCCAGACCTCCCTCTCCCCATCCACCTCCTCCAGCTTATCCGGGGGAATACCAAGGCGTTCCCAGGCCAGCCGAGAGATATAATCTCTCCAGCGTGTCCTGGGTCTTGCCCCGGGGCCTCCTCCCGGTGGGACATGCCTGGAACACCTCACCCAGGAGGCGCCCAGGGGGCATCCTTGTCAGATGCCCGAACCACCTCAGCTGGCTCCTTTCGATGTGGAGCAGCAGCTGCTCTACTCTGAGCCCCTCCCGGATGGCCGAACTTCTCACCCTATCTCTAAGGGAGAGGCCAGCCACCCTTCGGAGGAAGCTCATTTCTGCCGCTTGTATCCGCGATCTCGTTCTTTCGGTCACTACCCACAGCTCGTGGCCATAGGTGAGGGTAGGGACGTAGACCGGTAAATTGAGAGCTTTGCTTTTACACTCAGCTCCCTCTTCACCACGACGGACCGGTGCAGCGTCCGCATTACTGCAGCTGCAGCCCCAATCCGTCTGTCGATCTCCGGCTCCCTTCTCCCATCACTCGCGAACAAGACCCCGAGATACTTGAACTCCTCCACTTGGGGCAGGAACTCATCCCCGACCCGGAGTGGGCACTCCACCCTTTTCCGGCTGAGAACCATGGCCTCAGATTTGGAGGTGCTGATCCTCATTCCCGCTGCTTCACACTCGGCTGCGAACCGTTCCAGTGCGAGCTGGAGGCCCTCACCCGATGAAGCCAACAGAACCACATCATCCACAAAAATCAGAGATGAGATTCTGAGGCCACCAAAGCGAAAGCCCTCCGCCACTTGGCTGCGCCTAGAAATCCTGTCCATAAAAATTATGAACAGAACCGGTGACAAAGGGCAGCCCTGGCGGAGCCCATCACCCACCGGGAACGAGTCCGACTTATTGCCGGCAATGCGAACCAAGCTCTTGCAACGGTTGTATAGGGATCGAATGGCCCGTAGCAATGGGCCAGACACCCCATATTCCCGCAACACCTCCCACAGGACACCCCGAGGGACACGGTCGAATGCCTTCTCCAAGTCCACAAAAAACATGTAGACTGGTTGGGCAAACTCCCATGCACCCTCAAGTATCCTGGAGAGGATAAAGAGCTGGTCCAGTGTTCCGCGACCAGGACGGAAACCGCATTGTTCCTCCTGTATCCGAGGTTCGACTAACAGACGAACTCTCCGTTCCAGCACCCTGGCATAGACTTTCCCAGGGAGGCTGAGGAGTGTGATCCCCCTGTAGTTGGAACACACCCTCCGGTCCCCTTTCTTAAAGATGGGGACCACCACCCCGGTCTGCCAGTCCACAGGTACTGCCCCTGATCTCCACGCAACATTGCAGAGGCGTGTCAACCAGGACAGCCCTACAACGTCCAGAGCCTTCAGGAACTCGGGGCGGACCTCATCAACACCAGGGGCTCTGCCACCAAGGAGTTGTTTAACTGCCTCAGTGACCTCGCCCCCGGAAATTGGCGGGTCATTCCCCTCATCCCCAGACTCTGCTTCCTCCTCGGAAGACGTGTCAGTGGGATTAAGGAGGTCCTCGAAGTATTCCTTCCACCGCCTGACAATTTTCTCAGTCGACGTCAGCAGCGCTCCGCCAGCACTATACACAGTGCAGGTAGAGCACCGCTTTCCCCTCCTGAGACGTCTGACGGTTTGCCAGAATCTCTTCGAGGCAGTCCGAAAGTCTTTTTCCATGGCCTCTCCGAACTCCTCCCTCCCTCCGAGTTTTTGCTTCAGCCACTGCCCGCTTGGCCTGTCGATACCTGTCGGCTGCCTCCGGAGTCCCACAGGCTAACCAAGCCCGATAGGACTCCTTCTTCAGCCTAGTGGCTCCCTTCACCTCTGGTATCCACCATTTGGTTTGGGGATTACCACCACGGCAGGCACCAACCACCTTGCGGCCGCAGCTCAATGCAGCAGCTTCGGCAATGGAGACGCTGAACATGGTCCATTCGGACTCAATGTCCCCAGTCTCCCTCGGAATGCTGTTGAAGCTCTGCCGGAGGTGTGCGTTGAAGATCTCGCGGACTGGGGCCTCTGCTAGACGTTCCCAGCACACCCTCACTACGCGTTTAGGTGCACCAGGTCTGTCCAGCGTCTTCCCCCGCCACCTGATCCAACTCACCACCAGGTGGTGATCAGTTGACAGCTCAGCCCCTCTCTTTACCCGAGTGTCCAGAACATATTGTCGCAGGTCTGCTGATACGATTACAAAATCGATCATCGACCTACGGCCTAGAGCGTCCTGGTGCCACGTGCACTTATGGACACTCTTATGTTCGAACAGGGTGTTCGTTATGGCCAAACTGTGATTAGCACAGAAGTCCAATAACAGAGCACCGCTCGGGTTCAGATCAGGGAGGCCGTTCCTCCCAATCACGCCCCTCCAGGTCTCGCTGTCGTTACCCACGTGAGCATTGAAGTCTCCCAACAGGACAACAGAGTCTCCAGGTGGAGCACCCTCCAGCACCCCCCCCCCCCCCCCCCAGGGACTCTAAGAAGGCTGGGTACTCTGAACTGCCACTCGGCGCATAAGCGCAGATGACAGTCAGGACCTGTTCCCCGACCCTAAGGCGCAGGGAACAAACCCTCTCGTCCACCGGGAAAAACCCCAACGTACCGGCAGCAAGCCGAGGGGATATTAGGATACCCACCCCAGCCCGCCGCCTCTCACCAAGGGCAACTCCAGACTGAGACAGAGTCCAGCCCCTCTCCAGGAGACTGGTTCCAGAGCCCAAGCCATGTGTAGAGGTGAGCCCGACTATATCTAGCCGGTACCTCTCAACCTCACGCACTAACTCAGGCTCCTTCCCCACCAGGGAGGTGACATTCCATGTCCCTATTGCCAGTCTTGGCAGCCGGGGGTCAGTCCGCCAGGGCCTCCGCTCCTGGCCGCCACCCAGCACACAATGCACCCGACCCCTATGGCGCCTCCTGCGGGTGGTGGGCCTGCGGGAGGATGGGCCCATGTCTCCTCTTCGGGCTGTGCCCGGCCGGGCCCCATGGACTAAGGCCCGGCCACCAGACGCTCGCCCTCGGGCACCCTCCCCGGGCCTGGCTCCAGGGCGAGGCCCCGGTAACCCTATCCCGGGCAGGGTAAACTGTTCCCTCGGTGTCCTTTTCATAAGGGTCTTATGAATCGCTCTTTGTCTGGTCCCTCACCCAGGGCCAATTTGCCATGGGAGACCCTACCAGGGGGCAAAAGCCCCCAGACAACATAGCCCCTGGGATCCCTGTGACACACAAACCCCTCCACCACGATAAGGTAGCGATTCAAGGAGGAGGAGCCACATGTGTGCACAGTAAAAGTCTAAGTGTGAGAATTATTACTGGAAGGTCTTAAACAAGGTTATAAGATTCAACGTCACCTCAAACGGCATCTCGGTGAAATCATTTGTAAAGTAACTAAATTTAGGATTTAGAAACTACGTAAGAAGACAGATGTTCTCCGCTCAAAGCAAAGACGTTGCAGCTGCATGCGAGACTGTAAGAATCTCCAACTGTGGCAGAATCTCTCAGACAGTCGACCGCTGCCTGGTAAAAACACGGCTGTTAGACAAAGGAAAGGGACCCAGCAGGGAACCCTGAGGTACTCCGTGAGTTCTGTAGCTCTAGTCTTGGTCAGTTTGGAGGTTTTAGTGAATCTGTTTGTGGTTTGTGTGGACTGTAATATCTGCTCTGAACTTCTAAACTGTGTTTCTGGCAGACATCCTCCACGTTACAATAATTAAAAAAATATTAATTTTATTATTAAAAAATGAAATTAAAATGTTTTCAAACTGTTAAAAAATCTAAACTTAAACCAGAAAATCCGATGCTGAAGCTAAAATACACTCAGAGTTTAAAATAACCTGAAACTCATTTAGTTAACGGACGTATTTGAGACAAAGCACAGGTGAAGATAACCACATGGCAGGAAGTCAAACTAAAAGTCAAAGTAAAACAGGAAACTCAAAGTAACAGAAGACTCAGGGACACACGCAATGATAAAACCAAAACTGAATCCAGAAACAAATCTCTGTACATTACAAAAAACCGTATGCAGGCGAGTGAGCGCTCAGACCTCTCTGCTTCTCTGCAGGACTTCCTGACGATATGCTGCCCCGAGATCGGAGCCAACCCCAAAACTCTGGGCATCCTCCCCATGACCACCATCCAGCAGCTCTCTGAGCAGTGCGCCGCACGCTTCGAACAAGGTAACCCCACGTCGGCCGTCACGGCGGAGGCAACGCAAAGCAGCTTTCTTCCTCTGGCAGTCAGAATCAGTGAACATCAGCACACATCTGCTCAGATGAAGCTCTTCACACACAGCAGATTGGCTCTCTGGGTTTTCCTGTTGGTGCACTGCCAGCTCTCACCTAAAAAAAGTAAAAGTGTGCGTGTTAGTCCCCATAGGGAAATAGTTCCTCTGCATTTAACCCATTCACCCAGTGAAGCAGTAGGCAGCCACCAGTGCAGCGCCCGGGGAGCAGTGTGTAGGGACGGTACCTTGCTCAGGGGTACCTCAGGGTAGCCGTTCAGTGGAGTCGAACCCCCGACCTTCCAATCATGGGGCCACCACTCTACCTACTGAGCTATCCCTGCCCACCTGGGGTCACCTATCTGCGTCACGGTGGCTGCAGTTAAGTGGAGACAGGCTTGCACCCACGAGGCAACCTGTGCAGTCACCGTGTGATTGACAGGGGGTTACTCAGAGGGAGCTACATGCGTAACCTCCGGGTGACCCCAGGTCACTGCGACTACTTCCAGTTGGAAAAGTGAAAATATTCAAAGCAACCTCTGAACAATCAGTTTTTTCCTGGCAGGTGGCTGCAGCCTTGTTTTTGAGATCGTCTCTTCTTATTGTGTCGTTTTGGTTAACGATAGTTCTAAGATAAAAATCAGAGGCATCGTCCGACCTGCTCGATGTACTCCAGCATCACCTGGAGGTTCATCTTTTTGAAATAAAATATTATCAATCAAGAGAAGAGTAAGAAAATCAAACCAGGCTCCAGACGTCCGGTCCTGATCCATCTCCTCCTATCCCAGCATCCTCCTCTGCATGTCCTTCTTCTGCATCCATGAACCTACTCTGAGGTCTTCCTCTGTTCCATCTTCATCCTCCACCCTCCCTCATCTGCACATGCTCAGACCCTCTGACTGAGCGGCCCCTGTTGCTCACTCTCAGTGAACACCTTCAGCTCCACCGTCTCCACCTTTAAACCTTCTTTCCCTCCTGCTGCTGTCCTTGTGTCACGCTCATCTCCACCCCCTCCACCCGCTCCGCCCTGCCTGCACTCCACCTCTCTTGTGTTCTGTCTGCTGACCCGTGTATTCCAGCTCCCTCGCCGACTTTGCGTTGGCTTTCTTGCAATAATCTGCTGGCTGTTTCTTGCTTTGTGAGGCGATGGAGGACACCATGTGTTCCTCTCTGGTTTGGTTTTTACTGCCATGCTGCGACCAGTTTGGACATGTTGGTTCCTGTCTGAGCAGGAAGTGACTCGTGTTTCTCCTCTGCAGACTCCTACACCCTCAGCGTGTACATCGATGGCATCCATCACCCCGTGGCCCAAACAGAGCTTGCCCTCAGCGTGAAGAGTGGCTGCCAGCCAGGAGCCTACTGCTTCGTCTATCACCCCGCCGATCAACCCACCGACGCCCAGCCCCGCCGCACCTGTCCCCTTGACCCGCCGCCGGCTCCACCTGCAGAATGCTTCATCCCTGCAGACATGGCGCCCGCTGACACCGAGGAGCCCAGGGTGAAGGAGGAGAGCCTGATCAGCTTGTAGCTCCTCCCCCATCAGCAGCAGCGGAGATGCTGAGAGGAGGGAAGCAAAAATGAAGCGTTTCCACCTCAGGTGTCATTCGAAGCCTGACGTGGACGAGAGCACGCAGGACAACAGGAAGTTCAGCCATGGCGAAACACGAGCAGCTCGACAAAACACCAGAAAACAAAGACAAACTGAGCTCACAGCGGGCAGGGGTCTGGAACCCCGCCCACTGCGGCAGGACTCACATGTAATGCTAGCATGCACATATATGATCATGTTTGTACTGTTTATGGCCTTTGGATACACGATGCTACTCTCTGCGACGAATTTAACCGAAAGGGAAAGTCAAGTTTTTGGAAACGATGCGAATCATTTTCTCTAAGACCTGGAATAGTATTTAGTAAAAATGAGATATTGTGATTGGCTGAGTTATGGGTGACTGTCTGAGGCCCGCTCGATCCCTCTGTGGTCGGGTAGACTCTGACGTCTCGTCCTCAAACAAAACCCAACCACACTCCAAAAGTCATCTCACGCTGTCCCTGCTGTTAATAAAGCGCCTGTTACCAATGCTGTGTCCTGTAATGTTTCTCGCTGGGTCACAAGATCCTCAGAGTTTTACCGCTTTGGTAACACAACTCTTATTTTGAAGTTTTTGTTGCACTTTCCAGTCCTGTAGGCGCACTGCTGACACCAGGGGGCGACCTGTCAGTGACCGAAGGCTCCATCCAAACAACTCCAACACTGATGAAGCAGCAGAAATGCTGACGGTACAACAACCTTGCAGCCGCTGATATCTGGGAAGATTCAGCGTCACATGAATCAGCACAGGATCCACAGACAGGAGCTGCAGCTCTCACAGCTCAAGTTTCCCCATTTTCTAAATAAGAGAATTAAAGAATAAATGACTTCAAATAAAAATGTGTGCGTGCAGAATTATGGTAACCACTGCTATCAGTGAGTGAATTAGAGTTCAAACGTGCAGGACGGTGGAGAGAGTCTGTGACATGTGACAGCTTTGAGAGGAGGCACTCAGCGTTTGGTCCATGATGGAGTCAACAGGACTCACCTACGCCCTGATTCACCTACATCTCTCCAGTCTGATCAGTGCCTAAATATCATTTCCAGCAGAATCCGGCGACGGGGATTTCTGATGAGCACAGGCACGGCGAGGAGGCTCACGCTCGGCGTCTGCTGCTCGTTATCCTGTGAGGGTGTTAGACACCTGCTTCCTGTCTGTGGTCATTATTTCCAGCAGCGCCCATAACGAGCTCCTTAAAAGGAGACGAGCTTCCTGTCAGAATCTGTTTTCACCTTTATCTTTGTGCTTCATGACCCACCAAACACACACAGACACAAACACATAACTCAGGTAAGCTCAGTGTGAGCACATCAGGAACCCTCATCATGACTCATTTAATTTTCTGCCTAAGTTTGATCAATAATATAAATCGGCGCTCACAAACCTTTTTTGCGCCACAGACCGGTTTATGTCCGACAATATTTTCACAGACCGGCCTTTAAAGGTTCACGGATGAATACAACCAAATAAAACCAGTATTATTCATAACACACGGGAACAGACCCAGAGAAACAGAGTTAACGTTAAAAAACCGATAAAACCCTGAAAAACATACATTTCACACCCGAGCCTCAACTCTCACAGACGGTGACCCGGGGGTTGGGGGCCGCTGATATAAAATATAGATTCTATTAATATGAAGGTTTGTTGAAACACCAGCCGCACACTGGAGGGCGGGAAGTTTCAGCAACAGCGAGCTGATCGGGAAAGGAGACAGGTGGGACTGAAGGTGGGCGGAGCAGGTCCTCTGTGGTAAAATGACCTGAAACACCTTTGATGCCACCGTCCTCTAGCAGCACGTGGACGCTGTGGTCCTCAGTAACTCTGGGACGTCCTGCAGGAATCATCCCTGGGACACGTTTGACGATCTGAGGTGCTTCAGCGCCACGCAGGAAACGTCTGTGCTCACATCGCCCACAGTTTGTGTTAGTGGCCTTCACCGTGGATAAGGACGCCTCGTTAACCTGTCAGTGTGGAGGAAGCTCAGACAGGTGTGTGTGTCTCTATTTATGAACGCGTTTTCTGTTTTTCATGATGATTTATTTTCTTGTTATTCCAGAGAGAACATTTCTCACGTCCTATAAAGCTTCTCTGTTTGGCACGAATGAACAGTCCTGCACGTATGCACACACACACACACGCACGCTCTGTAATGAGGACGCTGGCCCTCTGCAGCAGCACCGTGACTAACAGTCTTTGAAACGGGACACTAACAAGCTAACGGCGTCCTCGGCACTGAACCACAGCTGGATTGATCTGGTGAGGGGTGTACATGCTTCAGTGTGTGTGTGTGTGCGCGTGTGTGTGTGTGGGGGGGGCTCAGACCCTCCACAGTAAGCTGTATATAAGTATGAAAGACCACCATTCATCTGCACAGGGCGAAGCGTCAACCAAGAAGCACGAGTGAGGATCTATTCTTTCTATTCAAACTTTATTGTGTTGACAGGAAGCAGAAATCTGAGCGGCTGGGACAGAGTCGCCTGGAGCTCTGCTCAGTTTCTGGTTGGTTTCTCTCCCCGAGTGACGCGAGCAGCTCTGAGGAGACACAGCGACACCTGAGCAGCAGGTAAGAAGTGCCAAACTGGCACTGAAATAAGACATAATGTGGATTGCACAACACTGGTCACTACATTCTTCATTTCCAGTTAATACTTGTACAGCTGCTGTTATTGTGTATATATTTATTTATATTTCTTCATACATTCTTATATAGTTCTATATTGTGTATTTTGTTGTACAGTTATTTAATTTTCAACTTTAATTTATATATTTTATCTTATTCTTTCCCAGTTAAATTTACCCTTCATTCTAATTTGTGTTGTACAGTTATTTCATTTTTAACCTTAATTTATATTTTATTCCTTCCTAGTAAAATTTACCCTTTTTAATTTTTCATATTTATTTCCTATCTTATTCATAGCCTTTTCCTTTTTTGTTTTCTTTAGGTCACGAGCAGTTGTCCAAGCATTTCACTGCATATCGTACTGTGTATGACTGTGTACGTGACAAATAAAATTTGAATTTGAGATCAGGTTAGTCCCTCACAGTGCGCCAAATTCAGTCCGGCATCAGATCAGGGTGAAACTGGCGGAGGCGTGACGGCACACATCGGCTCCAATCAGAATACGTCTTCATGATTGCTGAACTAACTTGATTGGAGTATAAAAAGCGTCCGTGTCCGCCTGCACAGGCGAATAAGTCAAATAAGCTACATTTAAAAAACACCACAGTGGTGACATCACTCGACTTCCTGTGAAAAGAGTAATGGATTACATGAGCCCAGTTTGAGTATAACGTGACGGCGCCGCCTCCTTCATCACCGCTGTTTACATCTAAGAACATTCGTCTGAATCATCGTTAATGTTTGTTTTGTCACTGTGACGCCTGTCATCACGCCCGAACAATCAAACGCTTTTAACTGTATGTGATTTAATCACTATTATTATTATTATTATTATTATTATTATTATTATATGTGCTGAAGAGACTGAGGAAATAATATTTCATGAAAGCTGCGGAAGCGTTGCCACGGTGATAAAAAAATGACACCTGCGGTCTATGAAAAAGTCACGAAGCTGTCGTCGTTATGAAAACAATGCCAGCGAATCCTGCAATATTACAATAATGAAAAAAAAAATCAATGCTAAGAACGTGCCCATGTCAGCCCGCTGCAGAGAGACGACAGCCATGCCAAACAGGTGTCTCCGGGGTTAAAGGTCAGCTCAGCCCGATTAACTTCCAGGCACCAAAAGCTCCTCGTTAGGGCTCAAACTCGCTGTTTCACGGTCGCCTGAGAAATAACGAGCCAGAGGCGAGCGGTGACCTCGGGGTCAGGGCGCTGTGGTTTACAGCCGCTCTGTCAGCCTCAGATTGAAACACGTGACGCGCACACCTGAAGCCAGACTTTGGTCCTCAATGCAGAATAAAAATGTTTAGGAATTACATCAGTGACCATCATTCTCCGGAGGAGGCGCTGCAACGTGAAATCACAACGAGCTTCATGAAACTGAAAATTCTTCTTCTGTTTGTTTTTAGGATGTCTCAGCTTCCTGTTTTTCCCCGCACGTGCGTCCCGCTGCTTTGCATTCTGGGTATGATCTTGCTGACGTCTGGCTTCCCTCAGCCTCGCCTTCCTCTCAGGTGGGTACGCTCCGAACCAATGAATGAGCCAGACACTCTGCCGGACATTGGAAAGAGGATTTCACCTCCTACGGAGGCCTGAGGGTGCCGTGTGAATGATGTTTACATGACGTTGTGATGTCACTGTGATCTCGTCCAATCGCAGAAGTTTGGAAGATTCGGAGGAACACAAACGAGTCGACTGGGACGTCCTCTACCCTTCCATCTCTCTCCGTGATTGGAGCATCCAAATGATGTCAGCGCCCGGCCTTAGAGCAGCAGCCAACAGCAAAGCAGGACTGATGAGGGAGGCGTGGCTATTTGCTCCAGAGGGGGCGGAGACAAGGTACAGCTGGGCAAAACTGATAAATTCATAATGAAACATCATAGACTGTATATGAAAGAAGGACAATGATGAAAAACATTAAACCTGCATTCTTTCTAGCGTCCAGCAGGGGGAGACTCTTCTATCTGTACAAAGCAGTCTGATTGGATAGAAAAATAAAGACTGGTTTATTATTATTGTTGTTATTATTATTAAATTAACAAACAGTCAAACTTAAACGGGGAAAAATTTACTCTCCCATTTAAACAGTGGTGCACTGTGTTGTTTTCTGTCTGTAGTGTGGAGGGGGCGTGGCCTGCAGAATGGTCGTCTCCGGGAGCCGGGATGGCGAAGAGGAACCTGGTGGTGGCCGACGACGCGGCTTTCAGGGAGAAGAGCAAGCTGCTCACCTCCATGGAGAGGCAGAAGTGGCTCAATTCGTACATGCAGAAACTGCTGGTGGTGAATTCGTGACGTGTCTCCACGGTCGCCAGAAATTTACCCGACGACAAGTCCCAGAAATTTACTCGACGACAGAAAACATCAGAAGCTGGAATCTGTTTAATTTCTAAAATGTTTAAATTTAAAGTGACTCTTTTGGCTCTGCTGAAAACAACTTTGTGTTTAATTTGATGAATGAATAAATATGCAAATGATGTTTTTGACGCCTGTAGTTTGACTTCACAACATTTCATGTATCGGACCAACATGTCCAGTTATGACGGTGTGTGTTTATCAGTTATTAAATGCTCTGAGTGACTCGTATGCAGCAGCTGTTTCAGTCTCTGCAGAGACGATAACGTCCTCACAGCTTCTGCTCCACCAGTTTAAACTGGACGCTCACGGTGGAATCAGCACCAGCTCTTCCAGCCTGCCGATCGTCTCCTGCAGCTTCGTCCTGTTGGTCAGCCTCTGCTCGTCCCTCCTCTTCATCAGCACGGCCTCTGCATGAAGAAGCAGCGCCACGGCCTCGGACGCCGGGAGCTCGTTTGGAGGCTCCGCCTGCCCACCGGGGCCTCTGGCCGGGCGCCTCCTCGGCTCCTCCAGCTGAGGCCTCACTCGGCAGACTTGTGAGAGGGAGGGCATGGATGGGAAGGAGGAGAGAACAGGAGGGAGGGACAAGGAGACGCCAAACCTCTCTCCTCCTTCTCTGTCCTTACCATCTCCTCCTTGTCTCCTCTGTCCTCCCTGCAGGAGCACAAATATCAGTATAAACACCATAAACGTCCATGTAAGTAGCCTGATTAGAAAACACTGCACATATTTTCACTGCAGATGACACCCAGCTCTATCTGTCCATGAAGCCAGATAACACACACCAATGAGTTAAACTGCAGGAATGTCTTAAAGACATAAAGACCTGGATGGCCGCTAACTTTCTGCTTCTTAATTCAGATAAAACTGAGGTTATTGTACTTGGCCCTGAAAATCTTAGAAATATAGTATCTAAGCAGATTCTTACTCTGGATGGCATTACCTTGGCCTCCAGTAACGCTGTGAGGAACCTTGGAGTCATTGTTGACCAGGACATGTCATTCAACGCACATATTAAACACATATGTAAGACTGCTTTCTTGCAAGACTGATAGAGAAAAACTAGTTCATGCTACTTCCTGTTAAAAAGGAATTCTTCCTCCCCACTGCTGCTCACAGCGGGTCGTGTGATTGTTGGGCCGCTGCATACTGAGTCCGTACCCTTCAGCTGTGCTTTGGTGCTTCATAAATAAAACTCAAACTAAAAATTGAAATGGAGTTAGGCTCCGTTATGTTGGATGTCGTCAAGGCGACTGCCTGCAATCTGAGTAAAGCACAGAACAACAAAGAATCATGGGAAATGCTCGAAGCCCGCACAGCATCGATTTGAGTTTAAACATCTATGGAACATCACGGTTCGGTCTGCAGGTTTTCCATGCATCAGCATCACTCTGAAACTGACGCAGTCAATGTGGGGTGGGACAGATCCACTGTGACAAAGGGGCAAATTTCCACCTAACCGAGACGTTTTCAGTGCCTACATCTGACTGAACGCTTTCTAATGAGGAGAAATCTGTCCCATTTAGGACAAAAGTAAGGACCTGTGTTGGCTGACCTCTGCGTGCTGCTCACCTGAGCTGCAGGCAGTCCCAGCAGCACCGCCTCCAGCTTCTCCAGCCTGCTGTTTCCATGATAACACACTCTGGGGTTCTCATTGGTTAGATGTTTGGGCCTCCCGGTGATGGGATCTTTCAGGTCCACAACGCTGTCCTACAGTCACACACACACACAGCATCACTTCCTCTAACATTGCTGTTTCAGCCACTCTGCTGTGAAGCTGATTACTTTTTTAAATTCATCATATTTTCATGGTGTGAGAACCACAAACGCACCATCCAAGTCCAGAAGACATCCTCCACCTGCTTCCACTTCAGGTACGCCTCCAGGAGGCTGCACAGCTGCTGCAGAGAAACGCAGTCCTGCAGCAGAAGGACACGCCTGTCAGCTCCTCCTGTTATAAACTTATCAGTACTGTTCAATCAGCAGCTGGTAGCCCCGCCCTAAACCCTCCCTCCTCCTGCTCCCTTGTAACGCTAAAGGCAACGTCATCTCGCACAGACCATAAGCTAGTCTGAGCTCAGAGATCTGCTCACTTCCTCACAGACCTCACTGCTGGAAGCTGCCTCCATCTTTCATATACAGAGTTTGTGAAACACTCAGACGTACCTCCTCGAGTGCAGCCGAGCTCTGCTCAGAGGACGGCGTCGGGGTGACGCTCGCAGAAAGAACCTGAACACACAGTTGGTTTAATTTGGTTTAGTGAACATGAAGTGGAGAATATCCGTGACAAAAGTGGAAATCCTGGCATGAGTGGAAACAGTAATGTGGATTTATGGTCCAGGCTCGCAGCAGCCCTGTGAGCTGGAGGTTAGCACGGCTCTGACTGGGAGCGTCAGTGCTGGGATGTATTTCTAAATTGGGAAGCTGTTTCGAGCTTGTTGTGTTCATAATATAATATAGAACATTGTGTTTCACGTCATTGAGCTAAATGTGTCTGACTCAGTTTGTTTGAAAGTGGAACTGCTGTTTCTGATTATTCTAATGTCACGTGAATGAAAGGGTGAGGTTTCCTCACAGCGTGCAGAGCTCGGGTTTGCTCTCGTAGCATCGACAGCAGCATCCGTCTCTGATGTCTCAGGCAGCCAATGAGCCACTGGAGTCTCCTCAGGGAGGCGGAGTCTACATGGAGGTCAGCAGGAAGGTGTGGCAGCACCTGACAGAGAGGGAGAACACAGGTAAGCACACATGGGGGAGGCTCACCTGCACGCTGCCGTGGTACTCACAGGTGTGCACGTGAGCAGCATCCTGTCCAGCTTTTGCACTCTCTTCATCACCACGCTCTCCAGCGCTCCGGTGGCGAGCAGCCAGCCGAGCGCCAGGAGGAGTTCCCGGCTGGAGGCTGCGCCTCCTCCTTCTCCCTCATACATCCAGTCAGCGTGAAAGCCGCTCTGCCACAAGCCGGCGGCCACGAGCTTCCTGCGCTCTGAGGAAAAGCACCAATCAAACGTCACTTACAGTGTGCACGAGCAAAGTTAGGGCGAGATGAAGAAGTGCTGACCTGCTGTCGGCTCAGAGCTGTCACAGGAAACGACGCTGGTGGTCTGAAGGATGTCGGCGAGCAGCTGCCAAAACGGATCTTGCTGAAAATCCAGCGAGACGCTGAGTTAGTCCAATCAGGAAGAGGAGGAAGTGTGCACGATGTGACACACACACACACACACACACCTGAAACTACTACATGTGTGGATGTGTTCAAATGTCCAAGCTTTACACACATTTAATATTTGTGGCTTTCTTTTCACTGAGGTGAAGATCACCTGGATCGTCACATGACGTGTACGCTGAGTTCAAGCACCAGTGGAAAACTAAAGACTGCAGTCAGTCCTCAGGAACACATTTAGCAGCTCCAGATCTCTTGAAGGCTGAATTTTGAACCAGCCTGAACTCACACTGACCATACAGTTTGACCTCGCCAGCCCCCGACTCCCCTCTGTACACAGACTATGCAAATTACCATCAGTGCTGTGCAATAGCAACAACAATAACAATAAATACAAACCCTTATTTGTTTTTAATCTCATTGTATGTGTGTATAGTTACAATAAAATCCGTTCTATTGTATTGAAAACAGTGGTGACCCCGTCACACCCCACCATCCCAGCACCTGCTTCCCTGAGCACACCTTCCAGCATCATCAAACCCGAACTCAGCGTGATTATCGAGCCCTTTGCTGCCTCTATGTCACCTGCAGATGTCACTGCAGCCAAGCTGTGGATGAGTGAATGAAGCGAGCTGGTGCTGGTTCACGCTCCACGTTCACAGCACCAGCTCTTACTGACTGGAGGAGAAAGATGCTCTTCTCCTCGTCTGTCCACCCCCCTCTGACATTTCAGAAACCCAGCTCTTAAATCTCTTTTCTTCTTCTTCTCTTGGAGCTTCAGCAGCTCGTCTCCATCACGTGCAGTCCTGTGATTGGCTAATTGGATACTTATGTAAACGAGCGGTTGACCAGGTGTACCTAATAAAGCGGCCGGTGACGTGCTCCTGACTCACCTGGACCGCGTCTCCAAACTTGGCCCGTCGGAAGGAGTCCGGGGGGGGCACGGAGTCCAGCCCCGCGGCCGCCAGCAGCCTGCACAGAGCCGCGATCACGTGCTTCACCTGCTTCACGTGCACGTCTGCGCTCCTCTTCATCGCAGCAGCTGGACAGATGTTCTCTCTGCCGTCAGTCTGTTGGCATTTCGCGGCTAACGTGTTTACTTCCGGGTCCGAGGCCGTTACCAAGGAAGGGAATAAGCCGCAGATTGATGTTCGTCGTAACCAATCAGAAGATAGATCCTGAGGCGGTGGGTGGGGCGTAAGTTCATTATTATTTTTTCGTGTTCGTTTCTATCTAAACTTTATTGATAACAGTGCCCTGTGACAGAAACATCAAACATGGCCCCCTCTGATAGAACTCTCCGATAGAGTCCAGTAGAAACAGTAAAGCTCGTTTCTGATTGGTCAGTCTTCCTCTAACCTGAAGGAGTCGCACAGCTGAAACCTGAAAGTTTACCCAGAATGCACTCTGTTGTAGTTTCCTGCAGCGTTTCTGCTCCTCGTGTCACAGACGTCCAATATATTTGAATCATCTGATCTTAAAGCCAACTGTGAGAAACCTTCCAGCAGTGATTATTCTTAAAAAAATCAAAAGTATTTATTTAAATGATCAGAATCACTGAAAATCATAAAGGAACCGTCACAACGTATGAACACGAACTCTGAGTCACTTAAAGCTGTAACATTGGACCAGCTGCAAACAGCTGTTAGAAGCCGAGGCATTCTCCAGCGTCTGCAGCACAGTCCCGAGCTGCTGTTACAAAAGAGAAAGTCCGTTATAAGACGAACAGCGGTGCGACGAACCACAGGCGGCAGCTCCGCCAGCCTCATGAACTCACCTGCATGCATCACATCCAGATCCCACCAATCAGCAACAAGGAGAAACTTAAAAACAAATTGGTTTGAGTGAGTATTCCTGAAGCCTCGGTTCTTTTTGAACTTACTCCAGTCTTTCACCAGGTTGTTGGACATGTACAGGACTCTCAGGCTCTTCAGCCACTGGATTCCATTCAGCTTCTCCAACTGGTTATGAGACCCACAGCTGTTCCAGCGTGTCACCTACGGCCTCCTACACGCGCGCGCACACACACACACACACACACACACACACACACACACACACACACACACACACACACACACACAGCTTTACAGACACACACCGGCCACCTTCTCAGCCTCCGTATTCGTGGCTTACCAGCTCGGTGAGCAGTCTGATGTTGTTCCAAGATCTTCAGGTTCTCTGGAAGGACACAACATCACATTACACACTGACTGTGTGTGTGTGTCACTCACTCAGGCCGTTGAGGTTGGTTATTTTCTCTTTGCAGTTCGTGGACAGAGACAGTTGCCTGTGGAGGAAGAAGCAACAGGTCAAAGACACTGACGCTCCTGCTCCCATGTGGCCCTCACACTGTTCTGTAAATAACTGAAGCTCTGACTCTGTTGTGTATGTACAATGACATTAAAGGCTGTTCTGTCTAATATGAGTGGGCAGATCTATAAAGCGCAGTCAACATTTACACTCCACACACTGCTGCTTCATCCGTCAACGCAACCTGTCAACTTAGGCCTGATCGGAGGCGAATTAACTGATTCATTTGAAACAGAGATTAAATGTATATTGGTGAGTGGAGCCACTGACGGCGAGCTTCTGTGTTTCGTGATGAGTGTTCAGGGACCGTCTTCAAACTGAAACCCATTAAAAAGACTCATTGAGTGAAATGCACCCTGGGAGTCGTAGTTACGCGTCTCCTTCAGGTTTCAGCGTTTGAGTCGAGCTGCTCGGAGTCGTGCCTGCAGAAGCATCTGAACCTGGGCTGAGAATCTGAGCCGGGCAACACGGGCCTGAAAACGCCACGAACACTTTAATTGACCAATCGGCTGTGAGAAAAGTGCACCTGACATGTTTAATCAGACGTGTGCATGCAAGCTTTATTTCAGCTCTAATGGACTGTTGTGTTATAAACTCCTGAGTCTGAGTCCCTCTTAGGCTCCCAAATGATGTCTGTGAGAGTCGATGAGACGCCGTCCGTCTGCAGGACTCACTCGCAGTTCATCAGCGTGGACAGCGACGAGTCCATCTTCTCTATCGGAGGAATCTGACCGTATAGTTTAACGACTTTTGCCTCGCTCAGTTTCTCTCCTGACTGCTTCTCCTGCACACACACACACACAGACATTATTACATACATGTACATACTGTTGTAAGTGCGCTGTTACTGTCTGACCGCCGTCCCGTGGCAGTGAAAGTGGTGATGGCGTGTGAAACAAAAGAGACGAGCACAGACTTTGAGATAAACTGTGCAATCGTCTGTCCGGTGGAGATAAATGAGTCTGTGTGGGATATAACTTCTGTTTGATTATGATCGTTATTCCATTACACGAATGTTTTCCCGACGCTCCGTCATAAACACAAAGACTGTCTGAGCTCTGAGGGATCTTCACAAACTGTGACGCTATTTTTCAAAGACCTGATTGGTCCGTACGTAGGGATGTCACGCATGAGGATCTCTAATCTTGAACATTATCTGCTCCAGAGCAGGTTGGTTCTATAGTATCAGTTACCATGGTTACCTGATTAAAATCCTCCCCAAATCATAGTGCAGGCATCTGAAGTTAACTTACTCAGACTTTAATAAAGACTGTGTGTGTGTGTGTGTCTCACTCATTTGGCCAGCGCGTCTCTCACAGTCGTGGCTTTGGCCTGGAAACAGTCAGACAGGCAGGGTTTACACTCTGCTTTGGTTCATGTTAATAACTCTGAATAAAAGCCATCTTTAAATCAACAACAACATGAATTCATTGTATGTTTTATATTTGTGGTTTGTGCTGTTGATCCTGTACACATGGCGCTCATATTCTCCACAGGGAGGGGATTTTGAGCCACAGTGCTGTAACCATGGAAAGCAGCCTGACTACGACCCTGTGAAACAGTGCCATCTGTTCCTATGGAAACCACAACTCTCCTCATCAACCGTTATTTCATTTATTTTGGACAAAAACGCTTTTCCCCCCACGATTTCCTGGATAAGAACTGCTCTACCCACAATCACACACTGAAGCGACGTCTTTGATTGGTGCAGGTCGCCGTTACCATGGAAAAGTTTAAACCCGCGAACGCTCGAATGTTGCCGAATCAAACAAGCTAAGAACTCGTTAAAGTTAGCCTGTTAGCCGCCGTAGCGCTGTTTCCAGCGGGTCGAAGAAGAGACTCCATCTTTCTCTCCTTTGCTAATAAACAAAGGAATACAAATAACAATAACTTAAAAAAACACAAAGAGCCCCCCAAAAAGAACCTACAAACATTCACCATGTCAGCAACTGATGGCTCCTCCTGTTGCTATGGTAAACCAACTGCGCCTGCGCACTAGAAACACTTGACCCAGATTTATGTAAAATAAATGAGCTTTTAAATTCTGTTGTTAAGTCAGATAAAAAAAAAGGGTCTATAAATTATTTGACGCTATGAACTTATGCCTGTGTGAGATAATATTTTAATTTATTATTGTTAAATTATCTATTAAACAAAACGTTTCATTCTAATTTGAGCGATGAAAGAAATTGTCACTCAAATTCGATTTTTAAATGTAAAAATTTCTTTAAAATACGTTAAAAATATATTAAAGTCCAATATGATAGAACAAATACAGCTGAATGGAAATGTCAGAGGCAGTGTTCCTGTCTGCCTTTCCTCTGTTTTCTATCATCATCTCTGGTCATTCAGGGGTCATTCTTTGTGAGACTGGGTGTCATATATTTATAATGTTTTGAAACATTAAATGTTTTTCACTGTTCTTTGTCTGTAACTTGTTTTCCCTCCAATCTGTCATGTTTTTACGGGAGCTGGTGTCTGCTGGAATGTTGATGATCAGTCACAGATCTGCAGACCTCTCAGTCGTCATTTTTCCTGCTACATTCCAGGTACTTGAAAGCAGCACACCGGAAGTGCTGCCGGAGTCACGCGAAACAGCCGTGCAGCAGTAAGAAAGTCTGACAGCGCGCGGGTCCAGCTGTGAAGTGTTTCGTCATGGGTCTGGAGGCCTGGTACATGGACGGGTCCGAGGAGGACCAGAGGAGGCCGCACAGGCTGGAGCCGCACCAGCCGGTGAGCCTGGAGCAGCTGAAGGAGCTCGGAGTGTTTTACTGGCAGGTGAGTCCGCAGAAGGCCGCTCACGTGTGCAGGTTTTCGGGTTAAAGGTCAGCGGTTCCTGGGTGGGAGTTTGTGCAGACCCTTGATCCCCAGCTGGACCCGAACAGCTCAGAGTTCTCGGGTTTGAAGCAGGTAAAACTATGTGTTGAGGGTTCAGCTGAGACACAGCAGGTATCAGTGTTGGTCACTGAGCTGAAGCTGCTCTCAAGCACCCATGTTTTCTGCACACAGAGCAGGTGTTACAGGTCACGTGCTGAGCACGTGAAGTCCAGATACCTGCACTGTGACGCACCTTATCCATGTAACTCTGACCAAGAAGGGCGTCCACTCACTGCTGGGGTGTATCGTCATGGTAACTGATACGGGAACCACTGATGTGCTTTTTACTTTTTCTGCTACACTAAACACATCAGGTAAGGGTTTGACTGCTTCCTGTTTCCTGCAGCTGAACGCCGACATCTATGAAAGCGACCCGGAGCTGCAGCAGATCCGTAAGGACCGGGGTTACTCCTACATGGACATCATCACGATCCACAAGGACACTCTGCCCAACTACGAGGAGAAGGTAACCCACGCGCTCTGAAAGCTGCAAGTACCAGCACGTGTTTGTGTCTGCGGAGCTTTTAATTTGAAAAGCACCACACTTCCTTTTTTAGGTTTTTCACTGCAGGGAGGGAAAAGTCCTCTGAGCTTCTTCATCGCAGACTTCACTGTGGCAGCGCATGATCGCATGCAGAGGAGTCTGAAGCACCTCTGAGTCCAGCTGTGCACTGATGGAGGCAGGCTGAGGGCTCCTCCCGCCTCCATCGTTGCACCAAGTCAGACTCGTGTATCGCAGAGACGCTCCAGATTTAATCCTGGTGTTAAAGATTCCCGGGTCACTCGAGCGTCGGCGGTGCTGAAACTGGAATGTGAGCTCTATTTGAAGTGAGTGAGAGGTTTCCTGTTTCTCCTGCAGCTGAAGATGTTCTTCGAGGAGCACCTCCACCTGGACGACGAGATCCGCTACATCCTGGACGGCCAGGCCTACTTTGATGTCAGGGACAAGGAGGACCGGTGGATCCGGATTGCCATGAGAAAAGGGGACCTGATCACGCTGCCGGCGGGTATCTACCACCGCTTCACGCTGGACGAGATGGTACGAAAACACGCCTTGCGCCTGTACAGTGCGTATTTGGTTGCTGGTTTGAATCCTGACTGTCTGATCTGTTTGTTTCTGCAGAACTACACGAAGGCCATGCGGCTGTTTGTGGGCGAGCCGGTGTGGAAGGCTTACAACCGCCCCGCTGACAACTTCGAGATCCGTCAGCGATACGTGGCGTCAATGCAGGGATCCTGAGAGTGCCGCGGACGCCATTCCCACTGCAGAAAAAGGCTGTCCAATCAGAGCAGAGAACGATGATGTGGACGACGATGTAGCATGAAGATTTTAATTTCAGTTTCTACTTCTTAGACAGAAATTTTAGTTTTTACTGTGAGGAACAATCAGCCACAACATTAAGACCAGAACATGACATCACCATGAGTGCTTCACGACTCAGGACGAGACCATCAGCAGGTCATGGCGTGAGGGCAGCGTCGCCCTGCTGGCCGTGAGAGAGAATGCAGAGGTCAGGTGACTCTTAGACTGCTGCCCGACGCCTGGATAAGACGTGCAAAACTCCTGCCCGGTGAGCCTGGAGGCTCCGCCCCTCCACACAGAGGTCCTGGGTGGTTTGAATGTTGTAGCACAGCTTCCTTCATCAGGACTTTAACTCTTCTTTAAAGGTTCTCGTGATTATTCAGGATCCAGCTCGTTAGTGCCTTCCTGTCTCTGGATTAAAGGATAAATATGAAGCTGCTGTTTGTCATTTTTTCCCACATCAAACACACACAGTGAGCTGCGCTTTCACTTAAAACCACATTTTATTTCATTTACATAAATATGATCAGCACAGAAAGTAAACACAAATCACTTAAATATAATAATTCCTGGTGAACTCAAAGGAAACCCTGCTGCTGATATGTTGAACACGAGCGGGCCGAGTCACTGAAGCTGTCCGGTCTGCAGATAATCAGGATAATGCCCGCCGGAGTCTCTGACATCCCGCCTCCAGCATCCCGTCTGTTCCTCCCAAAACACAAAGTGGGCTGAGACTTTACTACAAATTAAAAGGCGAGCTGGGATAAAGCTGAATTAAACTGGACCCAGTTTAAGTTAAAATGTGTGAAACATGAAGCCGTCCTGCCATCTGACCAGGGAAACACCGATGTGGGCTTTTATCCTGGACTTTGCTCTGCACTGGGGCTTTTATTTTGAAAATTCTTCCTGCCCCGACTAATAAAAGAGCGGGTCTCTGCTGTCTGTGCTTCAGTAAATTTGTTCCCTCTTTAACCCTCGACTCAAACATGGTTGGCCAGTTTGTAGTCCAGTTAAATGGACTACAAATGGAAACCAGCGAGCTTCCTTCCTGCAGCTCAGATCTGTTGTTTTTGAACAGCTGTGTGTTGAACCTGGAGACGCAGACTGGCTCTGGTGTGATTCAGCAGTCAGAGGGAGGCCATGAGGACACGATTTTCGGGTTGCGGTTGTGCTGCGCTGGAGGACGCTGCTGCAGGCTTTGCTCCTGTGGGTTATTGTGAGGATGATGATGATTGGGTGCCCTTCATCTGTTTCGTGACAATAAAACTCGCTGTTTTGTGTCTGGGAGGTCAAACTAAGCTGCTCCTCCTCTCAGACCAGCTTGAGGCACTGCGTGTTGAAGCTGTCGCCCTCCCGGCAGGCGACGGCCTCCAGCAGCGCCTGCTTCTTCTGCGTGCTGCGGGATGACTCCAGCTCGTACATGGTGGTCAGGTTGAAGAGGACGCTCTCGTGCAGGTACTGCGCCGGGTCCTGCTGCACCAGGCCCTCCAGCTGGCCCAGCGACTCCTTCAGGCGGCCCAGGTAGAGCAGGCACACCGCCGCGTTGTTGTTGGCCTGCGAACACACGGAGGAAGAGGAGGGTTTAACTGTGCACGCACCGGTGTAACAGTCTGAGACAAGACACTTTTAGCTCCTCCCACTTTAAGTCTTCTGACTGGCTGCTCTGAGCAGCACAAAACTATTTTGTTTCTAATGGCCGACACATTTAATGTTTCCTTCCTGTCACATGAGCCAGAGTAGACACACACTTCCTCCTGAGGAGTGATACGGCTGCAGGATGCAGCCAGTATGAAGAAACTAGTTCCTACAGGAACCTGCTCAGTCACCAGCTTGGCTGTGGTTGTTTGGCGCCCTCTGCTGGTGACACTTTATCATAAGCTAATAATACAGAGTGATGGTTATGATACAAGGACATGAGTGCAGCTCAAAAAAATGACATTTTACTGTGATTTTATTACTGATCTTCATCATCATCGTCACTGACGATGTTTGTGACACGTGACGTATCTGCCACACTGATCATCAAACTTCAATATTACACATATTAAAGTCTCAGGTGACCCGAGTAAAGACAAAGTGCAGTTTGAAACGATGACGTAGAAACAAAGTGATCCACAGCGGCCTGCCTGTGTGCAAAAGTAACCTCACCACTGTAATGACTGCAGTCAGTGTATGTGATGACGTCACTGTGGAGGAATATGGGCTCAAATTGTGCTCATAAATATTTTGTAACCTCGTAACCCAAAATATCCGAATATTTTATGTTTGTGCATCTGTAGATGAGAGTGTGTGTTTAAAAAAAATATTTACACGAGTTACAAATTGTTTTATTAAAGTCTGCTGACAGGAAAAAAGCAAAACACTGCGTGTGAAACTCCCTGCTTCTGTGTGAATTTCAGCTTACACTACGAATTCTTCCTTTCAGCTGATTGGTCAATAAAGTACCCCACCAACAGCCAAACCCATCTGTTCTCTGATTGGATTGTTACATCTGTAATTGACATGACATTGACCAATCAGCTGAAAGGAAGAATTCGTAGTGTAAGCTGAAACTCACACAGAAGCAGGGAGTTTCACACGCAGTGTTTTGCTTTGTTCCTGTCAGCAGACTTTCATAAAACAATTTGTAACTCGTGTAAATATTTTTTAAACACACACTCTCATCTACAGATGCACAAACATAAAATATTCGGATATTTTGGGTTACAAGGTTACAAAACTCAGTTCTCAACTTTGATTTACAAGTACAAAATATTCACGAGCACAGTTTGAGCCCACAGAGGCGGCCTGACCCACTCTGTGCACTGCTCTGGGGACCGTTTGGAGGATGGCGGCGGTACCTACCACGGGGTTCTTTGGGTCGATCTTTAGCACTTCGATGAAGGAGGCGTGTGCTTCGGCGTAGTTGTTCTGACTGAGGTGGACGAAAGCCCTGAAAGCAGGAAACACATTTCAAACCCTTCCAACCTGCGTCGAGCGTTCAAACAGGTTTAAACGGGTTTACCTGCGTTCAGGTGAATCCCTGAACACAGACGAGCTCAGCAGCAACTAAACCAACCGCTGCCACAAAATCACTGCTTTTCAAAACTCTTTCAACACCTCAAAAAATGAAACTTGCAACAAGTTTTGACACCAAAGTGAAAATCATTAAGAAAATAAAAAAGGGGAGGGGCTCTGTTCAGGACCAATCACATTTATTCTCAGAGCAACCAGCCTCATCACAGCCTGATTAAACAGCAACAACCCCCAGGGGGCGCTACAGACATTACAAAAGGCCTTTCATTAATCATCCATTGATCAAAATGATATTTCAATGCTACGATAGAAGTGAAAAAGCTGAAAAATAGGAACCACGATATGATTAATATTGATTAAGATGCCAAATTATAGATACTGACTGTGTGCATGCTCGAACCCGGGGGAAGTGATGTGACTTCAGTTTGTCATTTGCCAAATAAATAAACGGACGCAGACGATCACTGGAAGTACGAGACCGCTCTAGTTTACAGCAGCTCTGCAGGTCTGCGAGGCGAGCATCGGCGTGCGAGGGAGTCGGGTCGGCACAGACGTTCGACCTCCTCGAAATCGCACGCCGCTGAGGCATGAAGTTCACACGCTGCACGAGGCGCTAAATGAAACACAGACACACACACGCATGCAGGTACCTGTTCATTAACACGCATGTGGCGAGAGCCTGCTGGCTGCCTTTCACCGGGCCGCACTTCTCCACGTCCTGGAAGTATCGCTCTGCAGTTTTAACGTCTCCGATCTGTGCGAGAGGAACAGCATGTTAGCCCCGACCTGTGTGTGTGTCTGTGAGTGAGTGAGAGTGTGTGTGTGTGTGTGTCTGTGAGTGAGTGTGTCTGTGAGTGTGTGTGTCTGTGAGTGTGTCTGTGAGTGTGTCTGTGAGTGTGTGTGTGTGTGTGAGTGTGTGTGTGAGTGTGTCTGTGAGTGTGTGTGTGTGTGAGTGTGTGTGTGAGTGTGTCTGTGAGTGAGTGTGTGTGTGTGTGTCTATGAGTGTGTCTGTGAGTGTGAGTGTGTCTGTGAGTGTGTGTGTCTGTGAGTGTGAGTGTGTCTGTGTGTGTCTGTGAGTGAGTGAGAGTGTGTGTGTGTGTCTGTGAGTGAGTGAGAGTGTGTGTGTGTGTCTGTGAGTGTGTGTGTCTGTGAGTGTGTCTGTGAGTGTGTCTGTGAGTGTGTGTGTGTCTGTGAGTGTGTCTGTGAGTGTGTGTGTGTGTGAGTGTGTGTGTGAGTGTGTCTGTGAGTGAGTGTGTGTGTGTGAGTGTGTGTGTGAGTGTGTCTGTGAGTGAGTGTGTGTGAGTGTGTGTCTGTGAGTGAGTGTGTGAGTCTCTGTGAGTGAGTGAGTGAGTGAGTGAGTGAGTGAGTGAGTGAGTGAGTCTGTGAGTGTGTGTGTCTGTGAGTGAATGTGTGTGTGTCTGTGAGTGAGTGAGTGAGTGAGTGAGTGAGTGAGTGAGTCTGTGAGTGTGTGTGTCTGTGAGTGTGTCTGTGAGTGTGTGTGTGTCTGTGAGTGTGTGTGTGTCCGTGAGTGTGTCTGTGAGTGTGAGTGTGAGTGTGTCTGTGAGTGAGTGTGTGTGTGAGTCTCTGTGAGTGAGTGTGTGTGTGAGTCTCCGTGAGTGTGTCTGTGAGTGAGTGTGTGTGAGTGTGTGTCTGTGTCTGTGAGTGAGTGTGTGAGTCTGTGAGTGTGTCTGTGAGTGAGTGTGTGTGTGTGTGTGTGTGTGTGTGTGTGTGTGTGAGTGAGTGTGTGAGTCTCTGTGAGTGAGTGTGTGTCTGTGAGTGTGTGTGTGTCTGTGAGTGAGTGTGTGTGTCTGTGAGTGAGTGTGTCTGTGAGTGAGTGTGTGTGTGTGTGTGTGTCTGTGAGTGAGTGTGTGAGTCTCTGTGAGTGTGTCTGTGAGTGAGTGTGTGTGTGTGTGTCTGTGTGTGTGTCTGTGTGTGTGTGTGTGTGTGTGTGTGTCTGTGTCTGTGTGTGTGTGTGTGTGTGTCTGTGTGTGTGTGTGTGTGTGTGTGTGTGTGTGTCTGTGTGTGTGTGAGTGTGTCTGTGAGTGAGTGTGTGTGTGTGTGTGTGTGTGTGTGTGTGTCTGTGTGTGTGTGTGTGTGTCTGTGTGTGTGTGTGTGTGTGTGTCTGTGTGTGTGTGTGTGTGTGTGTGTCTGTGTGTGTGTGTGAGTGTGTGTTTTTATAAAACTTCTTAACTCCAGCTTCACAGTTGCAGCTGTTGAGCTCACTGATGTAAATGAGCCTTTATGTGTGACATGTCCCCTTTAAATGGTTGGAGTAACAGAGGGTGGTGTAGCAGGGTGGAGTACAGACGTGCAGACCTGTAGGAAGATGCGTCCGATGCCGCTGAGCAGCTGCGCTCTCTGCTGGGGTTGGTACTGGATGATGGAGTGATAGGTGTCCACAGCCAGAACGTAGTCCTGAGGACAGACAGAACAGAGAGGACACAGAGTGACGGAGGGGAGTGGTGGGTGGCGGAGACAGGTGGAGGGCGAGCAGGGTAAAGAAAGAGCAGAGCTTAGGTGTGGAGAGAGAGAGCATTAATCAAACATATGGAGTAATAGCAGGCGGAGTGACCCTCCGTCCACCTCCACATCGCTCACGTGGCGACTGGAGCGCTGAGCGGGCAACAGAGGGGTCAGAGAGGGGAGGGGGGAGGGTGTGTGCTGGAAATGACCTGCGGAGGCGGCGTGCTGCTCATGAGCACGTTTCTAAATCACCAAAAGTTTAAAACTGGAGACGGATTAAGTTTGAAATCGATACACAGCAGTCTGCAAGATCACACTGTCAAACATGGCGGAGACAGCGTGCTGAGAACAGCTGTGACGAAGATGACTCGCCGCGGCGTGTCCCACAGCAGAAGACGACTGTATACAGAAAGACGTGAACATACACAAAAATAGTGTCAGATAAACAGATATAAGCATTAAAGGCTTAAACTTGATGAACGCCGCGCCCTCGTTAACAAAGCCTTCATGACGCTGATGTCAGGCTCTGAATGTCACATGACCTGGTTGGAGCTTAAACGTGAATAAAATAAAATCTTTATTCATTCAGAGTCGGAACTCTGCGTGTTTAAATTTAAGCTAATGTAATCTGAACAGGGTGGTGTAATCTGAGCTGCGACCACTAGATGGCACTGTGTCTCTACCCCACCTCTCTCACCCACGCTCGCTCACTCACTGACCAAGAATCCAATTAGTGGTCAGTCTGAGGGGATTTCACTGTGAATCCTCCAGCAGGCTGGCATCAGAGATCTCTGACACAAACGCACACGCGCACACGCACCTACCTTCATCAGCAGCAGGCAGTTGGCCATTGAGTACATGACCCGGCTGAGGCGAGACCTCCACAGCTTTAGAGACGCTGCAAACAGGGAGAGAAGAAGAAGAAGAGGGGTTTTTTTGGGGGGGGGGGGGGGGGGGGGGGTTGGCATCCCTATACCCCCCCCCCCCCCCCAATACAGCGGGGTTTATTTTAAGACAAACACACTGCGGCACAGAGTGGAAGAGCTCATGTGCCTATTACTATTCATGGTGTGTGTGTGTGTGTGTGTGTGTGTGCGTGTGTGTGCGTGCGTGCGTGCGTGTGTGTGTGTTGGGGAGAAGAGCTAATCACTCAGCAGGGGTCTCATGTGCGAAGGCGAGGCCCGGCGTTATTGACTGTTGGCGTGGGCGGGGAGAGGAGAGACAGAGGACGCGACTGCTTTTAAAAACACGCCGTGGCGAACGCCACTGCTCATGCTCAGACTGGAAAACTTCCTGAAACAGCCACACACACACACACCAGAGTGCACATTAAGTCAGGCGTGGGTTTCCACCCGTCTCCCTGGCGTGGCGGAGCAGGTGTGAGCGGATTGGTCGGGAGTGATCGGTATGGATCCACGCGGCCGGGAAAGAAGCCGTTTGGTATTCAGCGCAGGCAGAAACACCTACAGAGCGCCGCATCGGTGTGTTTGAGAGGCTGAGCTATGCTGCAGTCCTGCACCAGGTGTGTGTGTGTGTGTGTGTGTGTGTGTGTGCGCGTGTGTGTGTGTGTGTTACCGGTGGGGGCCCGTGACCTCACTCTCCTCCCACAGTGTGATGCATTCTGGGACTGCAGCCAGCTCACAGTGAGCTTACCTTGTCTGTTCTCCTGCATTAAGGTGATCATGCTGCCGTCCTCGGCTGAGCCCGTCTCCAGGTTCTCCAGAATCTGTGAGGAACAGGAAGCAGGGGGGAGGGGCTAAAACTTCAGGATGGTCTGTGCGTCTGTGTGTGCCTGTGTGTGTCTGTGTCTGTGTGAGTGTGTGTCTGTGTGAGTGTGTGAGATCTGGTTGAGTGCCAGCACTTCTGTGTGTTACAATCTGCATATTCAAGAACTCCAAAATCCTGCCATACCTGTGTGTTTACACAGGTGGGCTTCAGGATTTGTACAGCTAATGTGCTTCTGCGTGGGTGTGTGCTTTTATTGTGTGAATACTACAGTGTGTGTGTGTGTGTGTTTGTGTGTGTGTGCGTTAGCACTAACAGTGAGGCAGACGGTTTTGAGGTGGTGCAGGCGGTCCAGGGCCTCCTGGGGCTTAGCCAGGTACTGTGGGAGCTCGGCGTGCAGCAGCCGCATGGAAAACGGCACCATGGAGCCTGGACAGGATGGAGGGAGGGAATAAGAAACAAGGTGGGATGAGGACAGAGCAGGAAGGAGAGCGGGAGAAGGATGAGAATATAAAGCCATCCACCCACACACAGACTGCACACAGCCCTGGAGGCAGGAACCTACAGATGGCACCGAGCTACGTATGGCTGCTTATTAAACCCTCTCATCTCGCTCTCTCTGTGCGCTGCTCAGCTCCATCACTCATCTCTCTGCCTCGACATCACACACACAGACACACACACACAGACACACACACGCGCCCCTGAGGAAGAGCCTATATTCAGGTGAGTCCCCGGGCTTTGATCAGCGCCTCTTTGATATCAGCCATCAGATGTGAAAGTCTGGTCCATCGCTGCCCGTCTCTATCTCACCTTCCATCTCTCCTCGTCTATCTGCTCCAACTCGACACTTTCTCTGCTCTGCCCCCGCCCTGCGTTATAGGGTTTTATCGTCACGGTGACGGGACCTCGCCGACTCTGCGATTCATTATTCTTCGTCTCCCGGGGTGTCAGTCATTTTCAGCAGATTTAATTTATGGCTTTTACTTTCATTAGTAATAGCAGCATCCTTCATAATGAAGGAAATATGAGCATGAGGATTAAACCAGAGCCTGCAGTTCCTCTAACATCCAGCAGAGGCAGCAGTGAGTCAGTCCCCAGAGATGCCCATGTTAAAATAAACAGCCTGATTGGTCAGGATAGTAGACATCATTAGGGGGCGTGGCCTCTTTGACTTGTAGGTGAATGGCAACAAAGGTGTCTGTAGCTGCTTGCTGAACCTCTGGGCTGTGTTTGTGCTGTCAGAGCCTTTTTAATCTGACCAATAATACGGCCTCTTTCCAAATATGGTCACTTCTGGAATCAAAAACACAACATGGCAGCAGCCAAGGTGCCAACACTGTGGAGTTGACATGTACTGGAGAGCAGGAGCAGGTAGGAACTAACATCGAGGCAAGACAGCTGAAGGTGCTGAGGACAACGACCCGAGAACTGAAGACAAACAGGATAGAAACATCCTATCACAATAAAAGCCTTCAGAAGAAACAATGTCTCTGGAATCCTAATGCTTTTATTTTGAAAAGCACAATACTGCTACGTGTTCTGTGTCCCGCACGGCGATACGAGCCATGAAAATTTAAGCCAGAAGTTTGACGTTTTTCTTCAGTGAATTATCAGAACACAGAGTTCGCCTTTAGACTGCTAAATGTCTCACTGTGTCTCTCAAAGCTCCAACGCTGGGAGGGGAAAAATAACACAATTGAAAAAGCACCAAATTTGAACCGGGCCCTGCACACTTGGAGGTCTGCTAGTCTGAAAATATTCATAGTATGAATATAACAAAAAGCACAAACAGCTGACTGTGAGCGGGTCAGGTGGGACCTCTCCTTCTGAACCAGCTGCAGTAACTGTGTGCAGGTTCCGATGTCTCTCAGCCCAAACTGGACTCAGCTTTTCACGCCCGTACCCAACGGAGGACCTCTGCTCCTTCCCCGAGCGCTCGCTCGCTGCTGCGCAGACCGGGCGTCTCTGAAGGCCTTCAAAGAGCACGATCACGGGTAATAGATAGTCGATGCAAGCGGAGAATTGTTCGACTTGTGATGCCAGGCAACACAACTCATGCCAGTTTGTCTGAGAGCACCTTAGCAGGGCACAAAGCGTTTAATATTGAGCAATGGAAAGTCAATCGGTGCTCTTCAGAGAGCTGTGCAGTGTAGCTTCAAGTGTTTTTTATGTAAGGGTGTGTGTGTGTCTGTGTGATGTGTGCTGCCTTCACACTGCGGTAGCCCGAGGGGCGAAGCAGATCCAAAGTAATGGGAATACATTAGAGAGCAATTCATGCAGTGTAAAAAGAGGAAAAACAAAACCAAAGAGCTGCTGGAGACAAGTGGAGTTGTTGGAGCTTCTCGATGATACAGGCTGATATCAAGCTCCTGGCACCAACTTTCCTCTGAATATTTAATAGGACAGTGGTGGATACGCTGGTGCATTCCTACAAAAAAAAAAAAAAAAAAAATGTGGGTAAAATGCTAAATCCTGTCGTAGAGCAGCCAGCAGCCTAATAACGCATTCAACGCTCGCAGAGCAGCCTCTCAGCGCCGTCATGAACACTGCCGTTCAGCCTTCAGAGGCCTCAGCGAGCAGCTCACGGACAGAACACGCAACACGCAGCGGGCTCTGCTCGAGCCTCTGATCTATGATCAATAGCAGCAGCGGAAATAATGCGAGCGTCACCGCAGACTCACCTGGTTGGCTGCTGTCACGTAAAGGCGGTAACGACGTCTGTGCGATGGGCTGCGGACGTCATTTCTCGACCCAGTTTCATACGTGTGAAAGTTGGAGCTGTGTTTACTCCATGACGGTGTGATTACAGACTTTTTTAAATAAATATTTAAGTCTAGTCAGATTTATTCTTCTTGTATGACCCAGAAAACACCACGAGGAACATCGGGATACAACGCTGTGTGTGTGTGTCCATACCTTTCCTGCCTGGGTACACAGTGGGGTAGTACTCGTAGTAGAGGTCCGGCTGATCCAGGTTGCCGAAGGGTTCAAACTCCAGCTCGGCATTTTGGAAAAGGCCCAGCTTGGTGAGCAGAGCAAGCCGCACAAACCACAGCTGCAACACACACACACACTGTGTGAGTTGGTAAACTACATTACACAGAGACCCACACTGTGACATTCAGCTGTCCTGCTGTGCAGATGAAACCCACACTCCTGAGTTAAACTACAGGCACGACTAAGACATAATGTCCTCTATGATTATCCACAGTTTCCTCTGCACAGCTGTCACAATGTGTATGTTGAGGGCTTTTATTGTGAAAGGCTCACCAAGAACCTTTTGAATGTATGAATACATGCAGCATTTTACTTCATCAACACATCAGTGCTTCCACCTCAGGCTGCAGTCTGAGTGGAGGCTGCTGTTCCACATCTGGAGGGCACTGGATTCTCTCAGCTGCTGGACAGAAGCCAGGGCTCATGCTGCACCCTGAGCCGCTCGAGCTGGAAGATGGACCGCCTCGCCACGGAAAGATCCAGAAGGTCGCGAGCGGCATGTGTAACCCCTGCAGACACGCTGCTCCCTCTCGACCCGGCTGAGGCGGCGTACTGGAGTTAGGACGGTGGCACGAGGTCAACTGTTCAGAACTTTGGGAAGGACCGGCGGCCTCGGGATGAAGACTGTGACCTTTGTGGCCATTTTTATTCAGGGAGTCTTAAAAACGTTGTTTTAAAAAGACAGTTCTCCCACAGTGTGCTCTCTCCCTGTGGCTCTAATTCTGTGTCGGACCATTTCAGCGTGACCTGTATTACATATTTTGGAAATGAAAAAACCCTCAAACGCGTGAAAAGCGTCTGAACCTTTTGTCAGCGTTGATGGTCACGTGTGTTTTATTAGAACCTGCAGCACATTTAAACAGGACTGCTGTCCACTCAACTTGAGGAGCTTTGCATGATTCACAGTTCAAAATAAGCCTTAGCGCAGGCCAACAGGTCAAAGAAGTCATTGTAGCCCCGCCCCTTTGAAGACGACTGGCTATCCGGTTTTTCAGTCTGACGTCACTAGCCGTGTCTGGGTCTAAACTCCGCTGCAGGTCCATATATCAAACGATCACTGTGGCATTACTGAGAGTTGAAAAACTCTCTAAAGTCTTTCATCTTTAATAAAATGATCAGCGTTCTGCTCTACCAGGTGTAACAATTGAGTTTAACATCCAGGCATCCATGAAAACGGAATTTATGACATTTAACGGAGTTAGAAGTTAGCAGGAAGTTAGCTCGCTAGCTTCTATCTAAATACAATATAGCATGTCCTGACTGCGGGGTTTGGGAAACAAATTAAAACGTACAGCTCTGCTATCACTTCCAACATAAATGAAGACTGAAAACTAAACAGCAGTGACGTTTGTAGGGTTACTGAAGTTTGGCTAGCTGGTATATAATGATGTGCTACGTGGCCGCTAGCGACACAGCTATGTTAGCATAATATAAACAAGCTAACCTTTTTTCCACTCGATAAAAGTTAACGTGAGTGTTCTCGGTGGTCAGGAACAAATGTAATCGCATGGCAGGATGCTGTAAAAGGACCAAACTTCAGCCAGGAGAACAACTGAGATAATCCATCCACAATACGAGGTTAGTCATTCATATACTGCTGCATGGGCTGGGCTGTAATTACATCCTAAGGTTTTAAAAACTGAGCTTAAATAAATGATTAGCGGTAATAAAAGCCGAGGGAGGTCAACAGTGATCACTGACTGTTTTAGGAGCTTTTTGAGATCAAATAGAAGAAAATACATAACATTAAACATGTTAACAACACAAAAGCCATATTAAACGCAGACTACTTTAGACCCGGAAGTAGGATTCGTCACGTCATCACTGAACAACCAGATAGGAGGTTTAAACATAAGGGTGGGTGGGACTATTCCCTCTTTGCGACATCACACAGATCTATGAACAGAAAAACAGTTGCTGCCATGTTTCTAACATGTGCACATCCATGCAACACAACATGTGAGAAACCCCTGGAACACAAGGACTCCAACTCCTGCACTAAAGTGAGCCGGATGTTTAAGAACATAAAACTAACTGTGATATGTGGCATGAGGCAGCGACACGGCTAATTAATTCACAGAGCCGAGCACGAGGGTGGCCTCTTAATGAGCTCGCGCAGCCATCCATCTTCTGGATGGAGCTCCACAAACACACGGGGAAAATATGGCAGTAAAACGTATGAGATGAGGACAAAGCAAACAACAAAAGTATCTCAGACTGACGCAGACTCGACTGATGTCAGCGAACACGGGATTCATGCCATCGGGAACCAGTGAGGCGTCTTACCTGCAGCGAGTCGGTGGTGTGGGAGGTCGGCTGGCCGGCCTTGCCGTATCCCTGACCGTGAGCCGTCAGCATCCGGGCCGTCAGATCCACCGCGGCGCGCCAGTTCTTACTGCTCTGCAGGGGTGACGAGACACGAGGCGTCAGAAATAAGTCAGAATAACTGTTGCACAAAACAGGGAGAGGAAGCTGAGGGAGGAGAACCGACATCAGACAGAATATAATGCAGCTCAGAACAAAGAACTTCAAGAAGGTTCTGGAAGGACCGGGCGGCTCGAGAGGATTCGATGACCTTTTGTACTCAGAGACTGTTGGAGACTTTGTTTTAAAGGCACAGTTCACCAAACGTGCTTGTTCCCTCTAAAAGTGCCATTTAGATTGTTTCAGTGTCAGCCTGGTGAAGATGACAGGAGGCCAAATACCTAAACATGACTCCACCTGCGTTGCTGAGCAGCAGGACGACTCATGACTGCACCTCTGAATTCATGTGACATGACAAAGACCTTAAAGGTCAAAGGTTAAATCAGCTCATCTCCAGAAGACGCTTGTGGATGTTTTCCATCCTGCAACAGAGACACTGAAACACTGCATGAGTCCTGCTGTGACTTTAACACTGCAGAGTGAAAGTGACCATATGAGCTCAGGTGTGTGTGTGTGTGTGTGTGTGTGTGTGTGTGTGTGTGTGTGTGTGTGTGTGTGTGTGTGGGGGGGGGGGGGGGGGGTCATTAAGGCCGAGAACACGAGTGCACACATGCCCAGATATCAGCATCTGCTTCCACAGGAGGAGGTACAATAGGTAAGAGTATGTGCTGGGAGGGGGTGGGGCGCAGAGTCACCCCACCCCATCAACACGCATGACAAGGTCGGCTCGCCGATTGGATCCTAAGTGCTGCGCCATTCATCACAGCCGGCGAGCTAATTAGGAGAGAGAGGCAGCGAGAGGGCTGCTCTCTTTATCACAGCCTTCATCACCACTTCCCTTCTCCTCCTCGCCTCCTTCCCCTTCATCTGACTCTCACTCCTGCCTGCCCTCCTCCTCCTCCCGTCACCGCTTCCTCTTCTCCTTCCTGTGCCAGTCGCTGCGCTGCCTCTGAATCTTCATTAGGGCGGGAAATGAAGCTGAAAACGAGGAGGCAGCCTGGATGGCCAAAAGCAGCTGCAGTCAGTCACACACACGCACACACTTCCTGCAGCACGCTACAGCACGCCGCTCACCGCCACGGGGTGCGAGAGGAAGACGGTGTCTGCGTGAGGAGGGGAAGAGACCGCAGGAAGTAAATGACCTTTAGTGTGGCCCCACATATTGGAGGGGTTTGTTTTTCAATGTTTTCTTCACTTTATGGCGCGTGAAAAACCAAACCCTGGACCTGCAGTTCCTCTATCGTCCAGCTGGGGCGCCAGCAGTGAGTCAGCCCCGTAGACTCCCATGTTAGATCTTTACAGCCTGATACACAAACTGGTTGGTCTCTATAGAGAATTCACTCCTTTGTAACACCTGTTTATATCATATTAAGTTTGGATAATTAGGGGCGTGGTCTTACTTATCTGACCAATAGCATGGCTAGTGTGGGGTTCATCGTGCTAATAGAGGTGTGAGCTCCTGTTTGTGTTAAATCCCGGCTGACAGCGCTGTTTTGGATGTTTGGTTTAACAGATAAATAAATGTTTTGTGGCTCTTTTAAGCTAAACTCTGGTGATATTTGTCTTTCTGCTCTGCGCAGGTCTTTCTGGGCCAGAAGGAGAGGGAGGAGCAAAAATGCAGAAACATGCATTACAAGGAGCCAAACCTCAGGATTTACATAACTATAACTTCATGCTCAGACACTGTCACTGGCCCGAATGCCAGAGCGAAGCCGTGATGAGAGCGAGCAGGTCGCGGAGTGGAGTCACGGCAAACGTCGGTCTGACCCCGCCGATGGAGGAAAGACCAGTCACACACTGAACGGTGGTCCAGCTTCTTTGACCTGAGTGACGTGTGACGTCCCGCCAGCACGGTGGGTTTGACACGAGCGTCTGTGGGGACTGCCTCACCTCTGGAGCCTCCAGTGGACGTCAGAGGAACTGCAGCTTGGCACGTTTAAACGTGCTTACAGCAGAAATCAGAGCAAAGAAAGAGGATGAAGGAGAGAACGTTTAAGAGGCTGAGCTCTGGTGTCAGTTTGCATCAGCACTGATGAGGCCATCTCTGCACATCGTGGCTTCAAATATAACATGAAAACACTTTTATTAACTCTAATTATGAATGATTCTGACTTCAGCAGCATTACAATGCCTCACCCAAACTCCCACTTACTCACACTCCCCTCACACACACTCATAATTAGTCTCGTCGCGAGTTTAAAAGGGGTGAGGCTCCTTAATTGCGTTGAAGATCGGAAGTTCACTGCGCCCATCCTTTAGTGAGTTTTAAAAAATCCGGCATAACAAAGCCTGATGAACAAACGAACGCCCACTCGTTCTCTCGCAAGACCCAGAAGCCTCCAGGCGAGGCAGACATAAAAAGGCTTCCTCGCACCGGCTTTGCTTAACGCAGCTGCAGCACTGCTTCAATTAAGCCCCTGCATGTCGGATTACACAGAGGGGGTGGGAAATAAAAAAACATTCGTGATATGCTAAAAGAGAAAAAGGTGCTTTGATGCCTGTGTAGCTGGTCTGCAGACACTCGAACCAGGGGACGCTTTCCGCCCTCGAGCTGAAGGACGTCGAGTTTGGTTACTCAACTTCACGCAGCAGCCATTTTGTCTCTTCACAGAGACGCGGCGGGATGCAGCCCGACACTCCCGGAGACGCTCCTGTGGGTCAAATCAGCCACTGATGGACAAACGCGCTGCCGGACGGCGTTTGAAGGTTTAGTTGTTACCCCGGCGATGCTGCAGGAGCATCAGAGAGCTCTGCATCAGGTCTGAGGCACAAGCAGCGACGGACAGCACACGGCCACCCCAGAGCGCCGCTGACGACCTGACAGGCCTCATGGCTGGCAAAGCATCATTAATCTTCCACACACAGTCTTCATAGATGAAAATCAACCTGAATACTGGAAACACTGATGTCTTTCTGTAGCTCGCAGCGACGTGCATGCCAGCAGTGCAGGTGTAAGCTGTGAGCACGTCACACTTTAGCAAAGCTGCTCATGGACTGAGTCTCACAGCCGGGCACAGAAAACTAAACAACACACAGACCCGACTTTAAACGTAAGGTTACATTAATACAGAAACGCCAACAATCAAACGAGCCCCTCTGAACAAGCACTTTGGGGACAGTGGGAAGGAAAAACTCCCTTTTAACAGGAAGAAACCTCCGGCTTCTCTTTACTGACTGCACAGCGCCATCACAGTCCTCCCTACGGTGGCCCTGTAGTGCCAATCCCAAATCATCAATGGAGGTGGCAGAGGAAGTCGGAGCAAAGCTTTAAACACAGCGAGCAGCAGATATTGAAACTCTCAGACACGCGATGTAACGGGCCAGTCATGTTTAAATCCCTCCCACCGCCCTGCCATGCTGAACGTCACTGCTTTACTACATTTATAAAACATTTCTATTCTGTGTATTTTGCATTATCGAGCTTAATGATCTATTTCACCTCACAGGGTGAGACATACCTGTGTTGGAACATCCTGAGGCGTGACAGAGAGAACAACAGGAGGAAAACACCTGAACTGGGATTTCAGACATTATGGGATCGAGTCACCGACCCGTCTCCTGCTGTTCTGACACACTGGAGGAGAACCAGCAAAGGGAGACGAGAGGACTTCTACTAAAGCTAAGGGAGGTACTGACATCGTTTTTGCTTCCAGGAGCTGCACTGACTGAGCAGGAAAGACTCCCAGCATCGTTAAACCTCTGCCGTGTTGATGTGGTCAGTGCAGTAGCAGAGGGGGGCTTTGGTGTTAATGACATGAACCACAGGCGGACACAGTGAGACGACCACAAAACAGGAATGTTTCACAGGTGAAGGACACTGGAAACTTTCCCTCCTCATCTTTTCTGTTTTTCACTAGTTTTGCACTTGGCCTGGCTCAGCGTCGCTGCAGGGAGCATGAGGACACCTGAGAGGCTGCACAGACCGACAGTAGCGCCGCCACAAAGGATTATTTTGATAGTCAACTAATCAAATCATCATCCATTGGACATAAAACGTACAGCTTATTGCACCAGCAGCATCTGCTCTTATATAGCTATCATTAGCTTACAGCTTTAAGTGTTTAAGGTCTGTGCTAACTAAAAATAAAGAAAAGATGATAGTTTATTAAATTTTAATGAAATTTGCAGATTGTTTCGGTGAAGTTTAATAAACTCCTTGCTATCTAAAATATAACGGGACACCGGAGTAAATTCTCGAGCATCTCACACTTCTGATAATCAGCTGTCTGCTTGACGTTTATTCAGCTGTGTAAAAACTATAACTTTAATCTCAGCCAAACCGATTTACTCAGGAACAAATAAAATACTAAAAAAGCCAAACAATAACATTTTTAAGTTATCTAAGTGACCAGTGTTGGGTAAGTTACTTTAAATTAGTAACTTAGTTACATTACTAGTTACTTCCACCAAAAGTAACTCAGTTACTTCAAGTTACTCGTTACTTTCAAAGTAACTAGTTACTAGGGAAAGTAACTTTGGTTTTACTCAGACTTCTCTTGTTAATGTGTTGCTAACTGGATACCCAGCCAGATTGCCAGTCTTCTAGCTTGCTTATTTGCCACAAGTGCACTGTGCCACCTACCAAAGGAAAAGATAATGTGCATATTTTCCACGAGAGAAATCCCACGCCTGGACCGTCGTTGATGTGTCATGTTCGCTTTTTACATCCAACACAAAAACTGCAGTCGTGGTGCTTTGATTGTACTCAGAACTCGGAAATTCTGCCTTCTGAATAGGAAGATGTTGGTAACACCAGACTGCAGATGAGCTGCATACAGGGCTGGACTGGGACAAAAAAAATCGTCCCGGGCATTTTGACTAGAGACTGGCCCACCATTATAGGAAAAATCATAAAGCCTTTGAATGAAAACAAACACTGTTGTGACAGTGATGTACACTGTTCTGATGGTATATATGTATCAATCTATCAATCGTTTGTTGCAAGACTCAGATAATTATTTATTAAAAGCGAGACATTTTAAATGAGAATAAGAAAGTATTTCTTTGTGCCCTCCTTTCCCTGTTAATGCCCTACATGCCCCCTGGCAACACTTTGCTAGACCCGCCCCTGCACAGTTACCAGCTGTCAGCTACAAAGAAAAGGATCCTGGTGTTATTTGTCTCTCAGAAACAGTTCATAACTTCAACTCATTCATGTCACCTAAAAGGTAAACCTGTTTCTCCATCACCTGTTCAGCTCTGATAATCCAGTAAAGACGTCTCCTGGTTTCATCTTCATGTTTCCCTCTCACCACATATCCAAACCGACATCATGACCAGCAGGTTTACAGCTGTGGCTCCAGCAAACATCAGCTGATACTAGAAATTAATATTAAATAAATTCTAACAACAGCTGATCAAGCTTAAACGTGCTGCTGTTGTTTACTGCGACATCCGCTGGTTTCCTCTTTCTGGCGCAAAGTGATAAACACACAAGAGAGAAAAGCCGATCAGCTGATCATTGATCAGTTTCATGATTGAAGTAGCAACAGGAGAGGGAGGGGGAGAGAATGAGAGGAGAAGAGGCAGCTGTGCAGCGTAAAGACAGAATAACTCCAGCTTTGTGTCTTTTTCATTGTAGCTGAAGTCCGGGACAAACTGTTCCTTTTCACCTCAATAAGAAACGCGTAATATTTTCTCTGAATACCAGACGATTCTGTTTTTTAAGGAACGGTTGGCAACTCTAATAATTAACCGTATGAACAAAATAAAGTTCAACATCATTAACATCACAGCACCCACCCAGCTGTATAGAAACCCCGTCATGCTAGCTAGCACGCAGTACAAAAAAGTCAGCACAACGAAAATAAACTCCACCTAAACTTGGTTTATATCTGACTCAGCTGGACTGCAGGTTATAACTTCTTACCTGAAGTTCAGTTCACACTTGGACCGGCGGCCGCCTCGGGTCTCTCCTCCTCCTGCGTCCCCTTTCTCTCATCCACCTGCTGGCCTCCACCACTTGCTAATGTTATTGAATCTGTGGAAGCTCCGCGATAGCCACCACACGAAGTAACGAATAACGAGCCTAAATCCCAGTAACGAGTAACGCGTTCCTGATTTTGGCATAATAACTAGTTACCGTGCTCGTTACCACAATAATAACGGAGTTACTGTAACGCGTTACTTAATAACGCGTTAGTCCCAACACTGTAAGTGACTCATATATGTTTAACCTGAGTAGTGAAAGACGGCGGTGGGTTTGAAGCCGGGAGTCCGCTGCTCTCGCCGGCTCTAGTGAGCCTTTCCCCCGGCTAGCTATCAAGCTAGTGGGTAACAGACGTCTCCGAAAAGCGCTTTTGAAAATATGTGGTGTCTTGATAAACTGAGCAGATATTTGAGGTTTACACAGCTACATTCTCGCCTGAAAATATGTTAAACGTTTATTTTGTGACCCAGAAAGAATAATAAGAGTAATATTAAAACTGCTGCCATTGTTGGAAACTGGAATTGGCTGAGCCGTGCTAAATCTGGGGAAAGTAGGATGCATTTGTCGGCTGCATTTAGAGAAGTCTTCGAATTTGGACAGCCTTCCTCACATCCCTGTAACGTAATCGGCCTTCAAATGCGGCCTCCGAAGGATGCGGCCTGAATTTGGACACAGCAATGATACCGGATACAGCTTCTTCTTCTTTGGGGTTTAACGGCAGCTGGCATCCTTGTACATGCAGTGCTGCCACCTTCTGTTGCAGTCCGTTATTACACTCTTAAATCCTACTACTTATTCCTGCGTCTTTCAGGATCTTACAAAGCTTCAAATGACGCGTCGACTATTAAATTTGTCGTCGACAATTTAGTCGACGTAATCGTGACAGCCCTACCCGACAGACGGACGTACACCCACCAGTAGTGTTAGTAAAATACTGTATTAGTGTTTAAACACAAAGATGGATGCTGAGTATCTGAAGCAGCTGAATCTCTAAATCAAAGACCTAAAAAGAAGAGTTGCTCTGAAAACAGCACAAGAACACGACCCTGAACAGGTGACCGGACAAATTTCGATGCTTCTGATTGACTGCAAACCTGGCTGCACTTTGATGTAACTTTGGCAACACGTTACCGACTAAGCTGAGCAAACAGTGCGGTTTACAGGTGAGAGTCGGCCTAGCGCACGGCTCTGTCTCCTCTGCAGAGGTGATGAAGGGCTGAGGCTGGATAATCTATGAGCTCAGCTCGGCTGGCTCTCCTCTTCTTCACGGTGACCTCCGTCTCCTCTCTCGTCCCCGCTGTGGTCAGCAGAGAGTTAGACTCCAGCTCAGCACCACCCCGGGCTGCTCCTCATCCGTCTCCCTCATTAGCATCGCCGCCCCCGCTCCTCCCCCATCTCCTTCATCTCTGTCTCCTACTTCCTTCCCTCCGTGCTTCCCACCGGAGACTCTAACCTCGCTCCCCTCCCTCACTGTACAGCTGCCTGGGCCCACGGCCAGCGTGCGTGTGCCCGTGTGTGTCTGTGTGTGTGTGTTAAACCTACCTTGGCGGGTCAGACAGACACACCCCTATAATCACTGCAGCGACCCGGCAGCTGCAGCCGGCTTTGATATCATTGCTCTAACCTTTACTTGTCATTATCGTAACCTTTCTACGTAGCTGTCATTTCCTCCGTCATTACACCTCCGCGCCGCCGAGCTCGCAGTAATGCACCGTCAGCTTCTGCGGTGCTGAAGGGCACGTTTAAGCCTTCCTGCCAGTTGTTTTCACCTTGCTGTGTTTATGTAGCTGCAGCCGTACACTCACACCTGTTGTGAAAGTGCAGCCTAGCTCACAGGGCTGCCAACATGGAGGACGACACCAGGTTATTACAACCGCCGCTGATCGGACGCAACATGAAAAGCACTCGTGTGACGTTGTCTAGGTCAGCCTGGACGTCACCTGGCGTTGGTCACGGGGAGGGTGCTGCACCGAACCCTCAGCCATGGTAAACCTCAGATTGCCATGGTAACCTGTAGTCTGCATGGAAGACGCAAACCTGTCTGAAAAACTCGCCAATTACTCACAGAACAGTCGTCCACTCTGTCCCAGCTTCCTTGCCTCACCCCCAACCAATCAGATAGCCGATTCTGCCAGCGGCGTCTTCCTGTTAAAGGGAGTTTTTTCTTCTCACTGTCGCCAAGTTCAGGGGTCATGTGATGGTTGGGGTGTCTCAGTATTACTGTAGGGCCTTTATGTTAGAAGAACTGTTACTGTTGTAACAGTAACAGTTCTTGTAACAGTTGTTACAGTTGTGCTGCTGTATAAATATAAATGCAAACTGGAAACAAAGAACGTTCAGCTTCAAAGTAAAAGCTGCGTCTTTATAAAGTTTGTTAAGAATACAGACTTTGTAATGTGTCACGTGAAGATTCATCAACCAGATTAAGTGTTTACTGACAATTGACAGTGATAGTGGACATCATCATCACTATTCCAACAATCCTCTCCTCACAGACAAGCATAAACACACTCGATTATCACTAAATCAAATTTAACACACGTTTGTAATGACGCTAATTCAGTTTACAATAGGGTTCATTCGCTCAGTCAGCAGGTGGCGGTATCCTCGTACACTGGGGAGTAAACTGCCATTAAACGAACAGAAGAAGAAGAAAACCCCTGCACATGCGCGGTACGGATCGGGTAGACCCGATGGCTGTATCCCAATTCGGGGTCTGCAGCCTTAAAGAGGTGGCTGTGGCTCAGGTGGTAGAGCAGATCAGCTACTGATCGGAAGGTCGGTGGTTCGATCCTTGGCTTCCCCAGTCTGCATGTCAAGTATCCTTGGGCAAGATACTAACCCCAAATTGCCCTCTGTTCATCGGAGTGTGAATGCGTGTGAATGCAGGTTAGTTTGCACTTGTGTATAGAAGTGCTTGTACGAGTGGGTGTGAATGGGTGAATGAGGCATGTTATATAGAGCGCTTTGAGTACTCCGGGAGAGTAGAAAAGCGCTATATAAGAATCAGTCCATTTACCATTTTAAGGCCGATTACGTCACAGCGACGCGACGAAGGCTGTCCCAATTCAAAGGCTGCTCGAAATGCGGCCCTTGTCACTACCCGATCCGTACCGGAAACCCGATCGGTACCCCGCATGCGCGAAAGGTGTCTACTTCCGGTCGAAGCGTTTTACGATAGTTACAGGTCAGAGTATCTGTTAAGAATAATAAGTATCTCTTAAAATGTTTCCAATAATGAAGTATTTCAATATAATGTAGACAAAAACAAAAAAATAAAAAGATAGCGACAGATCGGGACTCCCGATCCTTACTGCGCATGTGCAAAGTCGGACCGTACAAATCGGGTCTACCCGATCCGTACCGCGCATGTGCAGGGGTTTTCTTCTTCTTCTGTTCGTTTAATGGCAGTTTACTCCCCAGTGTACGAGGATACCGCCACCTGCTGACTGAGCGAATGAACCCTATTGTAAACTGAATTAGCGTCATTACAAACGTGTGTTAAATTTGATTTAGTGATAATCGAGTGTGTTTATGCTTGTCTGTGTGGAGAGGATTGTTGGAATAGTGATGATGATGTCCGCTATCACTGTCAATTGCCAGTAAACACTTAATCTGGCTGATGAATCTTCACGTGACACATTGCTAAGTCAATATTAATAAGTCTGTAATTTGGCGCCATTCTTCTTATTTTACGGCGCTGTTGTTCAATCGGGGGACGCTCTCTGTTGAGGAGAAAAGCATGAATTTCTTTGTATACGGATTATCCATTGTTTAAATGTCCCGGGCAGTCGAAAAGGAGGCAGAGCTGCTGAGAAATGCTAGGAGCTAACTGGGCGCTAACCGTATCATTAAAATATATTGAATGTCGCAATGTTGGCAAAGAGAGGAAGTGACGTAAGATTTGCGCATGCGGGGTACGGATCGGGTTTCCGGTACGGATCGGGTAGTGACAGCCCTGAAATGCGTCCTTCATTTCCCTGAATTTTAACGACGTGGCGGTGTAGACTTCGTGGCCCAACATATCCCAGAATGCATAGCGCGGCGGTGGGTGTGGATAATTTTGCCGAAAAAAAACGGCGGATGAGGGGCGCCCGAAGAGTAAACTTTAAGTACTGAATATTATGTCACTTATTTATGTGCAAATGTTTAATAACGAAGAACATTAAAACATTACGGTGGGCTACATGTCGGCAAAGTTATGTGACATTAGTGACGTTTGTACGAACATGGTTTTAAAGCCTTTACTTTAAAATGTACGCCGTTCAATAGCTGAGCTGAATCTTACAGAGAATGATCAAAGCTCATGTAGAAACAAACAAATGAACAAAAGATTTTCTCCTTCATTTCTGTCAAACAAAGCTGAAAAGTTTCCAGCTGTTAGTATCATGGTTGCTAGGCAACCTGGGCAGCGCAACGGAGGCTAGACCGTCCCATTTCACAAGCCTCGCACTTCCGGCCTTAGCGGTCTTTGAGTACGCGGCCCTTGAGGACCGTTGAGGCTGCGTACTTTAAGGCTGCAGACCCTGAATTGGGATACAGCCGATATGTACGGTCCGACTTTGCACATGCGCAGTAAGGATCGGGGAGTCCTGATCCGTAAAGATCTTTTTTTTTCGTTTTTGTCTACATTATATTGAAATGTTTCATTATTGGAAACATTTTAGGAGATACTTATTATTCTTAACATCTTAACAGATACTCTGACCCGTAAGTATCGTAAAACGCTTCGACCGGAAGTAGACACCTTTCACGCATGCGGGGTACCGATCGGGTTTCCAGTACAGATCGGGTAGCGACAGTCTCCTTTCCATGTGGAGGAGCAGCGGATCTTCCCTGGCCGCCTCCATAACTTAACTCCTCGCCGTATCGCACGGCAGAGCTCGTCCACCTCATTTCTGCTGCTCTCGCGTATCTGCGATCTGATTGTAATAATGTTCCCAAACACATGAAGCGCCGTCGCAATGACGCTGCTCCATCTGGTGGCAGGAGGCTGCGTAACACTTCACCGTCGTTGGTCATCCATTAAAATTTTAAGATTTTAAGATAAGATTAAATGACTCCTTATTCTGGTACCGACGAGCGACAACAGCGACGATTAGTCAGCTAGTGGTGCACATCCTGAATTTTTTTCCCCTCGCACCAGAAGCTGAAGTATTTTTGCGTGATCTTTACTGCGATGCTCTTTTTATGTTTTATAAAAATTTAAATAAAGTCTCCTCTCCAAAGCGACCTGCTGTCGTTTCTCCTCCACACGAACAGAAATCAGATGTGTTCAGGGAAAAAAGAATGTCTAATTATTTTTACTTTTCGATTCCCCGCTGTGCAGCTAACTGAAGAGTAGTAACTGTAATCAGACTACTGAATAACAGCACAGTGGTGTGTGACAGCAGCTCCGATGTCCTCATTCATCAGCTGAGGGCAGAGAGGCCGACGCCAAGAGTCAGAGAGAGAGGAAGTGCAGACTCTCGGCCCTCCGGTGAGTGTGTTCAGTGTGTGTTTGTGTCCTCGCTGCACATGTGTGTGTGCATGAACAGTGGCAGTGGGTGAAGTCACACTCTGGATCTGCAGCATGACTCATTCTGCCAGCTCATAGCGGCCTCTGCATCACACAGGACGCCGCACGACAGGATAAAGCTCAGCGACGAGTGTCAGCCGAGCAAAAGGCTTCACACACACGCACACACACACGATCCATCCATCCTCTGTTTCTACGTGACTGATCAGCTGTCTTTAAAGGCATCACTCTTCAGCAGGCTGCACTTTTAATGGCCTAAAGCTTTCTGACATTTGCACTTCCCTAACTGTGCGTGTGTGTGCGTGTGCGCCTGCGTGCGTTCACATCCTCTCGTTTTCTGAATCTTAACCTCCCCTCCCAGCTCAGCGAGCTACATCGCCTACGACAGCTTTGATCTACGAGTTTGTTTGATCTTGGAAGTTTGAAAATTTCATAATTTATTGGTAAGTAAATCATTTGAATGCGAGTAGATGGTCGTAGATGGAGGAGGCAGATGGTGTCGGATCCATTCATCAGCCGGAGTGACTCAGTGCTCCATTATTATGTCAGCAACGCCACACAAGCTCCTTATTAAGCAGGATGCAGCGAGCAGAGATGTCGTCCTTCAGCCGGAGGCCGCGGGTTCAAGTCTGTGTTGGAAATCATCTGCCTCACAGAACAAAAGCAAGACGCCGAATCTGAGGCGGCAGCAGAAGGAAAGAAAGCCGCCTTGTAGCTCGCACTGACCTTTGAACTCCGAGAAAAAAAGAGGCGCTCAAGTATCACGTTATGTGGGATTTCCAGGTCTGTGGCACCGAGACGTGCTGATGTGGAGGAGAAGGATATAAGAGTGAGACGTGTCACAGCATCTGCACATTCAGCAAAGAGAAGATCTGAAGCTCTTCTGTGTCACGCAGCTCCACTGAGGACACCACTGCATGACTTCTGACACATCCAGTGTTGCTCAAGCTCTTCTGAGAACAACAAAACTTCACCGGCATCTCCTGCAAAAACACAGAGATCTCTGCAGCCATGCACAGGACACACCTCCTCAGACTCGGTCAACTCGGAGCTCAGACATCGTTCAGCTCATTTCTGCTGCGTCTATCCTGGAGCTTGTTTTTTGGTCTCTGCCCACGGCTTGTGGTCACGGATCGACCAGCAGCTTTGCCTTCTGCACAACAGAGCAGTACAGCGTCCGCATCACTGTCGAGCAGCCCGGGTCAGACTGGGCGCTCTGCCCTCTTTCAGCTCTGAGCTTCCAGGTGCCGACTGAACTGCGAACCGCCCCAATGAAAGGTGGAGGTTGTCGCTCTAAAGGCCTTTACTCCGAGCAAACGGCACGAAACCACACATTAACAGGTCATACAGAAATACTGTTGTTGTATATTCAATAACGGTGCACGCTGAGCTACACTTATTTCCAAATGCAGTAGTCTTAGATGGAAACTTGTTTCATGAAGCTCTCTGCGCACTGTTCTTGAGCTCATCTGAAGGTCACATGAGCTTTGAGGTCTGCAGCGATTGACTCTCCAGAAAGTCGGTGACCTCTGAGCACAGGTGACATCCTATTACGATACCACGCTGGAATTCACTGAGCAAGCCATTCTTTCACCAACGTTTCTAGTCTTATGTAGACGGTAAATGGACTGCTTCATATACAAGCTTTGTACAGCTTGCCTCATCCACACTTTTAGGCTCTTTCTGTGGATTATATACGTTATTTACATGTGTGTGAAAACCTCGTATGAGGATGACAACTTCCAACCCAGAACAGGGACCGCAGGGCCCCGACCTGGACCCAGGTCTGGTGAGCTCCAGGTCTCAGCCAATGGGGTCCGATCAGAACAGCCAGGAGGAGGAGTCACAGGGATCCCAGAGCGCTCCACGTGCAGGAGCAGCTTTGGACCTTTCAGTCTTTCACATAATGATATAACTGTTCAATAAACAAGGTTGTTGTTTTACAGACATTGTTATCAGCTCGCCTCCAATAATCTAACGTCCAAACACAGCAGGAGGTGAGCGCAAGCAGCGACCTCCAGGAAAACGAAGGCCACCTGTGACATCAGGGCGGCTGCATCCATCTTTAATGGGCTCTGTGGGTAAAAGTTGTGAGTCCAGGCGAAGCCTGCTTTGATGCTCGCTCTCTCTGCTCGTCATTCATCGGCGAGCCCGCGTCACCTTCCTGCCTCGCCATCTCTCCTGCTCCGGGGAGCCACCCACACCAATCAGCAGACGGCGTATGATCCTCACACACTCACCTACGCCATATAGTGCAGCTGACTGCAGGCTGAAAGCACCATATTGAGTGTGTGTGTGTGTGTGTGTGTGTGTGTGTGTGTGTGTGTGTGTGTGTGTGTGTGTACACCAAGTCCAGAAGGCCCTTGAAATATGCACAGCAGTCCTATGCATAATACATGGGCACAGCAGGAAGAGAGAACTTGTGAGCAGAGTGGATCTCCACCTCTCCATCTCTCCACTCCACCTCTCTCCATCACTGCTGCTGCTGTGCATATGTTTTAAATAACAAGCGTCTCTCAGGGTCGTTTGTGGGTCAGAAATGATGATGGAGGGAATGCACGAGGGCTGCAGAGGTAGACGAGAGATGGATGGCAGCAGCGGAGGGAATGAGGTGAGACTGCGCGGTCACAAAGACACACACACGCATTTTTATGCTTGGCAGGAGAAGAAACAGGATATGAAGAGAAAGGAGGCGAATGATTCACTGTTTTCAGTCAGCTGAGACCGAAAGCAGCCAGCGGCTTCAGCAGAAACACCGACTGTCAGGAGGTCAGACAGGCTGCAGCCGCCGCGGGACGCCGAGCGCCGCTTTACTCGTTTACCTCCAGAAAGCTCCTGCAGGACAGCACGAGCTCTCAGAGCCTTCCAGCTGCCGCCGAGGAGCCTGGTGCAAGAATTACAAATGCAGAGTGACCTGTTTCTAGACCATCTGCAAAAGCTGCCTGAGCTCTTCTGGTTACAATCAGAGCTGCAGATACGCTTTCAAACAACTCCATGAATTTAACTTAAAACACTGTTCAAATTATGCACAACAACAAAAGTAAAACCATCTCCAGCTCCTCAAATCATCCTCTCCAGTGTCACCTGACCCAGGAGACGTCACCTTCCTGCCCTCTGAGATTTCTATGATGTGCCTCTGCGCTGTGCGGTGTTCATGGACCCGTGTGTGCAGATACACACATGTGATCAGGCAGGTAAACACGAGTGGCCCACCTGAGTCTGTGATCACCGTGTGGGTGACTCTCTTTGGGTGGAGCCAAAGTGTAAAACTCTTCATGGACACGAGTAATCACTTAGCACGTCACCGTGGAAACCAAGACAACAAAGACTTCATCAGGATCTTTTCCTAAACTCAGCCGCACTCCTTGGTTTTAGTTAATAACGTGTTTAAAAATGCTAAAAATAAAAACGTGAAAGTCTGCCACGTGTATGACTTCAAGCAAAATGATTTGCTGCTCCACCCACTCCTCCAACCTGATGGTGCCGACCTTTTTCACCGTTTCAAACAGGAAACTATTAACTTTGTGTACAATGAAAAGAATCAGCACAAATCAGAGCAACGAAATCAGCAGATTAACTGTGACAATTTCTCAGGTTAGTGCAGAGTTGAAGACGACACCGCGCAGGTGGAGGAGAACGTCAGCTCCACCCACACGTAAACGTCCCGTTTCACGCCGAGCGATGCTCCGCTCACAAACTAAAAGGACTCACAATCAGCTGTTTGAGGCCGTTGAAGGACTGATCCACGAAGTTGGCTGTGAGGACCTGACGCTTCGCGGCCGCCGCCTCTCCCAGAAAACGAAGCATTAGGTCCTTGACGGCGTCGCCCTGTTTTTAAAAACACAGAAATTCAACATCATCCAAAAGCAACAGGACAGAAACGTCCTCGCAGTCACCTGAACACGAGCATGGGCGGGTTTACTGCTGAGGGATCAGAGTTCCTACCTGCAGGTTGTCAAACTTGAGTCCTGGCATGGTCAGTCTGCTGCTCTCCAAGTAGGCGGGGCCGTACTGCTGGGTTGCTACGGAGATTAGCACCTTCCTGGTCTCCTCGCACGGCAGCCAGGCATCGTGGCGCCTGTCTGCCTCGTTCAGGCTCAGCGCCGTCGCAAACGCGTCGTCGCTGCCTGAAAACAGCTGGTTGAAGGGCTGTGGTGGGACAGCTGGAGCTGAGGTGGGGGTGGAGCCTGGAGCCGAGGCTGTTTGAGGTGTGGGTGGCTGGAGCTTGGGGGATGGTTCAGCAGGGGCGAACGCTGAGCTCGGTGTGGGAGCGCCAGAGTCCAGGATCCCTCCGGGGGTAGAGATCGAGGAGGAGGTGGATGAGAGCTTGTGGTCGGGTGCTTCGGCGGAGCCTGGAGGGATCTCAGCATTGGGGTTGGACACGGAGATGAAGGAGGAGGGGGCGGTAAAGGAGTCGAAGAAGTCGGACGCCGGGTTGGTCTGTCCGTTATCTGTGAAGAACTTGCTGAGGCTCGGGCTGGGCTGGCACACAAGCGCCCCCGCCATCTTACTGGGCGTCACGGTGTCTTCGCCGCCGCCCATGCTGAAGCTGGGCGACTTGATGAGGGTGGGCTGGAAGCCGTCGGGCACTAAAGACTTGGGCTGGGTGCCCTGGCTGAATATGGTGCACACGGGGACAGGCTCGTCCTTTGGTTTGGTCGCTCTGGTGATCTCCGGCGCCGCTTCCTCGCTGCGACTGTCAGACAGACTCTTCACGTCACCCGGGGAAACGGCGCTGGTCGCCACTTCCTCTGGTTTTTCCTGCGAGCCTCCGTCCTCCTGCTCCTCCACCGAAACTTTAATCTCAGTCGTATTCTGTCCGATCTCGCTCTGCTCCTCTTGGTTTCCCTCCACCGCGTTCTCCTCCTCCTCCTCCTCGCCTCCATCCAGGAGGGAATCGATAGGCACCACGTCATCCTCCTCGCTGTTATTGGGCGAATCAGAAATCATGACGCTCTCCATCATCTGGTCGTTGAGCTTGTCCATGAGGCTCTCTGAGGGCGTGGCGCTGCTGTCCTCCTGTGGTGTGGCAAAGTCCCGACCTAGATCGATGCTGTCCTCCTGGGGCAGACCACCGTCTGTGGGCGGAGTCTGACCTGTGGTCGCCTCAGGAGGGGCCGGAGCCGAGACTTCCTGGTTTACATCCTCTACGGCGATGTCCAAGGAGACCGGCCGCTGGGCGTGAGCTTCCCCGCTGTCCATCTCACTGCTCTGCACACAGAAACACACAAACACATGAACCAACAATTCCTCTCATTGTTGTGTGGCATTCCTGTGAAGCAGGAACACTCATTTCCTGTCATTCTTTATTGTTTTCAAATTTTATTACAGGTCTCTGCGTCACGGGACAGAAACATCAGGTGAAAGAGGACAAAAATGTCCAGTTATGATGTGTAATTTATGCCTGTAGAGGAAAACTACAAGCTGGAAACAAGTAGAAAGATGTTTTTAGGGTTGGTGACATCGTCTCACTGTTGGTGTAACGTGAACTGTAAAACTAAACTTTCAGAAAGTTTGACTGTCAAAACGGTGTAAAAGACAACAAAAGAGATTCAGTCATTAAGACTCCAAATTTTTGGGACAACTTTAAACTTTCAAAGATGTTTAAAGAATAAAGTGAGAGCTGGGACTACAAAGCAGGCGTGCCAACGGCGGGAAAAAAATTCCACCCTCACCGCTTCCACAGGAATTAAGAGGATGAGACGCAGGGAAACATTGCTAATCAAATGCATTTATTAACTGATCATCATCAGGGTGAGCACCTCTGTGAAACGAGAAGTTTGGAGGTCTGGAGCACTAAGATGCGTTCACGCAATGACACAATCGTCTCAGGAGTGGACGGCCCAGCAAATTCACCCCGAGGTCAGACCCTGCGATGCTCAGGGAACCAGAAAAAGCTGCATCTGAACAAAACACAAGACCTCTGGAACAAACGAGACCAAAGTGCTGCTCAAAGAGCTGTGCATGAACGAATGCTGCAAACCTCAACGACTGAAAGAAGAGCGGGCCAAAGCTCGCCCACAGTGATGACACAGACCGATCACCGCAGGTGTTTATTTAAAAGTAGTTACTGCGTCCTGATATTTTGACTGTAGGATCTGTAACCTATGAGGGTGTTTGAGGCTACCTCGATTAAACCGTGGTTAAACGTGTGGTTGCAGTGACCTCTGGGCCAGCACAGCTTGGTTTCTGCCCGTCAGCTCTTTAAACAGCCTCCAGGAAGCCTCTGGTGTGGTTTATTTTGAATGTCAGATACCTTAAATCAGCATGAATCCCACTTCCTGTAGTCTCGTCGCTTCCTGTAACTGTAAACACAGTATGGTATCTCCGTCTCTGTCAGCACTGAGCTGCAGCACCAGAGCTGCTCGGCCTTTTATTCACGATTACACAGGAGCCGGTACTCGGATTACCAAGTCGGTAAAACCGGTTATTGGGTCTGTCTGTCATGCTAGTGCTACTTTAGCCAACTAGCTCAGGTTAGCCAGCCGAGCCGCTAACCGTCAAATGCCGCTAACAGTGTTTTAAAACAGCGCAGAGCGTCTTCAGCTGCTCCGCTGCCGCTAACATCACCGCACAAACAGCCGCAAACGCATAAAAGACCAGGAAGAGAAGCAGGACGGACTGTTTACTTACCGTACTGCAACCTGACAGACGCGCCTGTAACACGCATGCGTCACACAGTACAGCTACTAGTACGGTGCGTCGGAGAGGACACGTTTCATGGTTGCTATTCCGGATCTTCTTCTACGTTGTTTTTAAAGCGTAAGTGTCGTCACACGGCCGTCGTTGCGCATGCTATCCGTACGTTTCAGTTTTAAATCGCGGAAGTGAGGCGCTGTGTTGTGTTTGGAGCAGAAAGGAGCGCAGAGGCGCTTTCTGAGCGAAGCCTTTCATTAAAAGAATCAAACCGCGCAGAGGACGCAGCGCAAATGGAGGACGACGCTCCCGTCATTTACGGGCTCGAGTTTCAGGTGCTGCTGCTTCACTGCGGCTCCATTCATTCCCGTCGAGCTGTCTGTCAGCTGCCTCTGCGCTGGAATCTTGTATGTAATCCTTACTCTGTACTTCGTTACTCCGCAGGCTCGAGCTCTGACGGCGCAGACAGCTGAGACCGACGCTGTTCGCTTCCTCGTGGGCACGCAGTCACTCAAGTTTGACAACCAGGTGAGAAGCACCTGTCCACAGGTGACGGGGAGCTCGGGATTAGGCGAAATCATGTAAATACTAAAAAACAGGGACCCGGGGGAGGCGTGGAAACATCACAACAAAAACACTCCAGTAATTTTTAATATTCGTACAGTCCCCAAATATATGGTAGCGGTGTGCTGCCTCCGAGCCACAGAGCCTCCATCATCATAGTGCGCCTTTGGAGCTGGGGTAATAAAACACGGCAGGAATTTTCCAGCACACCTTTCTTTCCACACCTGTGATTCCTGGTTTTCCAATGAAATAAACAAATGTGTTGCCATTCTTCCTCTGTGGTCACTGCACCCCTCTTTCCCCCATCTTTTTTCCTTTATGGACTTCATTGAACGCTTGTTGAAGTAATGAAGACTTTTGGATACTTGTGAGATTACACCTTTTTGGTTTCTGACTTATAAGCATTTATAAAGATAAACGGCCTCGCTGTAGTGGTTCTTTGAGTTTTAATGTTTTGAGTATAGAAGTTTCTTAACTGAGCAGCAGCCAGACTCCTACCAGACAAAGACACAAACTGATGGAAAAAGAAACTTGGAGAAATTAATTTTATTCATCACTAAATCACAGCTAAGATTTAAATTTCCTCCCACTTTGCAACTTTAACGGGTTTCCTGCTTACAATGGGCCTTTAAAGCTGATTACACACATAACCATGTAAATAAGGAGTGTGTTTATTTTAGTAAAAACAAAGAAATACACCTTTTAGACCCTGAGTCATCTCAAGTCCAGACCCCAGCCACCTCCTCCCACTCATCTGGGGGAGCACCGAGGTGTCTGGGTCCGCCTCAGGGCTCCTCACAGTAGGACGTTTATGAAACGGCCCGCCCAGGAGACGTCCTGGTCTCAGTGTGGAGGAGCAGCGGCTCTGCTCTGAGCTCCGGAACTCCTCACCTGATCTCTAAGGGAGAGGCAGCCGCCCTTCAGAGGAAGCTCCTTTTGCCTGCTTGGGTTCACAGTCTTGTTCCTTTGGTTCCTGCTCGGCTTCTTTCTCCTCCGTGAAGCCCCACCTTACCGTGCAGAGGGGTGTGTGTGTCCCAGTGTTGTCAGGGTGCCTTTGTCCTCTGTTAGGGTCTCACAGGACACCTGGAAACAATGCTTCTGAACTGTGCCTGTACATACATATGAGAATTTAAACATTCATTCAAATGAAGTTTAATGAGGTTTAATGCAGGGGTGTCCAACTCCAGTCCTCAAGAGCTGCTGTCCTGCCATCAAGGATGCATCTGAAAGCTGCAGGACTGGAGGTGGATCCCTGGTTTGATGTGTTTGAAAGCACTCAGCAGGTTCAAAGGAAAGGACGCAGGAAATCAAAGTTCAGTGTCTCTACAGACCTCCAAACCAGGGGTCAGAGGCCAGATATGTAAAGTAATCAGGACTTTCTGTGTTAGCATCCTCAGAGATGCTGTGTTACAGGCAGCTGAAGGCTTTTATTCACATGGTTTATGAGTTTGTAACCATGTTATAGACTCTATATTCAGCTTTAAAGATATTGATGATTAATTATGTGTTCAATGGTTATATTTAGAATTAATATCAGCTCCTCTCCACATGGACGTCTGAACTGTTTGTGTGTTTTCTCTGTGAAAACGTGTGTGTGTGTGTGTGGTGCGTGTGTGTGGTGCAGGAAGAATGAGAGCATGCATGCACATCTTGCAGAGGTCATTACGGAGACAGATGACAGAAACAGTTGGCTCTAAACGGGGGAGAAATAATTAGCTGTGTGAAAGCGAGGGAGAGATTTGTGCCTTGAATAAGCGAGCCTGTTTCCTGGCAGACGTCAGTGTGAAAACAGTCTGGCACCGAGCGCAGACGCGCTGCAGTCCAAGTCTTGTTTAGCGAGGCTAACGCGCAGCTCGTCGGGAACGGTGACAACGCGTCCCGGTCGATCTGCGGGATTTCTTATTGCATGCCCGAGCGCCGTCCTCCTAAACCTGCTGCAGATTTCAGTCGTGCCGCTCGTTTGTTCAGCGGGCTGTTTGCTTTAAAGGCCGACGGTGAGACGTGTCAGTCCCGATGACATCACAGGACGGTCAGCTGATGCCAGCTTTACCTCCATACCGTGAACATGTTCCAGGACCTCCGGCTACACACACTGGGGGGGGATCATAACTTCACACATGCAGCAGATCTCCGCGTGACATGAAACAAAACTGCGACCAGATCAGTTTTCACAGTCAGACTAAATCATCACTAAAATCTTGCATGGCTTCATGAATGATCAGCTGATTCTGGTGGAAAGACTGACTGGTGTAACCTTGAGTCGGTGATGGCTGCAGTTTGTGATCCTGCTGGTTTTACTGGTGTGTCGCGCTGCAGGGCTGCGGGCCTTGTTCTAAAGTCTTTGTTTCCTGGGTTTCGGGGGGACCATTGAATCAGGAGCGCGGTGGTCGTCAGCACCGGTTCGCTCGGTTTGCTTTGAACTCCCATGAAAACCATTTTTCCGATTGCCATTTCAGCCCCGACAGCTCGTGCTACACCCGTAAGCCCGCTGCCCTCTCCACCTCCCATTAAGCGTAATGCGGAGTGGAAGTATCTCCACACGCCGAGCCCCTCTCAGATCCCTCAGAGACCAGTCGCTGCGGTGACAGATCGTGGCATTTAAGGCCGCTAACGAGATAAAGCGCCCGAGCTTGGCACCTCTCGCCCGCTCGCTGCTCCTCCTGCTTACTGTCATCAGTGCGGCTAAAGAGCTTTGCTGCAGGAGCCCGTGACGCGGGGTCCACGAGCCAGGCTCGTGCATCCCTCACCCCCCTGTATTTTACCAGCTCCTCCTCCTCTTCCATTGGCACATAATTAAAAGCGCTGGGCCGGCTGCCCGAGCGGCTGAAGGCTGTGAGTCACTCTCCAGGCTAGGAAGAACGGGGGATAAATCACCTGGGGGAGGAGGGCCGGGACTTCTGTCTCCTCTCTCACCTAGGTTCATTAGGGGGGGGGGGGGGGGGGGGTAGACCCTATTACCGGGCCCTCCAATTACCCTGTCCCGCCGGCCTGAATTTATTTGTACTGCTCCCCCACCGCCATAAAATTATAACTTTGCCTAATAATTTTTTGCTCGTCGCAGTCCAACTCAAGGTTAATAGCCGCCGAGCTGACTTTGAGGAGGCTGAAGGATGCTGCCACTCCTCCTCCACCTCCTCACACCTCCTGCTTTCATCCTCTTGTTCAGCCTGTAAAAGTAGTGCAGGCGAGGGGAGTGGAAGTGCCGGGAAGGAGTTATTGTCCAGCGCAACCCCATTAACGATCCCCCGAGGTGCCGTAAGTGTCTTTCTTATGGGAGAAACCTCCATTAATTGTCTGATCAAACCTTGAGACCCTCACTTTTTTACTGCGGCGCGGGCCCTGAACCGCATTCAATCGAGGACCCTCTCAGAATAGATTTCCATCTAATGAAAGGAGCGCAGCGAGGAGGCGTTTCCATTAACTTCTCCTGGATAAAACTTTGGCTTGTTTGTTGAACTCGTGCGCTGTAAAACACTCAGCGGTGTTTTCAAGTGCGCTCCACGATTACTCCAGCTCACAGCGAAGGCACTGCGACTCGTGCCGGAGAGCCTCGCTGGGACGCCGAGCCGGCTGCACGCTGGCACAAAAGCTGGTGAAAGGAGGCGGACATTTGAAGGACGTTAAACGCAAGAATTCACTTCTCATTTCACGGTGAAAAGTGCAGGGTCAGCAGCACGTTACCCCCAGAATCAGCTGGTTTCATAGTAACTTTAGCCGCGGCACATTTTACTTTCAAACTATCAGTTGTTACAGAATTACACACGTGGGTCCAAATTTGGTGCTTTTTGATAGTTTTTCCAGCATTTTTGGTCCATTGTAGCTCCATAACAGGAGACGTCCACGTTACGCCTTCGCGGCTGGAAACATAAAGTCTGTTAAAGTTGGAGCCAAATCAGTTTAACATCCACCCTCAGAGATAAAAATCTGCTGTCGCTGATTCGCTCTGGGTCAGAATCATTTTCCTTAAATTCTTTCTGCTGATAAATGGAAAATGAAACAATATTTTCTTATTTGTTAAGACGATTTTAAAGTCTTCATTTCATGTCTGATAAAGTTCGCTCGCCGCCTGTTTAAGTAAAGAGAGTCTGTGAGATGAAGCTTTTGTAAGCAGAGCTCGGAGAAACTTTGTGAAGTTTCCTGAGGAAGATGGGAGAGTTTACAGTTCAGGTGCTGAAGATGGCGTCACAGGCCTCCTGAAACGTCCACAGTGTCCACGGAGAATGATGAGAGGGATGACACGTGTCATCTCATGTAGCGCTGTGTAAAGAGAGCCAACGCCGCTGAGCCCTCATCGGTTGGCTTTCCTTCCCCGACGTCTCCAGCGTGAATCCAACAGCTCCTCTCACAGTGTCTTAATCGCTGCTTTGAAGGCCAAATCGAGATGAAGATCTTCAGCCGTGTGAAGTTTACGGGGTAAAAAAAGAAAAAACTGAACCAAAGCGACGTCTGCCTTGAAATTACTTTTACTGTCACATTAAAATAAAAGAGGAACTTTCTTCTTCTTCATTCGGAGGAATCAGAGGCGCTTTGAACTGCAGTCGGTGTGAGTGGAGGGAGTTGCACCGGGTGTTTTTCAGCCTCATCCTCAGCACATCTCTGCTTTTCTTTCAGATCCACATCATTGACTTTGATGATGAGAATAACATCATTAATAAGAACGTCCTTCTGCACCAAGCTGGGGAGATATGGCACATCGGCGCCAGTCCTGCAGATAAGGCTGTGCTTACCACCTGCTATAACAAAAGTGAGTCCCACTGTTTCCTTCTGTCTGTGGCTCCATTCGCTGCCTCTTTATGTTCCTCTTTTTTTTCTGTGTGCATATATTACATCCTCCTCTTTTTATTTCCACTTCTTATGTCTAATGACCCTGTGCAGCCGCGCTGTCCTCACAGGCCTAACGTCAGCAGCTGCGTTATATATCAGACTCTGATAGAATCGATACTAATCTGTGAACACGAGGAGCCACGTGAGTCTCGCTGTGGCAGGATGAAGGTCACACAAACGTTTTGTTGATCTTTATTTACAGAGAGTCTGCTCGCACGGGCCCGCCGGTAACCGGTAAAATGAAAGGAGCCGAGCGGGCCTCGGCTCTCGTGACAGGAAATGCTGTTTTATTTAAATGAGTGCAAGTTTCCACTATGACGCACATCTGTAGGAGTCTGGGAGACCGACTGCTGCAGATTCCCGTTTCTCGAAGTAGCAGCTGCTCAGCAGGTCGCAGTTTGTTCTCATTCTCCAGGAACGGCGACGCAGAAACCCCAGATCACCCAATCACAATCTGTCACCACAGGACGCACCATCTAATCTTCATCAATAATCAATAATAAAGATGAATAATGTTTGAGTATTTTATCCATCAACTATATACTGAATGACTCGTTCACTTGCATTTAGTAGAAGCTTATATGAGGAAAACAGCTGATAAACGAAGCATCTTTGGCGTGAATCAGAAAAATCTGTGCTCAGAAAGACAAAAACCTGAAGTAGAAGATGAAGACCGATGTCTCCACAAACCCGACAACAAACAGAAGGAAAGATGTAGCAGACGCCTCAGGCAGCACGACACAGCGGGTAAAACCTACGGACCCAGCTTTAAACTGAAAACTGGAAGGACCAAGATCCCCTTCAATAAAAGGTTGCACGGGCGTTTCCCACCAGCGAACCGTCCCAGTGAGCTGCCGTCGCTCTAAAAGGCTTTTTTACACAGTGAGCGAAAAAACTACACGAAATTCAGAATTTTTCAGATTCAAATTCGTCGTGAGGTGTACGCACACCGAAAGCGAGAATGCGCCGTGAATAAACCGGAGTGGACGAGAATCAGTGACGAGCTGATCCTGATGTTCCTGAATGACAAAAAAGAAGAAATGCAGATTCTGGTTCGTCTTCTCAGGACCGGGCACAACAGGGAGGAGTCGCTGGTTCAATCCCAGAGTCGTGCATGCTTCAGGATGTCCGCGGGGCAGTCGGGAATCCCTCCAGAGAGCCGACTGACCCGTAGCCATGTGTCTGAGGTCAAACAGGTTGCATGTTTCAGTCCCAGTGAGCGTTTTTGAGCTGTGAGCGCACTTGTTGCCAAATGCAGTGCTCTAATTGGTCAGATTTGAGACACCACATCATCGCTGTGAGTATCAAAAACATTTTTAACACACGAGTTGTGAGCTTTATATTAAGCACTATAATAAATATCACGTGACCCACAGCTAAGAGTGCATGAATCCAGCAGATGTTTTTGTAACACAGCCGTCGCCCCCTGGTGGCCGTTAACTTCCGGACACTACGTCGATCTTTTAGGATGGTTTTTGTTTGTTGCGTGAACCCAGACGTTGCGTCGCTCGCTCGTTGGTGCCCGATGCCCTCTGGTCTCGGTCGCACTTCAAAACGAACGTTTGAGTCTCCCCGAGACGTTCGCCTGGATAAATAAAGGCTTTTAATAAAGCTAGACTGGTGGAGTTTGAGCTCCTCTGGAGGATAGAAGGCGGAGAGGAGACAGCCGTGTCAGGTGGGACTCGGGGCGGATGGCTCTGGGACTGGGTGTAGTCTCCACGCTCCCCCCTCCATCTCCGTCTGTCTGTCAGCTGAGTTCTGCACGCTCGAGTTCACAGGATGACAGCCACGGTGGACGGCCCACCACGCGCCGCTGCCCACACCGACACCGGCGCAACCCAAATATATAGAAACACAACAGGCAGCACACTGCAGCGCATTAATGCAGGGCTTGCACAGAGCCCCGGCGTTTGCTCGGCCAGTTAGTCCGAGCGCAGGCTCCTCTAAAACCACTCAGGAAATCTGTGGACTCGTGTCGCCATGCTTTTAATTTGACAAATAGGCCCCACGCCTGCCCACGCGCTGCCAATACGTACACCAAAAAGAAATGAGTCTTTCTCTCCCCGTGCTCTCCACCCGCAAACTTTTAGTCCAATTACCGTATGACTGTACTCTACTCTACATTTACTCCTCTGGTTCCAATTAGCAGCTCCAGCCCTGGCGTGGATGTGCCAAAATAACTCGTTTATTATGTGGATTAGGAAGAGAGTATAGTCACATTAGTGCCTGTACATCTCACGCACACACTAACAAAGCTTATCCTTATGCTCCAGTCACTGGTTTAACCTGCTTAAGAAGCCACCGGGGATCGTTAACGGTTTCATTTATTAAGCAGTGATTCAGCTTGAAACTGGGTGACAATGAGGAAAAATAGAAATTCAAAAAACAAACATTAGCAGCGCTTAGAGGTGGACTACTTTATCCACCTGGAATGTACTCTATGCACTATGTTTTTCATGCAACACTTTTTATTTCCAGAGTTTAATCAAAGTTGAAAGTTTGGCAAAATGTCTCAAAATATCCTGATTTAGATATCGGGGACTCGGACCACTGTCCCCACAGTATCAGTAAAACAAGAGCACCCTCCTCCCTAACACTGTGTGTGTGTGTGTGTGTGTGTGTGTGTGTGCAGCTAGCGACAGCAGGGTGGTGTCCTGCGCGGCCGTGTGGCGGATGCCCTCTGACTGGGAGACAGGAAACCACGAGTCACCTGACGAATCCGCCCACAACCCCCAAACCCTGGAGCTGCTCTGTCACCTAGACGACAGCACCCACGGCAACGCTGCCTGGTAGGTGTTGCCGGGGAACCGCTCAGAGTCGTGGCACAAATGATGCAAGAGCTCCTTTGATCCGCAGTAATGTGTTCGACTGCTTATTAGAAGACGGGGTGTTAATAATAGACTCCAGGACGACCTGCAGCTCACAGAGAGTCAAATAAACGACAAAAAACAGATTTCAAAACTCCTTTAAAGCTTTTCTCTCAATTCAAAATATCTTCAGCAAACTTTACTATCAAACGACACACTTGTGAGCAAAACTCTGCACGGAGCACAACGCAGGCTTTCTAATGAAGGAGGAGGCTGACTTTGAAACAGAGCGGCTGCAGGCCGCTGTCAGGCCTAAGATCAACTAGGCCCCTAACCCAGCAGGAATGTGAGTGTAGAGCTGCAGGTTCAAGTCTCTCCGGGTGTTTGCACTGTCATAAATAATGTGATCATTTATGTGTCTTCATTTGATGCTCCCAAAGCTTTATTAGATATCACATATTTGAGAGCGAGGCAGGAAGTCGTCATAATTACACTGTAACAAAGAGTCAGCCTTGGATTTTGTAGCTTTTGCCTTTCTGCAGATACTTGACATGAAGTTGAGGCTCAATAAAGCTAACACTGGTATGTTAGCACCAAGGTGCAACCTCTGCAGCTGAGCAGAGAAGCTCCAAAAGCTGCAGTTCCTCTAACGTGTGTGTCCTCCCGCCTGTTAGAAAGTCCTTAATTACAGATTAAAATGCTGTGTGTGTGTGTGTGTGTGTGTGTGTGTGTGTGTGTGTGTGTGTGTGTGTGGCAGAAAGAATTTCGAATGGCCGCCTGAGCGGCGCCCTATGAGTCCCGGTCCATTTCATTTCACTCTGGTTGTAGTCACGGCCCGATCCTTTTGTCTTACTGTCAGAGCTCCTCGCCATAACTCAGAGCCCCACGAGAGCCAAAATCAATGCCCCCCCACCCCCCCGCCTTTACTCCACTCTTCATTGTCCGCCTCATGATTGCGATCATTTTTAGAGGCACCAATCAGTTAGTGTGATGCATACTGCAGGTGTCTGCGAGGGAGAGATAAAGATGGAGGAGGTGAAGAAAACAGAAAGATGGAGGGTAGCTCAAGAAAGGAGACGAGACCGAGGAGATTGAATTTGTGCAGTTCTGTGTGTGAGTGTGAGTCTGTGTGTGTGAGTGTGTGTGTGTGTGTGTGTGTGTGTGTCAGAGGGCAGGTCAAGCAAGGCTGCTGGGTAGAGATTGATGTCTCTGAGCTCCACCATCTTAACACACCGAGAGCTGTAACCCTCACAAGGGCACCAAACTGTGTGTGTGTGTGTTGTGGAGTCTGGATTCAATGCTGTGAAGCCTGTAGCCTATGCTGTGCACTATTGGCTTCTCTAGATGGATGGCTTTGGTCTGTTGCCCACCTCCTCCATCTCTCTGCTACACACACACACACACACACACACACACACACACACACACACACACACACACACACACACACACACCTTATCTAGTGTGGACTGTCATTCTGCACTGGTCAAGAGGGGACCAGTATTTCCAGTATTTTTAAGAAACAAAATGTAAAAAGGAAAATTTATTTTAGATCAAAAAAATACAAAATAACTGCAAATACAAAAACCCCCAAAACAAAAGCAACCCCGGCCCATGTTTACCCATCAGTCTTCCACAGATTGTGTTACAGCGCCACCTGCCTGTAGTCCTCATGTGATGTGAAGCTGTCACAAAGCTTGGTGGAAAGCTCTCCTTCCTTGCAGGCTCCATGTAGCTGCTAGCCTGCAAGGACAGAAGGAAGGTTGCTGCTGCTGCTAGCACTGCTGTTGTTAGCCACAGTGTGCCATGCAATGTGACATCTTGTATGTGCGTGGTGTTGTTCATTGCATCAGCGATGTGTAACAGCAGAACCTGCAGGAGTGCTCGTTTTGACCCCGTCCTGCTAACAGCAGCAGGGATTGCAAAGACGTCATTTCTTCAACAAGTTGTTTTTAACTTTTTTGTCATTTTAAGGACATTTTGACAAAACGAGCATGTGGGATTCATTTTGGCTCTTTATTAGTTTTATAAATGATGTGGATCATTTTGTCACAGACGACAAAGCTCAGATCACATTAGCTGAAACCATCTGATGGCCCACTGCTCCTCCATCGCTCACGCACTCCCCACTCTGCCACGGTGAGCCTCTGCTTGTGTTGGTACATAGACTGTAGTCAACAGCAGTTACGGATTGGCTATATATAAATGATATACATCAGTAAATAATATATATCTTTATGACCATTTAAAATATCGCTATAGAAAATTACACATTGCTGTAATTTCTGCCCTCTGGACAAATAAAGAGCTTCTGACAGTGATTTAGATAAAAACTGATTGCAGCTTGTGGCAGGATTGTTCTCTGTGGATCATCCATGAGATATGTTTGATAAGTCATTTACAGCAGTTTAAATACAGGAAGTCACTGTTAGCCACGCCCTGTACAGCCCCACAGTAATTATTAATCTTTTCTCTAACTGTATATTTAGTCATCAATCACAGCTGTGACATTTAAAGCAGGACCAACACAGGACTGGAAGAATGTCCTCACTGTCGGTCCTGTGTCTGTGGATTTGTAATGACACAGCAGTCCACGGTTAGATAGCAACGCAAGTACACACACACACACACACACACACACACACACACACACACACACACACACACACACACACACACACACACACACACAGTGATAATGCTGGCAGCTTGCACCACCCATGCATGTTTGTGTGTGTAAGAAGACAAAGAGTAAAGAGATCTGAGTTCTTATGAGGCTTTTGTCTGTTTTGTGTGTTTGTTCACCTGCTTGTGTGTCCACTGTAGCGTGTCCGCATCCTTCATGTGTGCGTTTTCCGGTTGCCGGCAAGTCCCTCCACTCTCAGCAACAATAACACTTTTTTCTTCCCCAAATCCCCTCATTGTTTGGGTGGGCAAACATTCGAGCCTCTGCCCGTCGTGAAGCGTGCTCTGAATGGAAATATCGGCAAAGCACACCCAAAAAAATAAAAATAACGGGACTAAACAAACCTCGGGAAAAATCATGTTGTGTTTTTTTTCCCCCCTCTTCCTGCACTTGGTTTCGATTGGGAGCCTTGCCAGATGAGTGCATCGATTCCCGTGGAGCCATTTGAGCCAATCACGGCCCTAGGAGGGAGCGGTAAAGCGCAAAAGGCAGCGAGGTTGATTTTCTAAAGTGGGGTGTGACAGGAGGGGGTAGGAGGTGTTTATGGGGTGATTGTGTGTGTTTGTGCGCACACACACGGATGCAGCCATGTGTGTTATTGTTGTGTGGTTGTTTGTAAGGCCCGATGGGCTCTGCTCTCTGTCTGCGTCCCAGCCCCGTCATGCAAAGAGCCTTTGTGAGCCTTATTTTCACTGTGAGCGTCGCCTCGTCTCAATCAATTGGACCCCCGACGTGGGCTGTCATGTGGACTATCAGCCGTGTATGTGTGTGTGCGTGTGTGTGTGTGTGTGCAGGCGCTGGGCTGAAGCTTGTAGCTCTGCTGCTTTTTTCCCGTCTGTGACGGCAGCTGCTGCACAAAGAAATAATCTGTCTGCGGCTGAGCTCGCAGTTACCTTAAATGGTAATTCCAGTTTATTGTGACCCCACCTCCACCTGTATCATTACAGGTGGAGGTGGGGTTTGGCTGTTTTCCACAGGGTGGTTTATGGGACTCCTGCACGGTCGGCACTGCAAAGCAGACTGAAACCTCTGGGGCTGAAAACTGAAGCTTTCTAGCATCCAGGACACAAAGACACACAGGAAACAGTCCACAGGTGGAAGATGTTAAAATCAAGCGGTGTCCTGACCCAGAGGGTCTAAACATAAGGCCCAGGGACCGTCAAAGGGTCCAATCCAGCCGATTGAAAGGCGAAAAGGACGTAAATTTGAGGCTGTTTTCACCAGTTTTACAGCCTGAATAGAAAAAAATCACCTGTTGCTGACATACAGCCAAATAAACGTTAAATAACAGAACAGTTTAGGTTTTAAATTGTGGAGGTTTCTATTTATTTTATTTTTTTCATTCGGGATTCTACTGTGAAGGAAAAGCGGGACTGAAAACGTCTTCTTTTAAGTTCCAGGGTAACGTGTGTCTGTAAGTCTGAGCTGTGCTGACGGCGTTCTGACTGCTTTACACTAAACAAAGGAAACAGGTTTGAGCCTGCGTCATGGTAATAGCATGTAAATATCCAGATTCTTGACTCTTTTCAGTTTGGGTGGAGGTTGTAGCTTAGATCGTCCCACTGGTGATGTCAGGAAGTGAAGTGGTGGAGATGCAGATGTGGCGAGTTTGTACGTAGCAACACTGCATTTGTCCGTCCGTCCTGCAGCTCCAGATGCTCTGTTTGTCCCTGTGTTCATGCCCAAGAAGGACCAGGGAGTATTTGTGTTGGCTTCTCTGTAACGGGGGATTAAACTCATATGGATGCAAAGCACAGCAGAGTGGGCGAGCAGAGAGAGAGTGCATGGCTCGACGTGGATATATGGGGCTGTAAAAGCTCTCCCAGCATACATTCCAGTACACAGCGTGCCAGCTTGTTGCAGAGCTCAAGGTCAAACGCACATAACTTGGAGTGTTTCATAAGAGAGAGAGATGGAGGGAGGCGAACTGTCTGCCTCTCAGTATTGCATGAATTAATTGATCCTACAGGGAACAATGGGCTGTGAATCCCAAAGCGGAGTGTGTTTTAATTGGTCCTGTGGTGTGCTGAAGTGTGTGTTTAGGAAGGAAGGAGCGGTGGTATCGAACATGCTGCAGTCGCTATCGACAAGGTCTATGTGGAGCCCTCAGTGTGTGTGTGTACTTGTTTTGCTACATTAAGGGGACAGAGTGTTCACAGGGCTTTTGTGGGGACTTGCCTTTCTTTTGGGGACACAAAGCATCAATCGATTGATCAGATGTTACCTTTGATTGTTAGTTTGGCTTCCAACAGTTACAGTTGGGTTCACGAGTTTTTGGATTATGCTAGCTTGAGTAGGGGTTTGCTTATGTCTACCCTTGAGTTAATCTTATCCGGTCGTTAAGTGATGACGTGACGAATCCTACTTCTGGGCCTAAAGTAGTCTGCGTTTAATATGGCTTTTGTGTTGTTAACATGTTTAATGTTTTGTATTTTCTTCTATTTGATCTCAAAAAGCTCCTAAAACAGTCAGTGATCACTGTTGACCTCCCTCGGCTTTTATTACCACTAATCATTTATTTAAGCTCAGTTTTTAAAACCTTAGGATGTAACTACAGCCCAGCCCATGCAGCAGTATATGAATGACTAACCTCGTATTGTGGATGGATTATCTCAGTTGTTCTCCTGGCTGAAGTTTGGTCCTTTTACAGCATCCTGCCATGCGATTACATTTGTTCCCGACCACCGAGAACACTCACGTTAACTTTTATCGAGTGGAAAAAAGTTAGCTTGTTTATATTATGCTAACATAGCTGTGTCACTAGCGGTCACGTAGCACATCATTATATACCAGCTAGCCAAACTTCAGTAACCCTACAAACGTCACTGCTGTTTAGTTTTCTGTCTTCATTTATGTTGGAAGTGATAACAGAGCTGTACGTTTGAATTTGTTTCCCAAACCCCGCAATCAGGACATGCTATATTGTATTTAGATAGAAGCTAGTGAGCTAACTCCCTGCTAACTTCTAACTCCGTTAAATGTCATAAATTCCGTTTTCATGGATGCCTGGATGTTAAACTCAATTGTTACACCTGGTAGAGCAGAACGCTGATCATTTTTATTAAAGATGAAAGACTTTAGACAGTTTTTCAACTCGTTTGATATATGGACCTGCAGCAGAGTTTAGGCCCAGACATGGCTAGTGACTAGAGATGGCACGATACCACTTTTTTATGTCCGATACCGATTCCGATATCATAAATTTGGATATCTGCCGATACCGATATGAATCCGATATAGTGTGTTTTAATCAACAAAACTGTTTTTTAAAATATCTTGCTGCATTTTGTATAAGTTCATACTCAAGTTTAAAACAACAACTACACTAAAGCTATTCTGTTATACCTGTATGCAAAAAAAAAAAAATTTCATAGTTCAGCAATACTGATCAATCTAATAAACTCAAACCTACACCATCCTCCCTATTCTGGTATTTTAAAGAGTACTTAGCATAAATATTAAGCAACCTAACTAATAGGGTTCCAACTCCCAGCAACAACAAAAATAAATAAATAAAAAATAGGGAACCACCCCTCACGCTCCACCTCATGATGCTTAACCCTTTAAGACCTACCATAGAACCAAGTCCGCCAGAGCTTATATCATATTTTTACATGCTGTGGAGCCATTTTTGGGAGCATTTCAAGTTGCTATACATCAATACAACCATTATAGCCCAGATTTTAATAATATGTATTCATTAAGTGCATAGTAATTACATAAATTGCAAAAAAGTGCAATAAACTACAAAAAAATTGAAAATCGTTTTTGCTTTTTTAACATATATTTGTAGTTAGAGAAATTTAAGAGGCTAATCCCGCAAAAATGTAAATACAAAAAAGTTGCACAAAATAGTTTCCCACCACAGGAAATTTATTTTGAGTGTCTTCATAGTTTTATTTTTGAAATACACCAATTTTTATACACTGCAGGAAAAACGAAAATAAATATTATACTGCAAATTTGCAAAAAAGCAGCATATGCATCAAAATAAACTATTTCCAGCAGTGCAATATGAGTCCTAAGCATCCCAGAAACGACACAGAAAGTCATAAAGTCAAAGATAACTTTTAAAAAGACGAGTATAGGCCCTGAGGCCCTGATAGTAAAAAAGACTACATTTCCGCGAAAATGACGTCACTTCCGGTTTCGGGCAGGTAATGGCGGAAATGCAAAAGTTCGCGCTGACGTCTATTCCAACGTAGGAAGTGTTATGACCAGCTGATTGGATCGGTAAAGCGTGTTTCTGGAATATTATGTTTTTGTTCCTGCAAGCGCTTTTTATGCAGTTTTTGCAAAGCTTTATGTGGAAGGAAACCGTGACCTAGGACAAGCTGATGGCATAAGATGTAAGTACAACTCCTCCGGTTTCATATGCAAAAAAAATTTTTGCGCTAGCTTACGTGGTTGCAGTGCTACCGGGATTTAAAAATACTTACGCAAAACAGACCGTGCCCGCTCCGACCGGCTGTAAAGGGTTAATCGACGTAATAAACCTTAATTTGATGCAGTGTGGAAAAAAATGCACAGAAATCAATTATTTTTCAAGAAATATTAAATAGATTCAACATCTTTCTTCAACAAAATTGCAGACTGCACAGATGGTACCTTCCCAAAGGAAAAAGTACTATAGCTTACTAGGGTATATATATTAGACTTAATAGTCACTATATACAGTAATTGACTTCTATTCATTTTACATCAAATTAAAACTTTGGGTGTCAGATAATTATTTATTAAAAGCTAGACATTTTAAATTAGAATAAGAAAGAAAAGTATGTCTTTGTGCCCCCTTTTCCTTGTTAATGCCCTATCGGCCCCCCTGGCTAAACTTTGCTAGATCCGCCCCTGCACAGTTACCAGCCGTCAGCTACGTAGAAAAAGATCCTCGAGTAGAAAGTAATATTAAATACATTCTAACAACAGCTGATCAAGCTTAAACGTGGTTTCCTCTTTCTGGTGCAAAGTGGGCCAAAAGCAAACAAGAGACACGGACTCGCGACAGAAAAGCCGATCAGCTGATCATTAAGCAGTTTCATGATTGAAGTAGCAGCAAGAAGAGGCAGTCGCTCCATATATCGTTTAAGCTTAATGCAGGAATGCTTTACAAACATTCAGAGATGGACTTACACACTTGCTTTACTTCTCTCGGGATAACTTTGTCAGAGATGAAATGCCGGGTTGCTAGCGAAGCTCCAAATGCTATCCAGACCACCGACAGGTCCCGCATGCCACAGCCGCTCTATCACGTGATGCATACTGCTCCGACATGCTAACGTTCTGAGGTGAGTTACGGCGTGTTGCAAGTTTTGTGAGGTGCTTTCGTGATATTTAATGGATCGGATTACATTTTTTATTTTTCTCCGATATCCGATCCAGTAATTTAGGTCAGTATCGGACCGATACCGATACGTAATATCGGATCGGTCCATCTCTACTAGTGACGTCAGACTTAACGACCGGATAGTGAATTCAGTTTTACGTTTTGGTTTTTTTTAGATTGAGATTAAACATACTAAAGAACTTGGTTGGGAGGATTATTCATGTGGAAAGATTACTTGGTGTGATACGTGCTGCTGGTATTTACTACCTCAGTGCATATTCTCTGTTTCTAAACAGTGGACGGACAGTGAAGTGTTATCAGTGAAGATTAAGAATAATCCAGGATGAGCATCATGTGATGAGCTGTTGCACCGTGGATGGATGCAGATATATTCGTGCTCTGCTGTCCTGTAAGATGCAGTGTTTCCAGATTATGGCCCATCTTTGTTTTCACTTGTAGTTTGTTGCGATCTGCTCAGCCTACCGTTTAGCGATGCAGTTTGTTTATGGCTACATTTAGTTGTCCGGCCTTTGAAGGTGGCCTGCTGCACAGGTTCTTCACCGAGTGTGAGAAATGCATTAAGGGAGATTTAGAAAACCATCTTCCCTTTCAGGCTGCAGGGTCTGACAGTGAGTCAGTGTGAAGTGCTCCTAAATGACAAAACGAAGGCTGCGTGCTGTGAGTGCGTCCATGACTCGCTGCTCCTCAGGAGGGCAGTAAAAGCCGCCCTCAGCAGCTGTGATTTCACAGCCCTTATAAACTCCCCTCCCTCCTTCCGTCGCTGCTCCACCTTTTCTAATAGCACTGTGCGTATTTGAAGCCTGGATTAAGCCCAAAAGCAAACTTTAACTTCCCCTCCTTTCCCCTGTCATTTCTTTTATCTCCCCTGAACACTCTCACCTCCTCTCTCTCCTTTTCAAACGCTGGCATTGTTGCTGCCGCTGACAGATGAGTCCAAGGAAATGAAGTTGTCTAATTGATGAACTCCTTAAATAAATGGCATCATTTAGTAAAGCTCTAATCGCAGCGGTTCTCTAGCCGTGACAGACATCCAGATCTTCAGCCAGACCACGTCTGCATCGCGCTGCTGACATTTTACATCCTCTAACCCAGATTAGACGCAGCTGAAAAGTCACACTAAATCAAAACCCTAACGAGCATATAGCAGCTTTTCCCGGCCAAGGTTGTATTTAGCTTATTGCCAGGTCTCTGACTGCACTGACACATTGCTTTTAGAGCTGGCAGGACTCGGGTTAAAAGCAGAGCTTTCTCGCTCGGGCTGTCGTCTTTCTTTGACCACGCGGTCGCTTTCTGTCTCGATTTAGCTGCTAAACCATACAAACTAAGAGGAGGGAACAAAAGCAAACAAGTATCCAGGGAATGATGAACAACAGTTAGTGTGGTGTGCAAGGTCTCTCCAGAATACAGAGTTTAAGTAGAGCGCAGAGGAGAGGCTCGCCTAAAGAAGCTGCAGCAAAAGGTCGATACTCTGCAGACGGGCGTGCGCAGGAGGAATCAAAGCGTGCAGTAAACGCTCTACTGTACTTTACTGCTGCAGAGTAGACTGACAGAACTGGGTCCTCTGTGCTCACCGGGCTGAGCTTATGTGCTTTTGTCACTCTCGTGGCTGTTGTGCAGAAAGCTGCTAATGTGACTAAGAGCACTCACAGAGCAGCGTTTAAAGTGCACTAATGGGCTTTTTTCTCCTTTTTATGAGTGTGATCAGAAAGTCCTGATGCTGATTTGATCAGATCACCTACTCGTGCACCTCTGGACTGGTCTCGGCACTGCTGCCATCTTTAACTTGTCCCGATGGTCCCTGCACTTGTCGGCGTGGGGATCCACGGTAACGCCCTGAGACACCGGAGGGACGTTCAGAGGAGATGGATCTGAAGTTCAGCGCGTGCCTTCTCATAGCGGTTCAAAGCACCGTGAGCACTCAGGAGGCCTTATGGACGCGCAAACACAAACTTTGTGTGCCGTGTGAGTGATGTCAGAGTAGCAGCCGTGCTTCAGAGGGGCCAGAGGGGCGTGGCACGATGAGAGCGTCCAAACTTAAATTGTGGGAGGAGTTTCACCTGTACGAGTTTAAACATGGCCAGGGTTTCTAATAATGAGATGAGCGTATGCTCAGCAATCAAACACACACTGCGTGATGTCACCGTGAGGGTACGGCTGGCATACCGGGACAGCCAATCAGAAGAGAGTTGTCTTTAAAGAAGGAGCTAAGGCTGCTTGTTTCAGAGGGGCTGTGCTGAGGATCAGTGTGAGATACAGAAGGATTATTATGACCTGTGGATCATGCAAAGCTGCTGTAGGAGAGCACGTGATACCTTGTCACGATCTATTTAGGCTAATCATGCTGGAAGCAGAGTGCACCAAAGGTTTTACCTGACTGAAGCTGTGCTGGAGGCGTTCATGTTTCATGAGCACCTGAGAGTCCGGAGAGGCAGGAATACCACAGTCGTCATAGTGCCACCTGCTGGGAACAGCTGGTTTATGAGTTCACCCTAAATTGTGTTAAAGCGTGACTACAGCCTCGCTCCAGCTTTATTTAAAAATCTGCCTCCAGCATCCGGCTCCGGTTGTTTGTACCCGACAGGCGGATTAAAGGATTTGGCATTTTTTAAAGGTATTATTTTTCTTTTGTTTCTGTTTGGTGTGTTTGGTTTTTCTGTAAATGGGTAGGTCAATACCAGTTTGGCGCTCCGGTGAGTATTGGTGGCAGCAGAACAGCGTGTGTGGATTTGGCTCAAAATAAACTACAGCGAGCTTATGTTAACAAAGGAGCGTGTAGCCCAGTGCAACAGAATGACTCACTGATGGGTTTTCAATAGTTTAGACAACAACAGGGCTCCATGGCACGGAGGAGTGAGGCGTATCGCAGCTCTGCTACACAGAAAATCACCGCTGATGGTTCTGCTCTGCTCCTCAAAACTCCTGACACCATTAAACGCAGATTCAAAGAACCTGAAGTTGGTTTTGTTTGCTGGAAGTACAAGCAACCACTGTGATGTCATCCACACCAACAATAGCATGTTTGAGGTTTCACTGCCAGAGATACGTGCTAATATGAGCTGACACTTCATGGATGGTACAGGTAAACTCACAGCAGCCGCATTATTGATCCGAATGGTCAGATGGTGACAAAGATAAGAAGAAGAGAAACACGTGATGGACACAGGAAGTAAACAGACTGGTGTGCACAGAGGGTCAGTTAGCAATCGAGACATAGGTGGGAAGAATAAAGGTGAGTCAGGCGGTCGGGGGAAAAGAAGAAAGAACTCAAACACAAATGACTAACTGTAAGTAAAAAGGAGGGCAGCATAAAACAAAAGTCCAACCAACATCCAATGGCAACCGACAGCTGCCTGTGTCGCCATGCAGCTGTCAGTCAAAGAGGCCACGCCGCTAATAATACAAGATTTAAGCCTTAAACAGCTGTTGTGAAAGAGGAAATGATCTAAGAGTCCAAAGAGTTTGTGCATCAGGCTGTAAACATGTTTGTTTCTGCTCTAAAGTTTTAACATGAGTCTGTGGGGACCGACCCCCTGCTGCCCCTGCTGGACACTAGAGGGACTGCAGGTTTCGAGGTCAATCCTTATTATTTTAACTGATTTCTTATAAATTTTTTTACTACAAATGATTTTGAAACACATTCATCTTCTTTAAACATGCAGAACACAGCTGTGTGACCATCGCTGCGGATGTCACAGACCCCGCCCCCTGTGTGTCTGCAGCATGTTTGCGCTCGATTTGACTGTGGCCCTGTGCTTCTGTGTTTGTGTGTCTTTTGTGTATGTACAGCGTGCTGTGGGAGCCCATGGGGGACGGCAAGCGCATGATTTCATTGGCTGATAACCATGCGCTGCTCTGGGACCTGCAGGAGAGCTCCACACAGGCCACGGTGAGGAAACTGTAAACCAGAGGCACGCACGCCGTATCGCACAATAGCTAACTCATTATTTGATAACTGCCATATCGTCCTGGTGTTATCAGACGCACACATCCTCCCTGTGTGCGACAACAGCACAGCGTCCACTATTCATCCTGCCACACACACACACACACACACGTGCACTGTGGCTGCTTTAATATTATTCTGGTCAAGCTGCTCCTGCTGTGACAGTAATAGTCTTGTTTAATACGTACGAGGGAAATCGCTCCATCTCCTTTCACAGTTCACTGAAGTAGAGCTGCTGCAGTTATACATTAAGTTTCACTTACAGGCGCTGCAGTACACAACCTGATGTATGTGTGAGGAACATTACACACCACGCGTGAAGCCCAGCGTCTCTCGAAGCGCGCGCGGACGCCGCTCTGCTGCTTCAGTAAGACCGACTTTCGTTAATGACGCTTTAGTTAGTCGTTGTTTTGTGTTAACAGACGATGAAATCAGAATTGTTGCATAAACTTTATCCCCTCGTTTATTCATTTACCCACCGCGGTCGCGGTTCAAGCGCCTGTTTTCCTGTAACGTCCTGCAGCTCTGAAACCTTCATAAGAGAATCCACTCAGCGTGGACGTGAAACTGAGGATCAGGACTTCTCCACAGCCAGTAATCCAAACCAGGCAGCAGCAGATTAGTGACCGGCCTCGTGCTCTGGGTGGATCGTCTCACATCTTCTCCTGGATCCATTTTTGGCGTCTTCTTCCTGCCCTGTGATGGCGTCTGTCTCTGCACTGTGATGCACTGCAGTGACCGTTAGCTCGTGCAAGTTAGAGGTTAGAGGCCTGCACAGGCCGGTCTGCAGTCTCATATACAGTTTACTCAGATATTTATTCCATGCCTCAGATAATCCGTCATTCTGACACTTAGAACTTTGACCTGAAGTCCGTGAACTCATCAGAGAAGCGTTTACAGTGAGGAGAGCCTGCAGAGGTGGACGAGCTGCCGATGCTCACAGTCAGACTGGCTATATTGGAGAAAACATGATGAAGGAAGACCTCAGAGAAGATTCACGGATGTAGTGAAGCACGAGGGGCAGAGTTAAGAGCTCTGTGAAGGAGAGAAGTCCTGGACTCTTCTGGTTCTACCAGTGCAAACTGGGAGAACCCACTTCAGACCAGGATCCCCTGTTACGCTGCAGACGCCTCACACTCGAGACTTTCACTGCTGTAAAAATAAAGCGTCAAGTGTGTGGCTGAATCGTGCGTGGACCTTCCTAATGCAGGGTGAAGAGGCTCTTCACTGTAAGCTCTCAGTCTTCCAACCTGCCAGCTTTGCCCTCAAAAGGCCCATTATGTGTTTAAAGCCTGGAAATAATGGCGTGCGTCGGGCGCGCGCGGAAGAAGTAATAGAGCGGCGGCGTGGGTCGGCCCCGGCTTTCATGAGTGTGTTGTTCCATCCGGAGCGATGATTCTAGATGAGTCATTAGTGATTCATGCACTCGTTTAGTGATTCACATAAAGGCCAACCAGGTCACACACACCTGTACGTGTTTTTGTGTGTGTGTGTGTGTGTGTGTGTGTGTGTGTGTGTGTGTGTGTGTGTGTGTGTGTGTGTGTGTGTGGTCATTCACGAGCTGCACTGTTGGAGAAGTCGTTCCAGGGTTTATCAGTCGAGCTGCATTCACCAGCAACACCTGACCAATCAGACGTAGGGACAGGTCTCCGGGCAGAGGAGCAACAGGTCATCTTCAGCATGAGTTTCTGCCCTGTGATTGGCTGATTAGATGTTTGAGTTGATGAGAAGCTGAGCAGGTGTACCTTATAAAGTGGCAGGTGAGTGTGTTTGATTTGACGGGACAGTCAGTTCACGTCATTATCATGGGCGTGTGTGTGTGTGTGTGTGTGTGTGTGTGTGTGTGTGTGTGTGTGTGTGTGTGTGTGGCGCTCATCAATTAGCCCAGCTGGTGGGACTGAGTGAAAACATCTTGGCTGACTCACACACACCTTGTCCTGCACATCTGCTCCACAAACGCACACTAATGCTCTCTCGGCGTGCAGAGGAGGCACGGCTGCGCGCCGCTTTGACAGATAGCTCTGCATTAGTGCCGCTTGCGTCCTAAATGAATGCGTCCCCCAGTGTTGTGTGTGCTGCCTTGTTAGGGCCCCTAATTTGGTTAGTGTGCTAATAAAGCTGGGAACCTGGGATGCACGGCGCCCCGGCTGTGCTGCTGGACGGGTTTCCAGAGTCTTGAGTTGGGGAGCGCGTCTGCTCTTTGAAGAGCTCAGAGTCTGTCTGCACATTTGGGAGAGGAATCGCTTCGCAGGAAGGAGGAGACTTTATTTCATGCTTGTTTAAAGAGCGCTGGCAACACGTCCTCCGACGCTACGTTGTTGTGAAAGCCAAGCGCTAAAAAAGCTACGTGGAACGCTGTGTTTGTGCTGCTGGAGCCTTTCGGAGCGTTTGTGGTGACATCATCTGACCAGTAATATGGCTGCTGTGAGGTCACTGTACTAACAGACCCTCCCAGAGGCTGTGCTCCAGTTTGAGTGATTTTATGTGGATCTTATTGATTAGCAGGTGTCTGTGTGATACAGCTGGATATACACCCATCACTTTATCAGCACATCCCACAGATGCTCCACTGGAGACCAAGTCAACGCCTGAAACTATTCCTGAAACATTTCTGCTTTATGGCAGAGTGTCATCAGGGAGCACCGTGTCCGTGTGCGGGCGTACATGGTCTGCAGGAACGCTTACGTATTTGCTACATGTCAAACATCCACATGGACGGAAGGAGTTTCCCAGGAGAACATTACCCAAAGCATCACACTGCCCCCGTCCGCTCGCCTTCTTCCCATAATGCATCCTGGTGACAGGTGTTCTCCAGGTAAGTGTGTCCTGACACCTGTCCATCAGAACCAGCATGAACCTTTTCAGCTCGTCTGCACATGCGCCAGCCTCGGCTCCCCGCGGCCGTGACTCGCCGCCGTTCTTTCCTTGGACCTTTGGACCGTCTTTGATGGATGCTGAGCCCTGCCGACCGGGAACGCCCACACAGCCAAATCCTCACGACACCTCACGTTGCTTCAGACATAAACTCTGAGGACAAAATGTTCACCTGCTCTGTGACGGGTCCCGCCCACTGACAGGTGAGGCGATGATCAGTGTTGTCGGTCAAAATGCTAACGTTGAGCACCTACAGCATGACGTCACTGTAGGCGTGTCTGTTTTATCTGCAGTCTGTTTCCGGTGCCTCTGACATAAGGCGAGTGATGTCACGATGGCGGTGTCCAGCTTTTCCTTTTTGAGGCTGAGGATTTGGCGTGGACACGGCTGCGGCATGGACACGGCTGCGGCATGGACACGGCTGCGGCGTGGAAACTCTGGTTACAAATAATGTGTAAATGATATTTTTCATAGACTGAGAAGCCGAGGTTTACGAGTGGACATTCATGAAATAGTCGTGGAAATATTTTTCAAGGCCGCGGAGGAAGCCGTGCTCCTCTCCTCTTTGTTCTCTTCCTCCCCTCCTCCTCAGCTCCTGTCTTTAGATTTCCTCCCTTTCTTCTCCCCTTCTGCCTACTTTGGTCTCCTTCCTTCAAACCTCCCCGCTCAGCCGGCCTTCCTCGCTCTGCCTCCCTCTGTTTGTCCTCTCTAGCTGAAATAATGAGAGTGTACCGCGGCGCTGTGCGGTGACGGGCCGATCGATGATCCTTGCTCCAACAGGCAGGGGTGGTGGAGGGGGTGAGGATAAAACCTGCAGATAGAGCAGAGAAAAATGAAGCGGTGCAGAGCTGCTGTTTGAATTGTTGGATGCATCGCAGTTTAAAGGAAAGATAATCATTTCCAAAGCGGCCCGCTGAATTAATTGGATTCCATTTTTAAAGTAGCCGATGAAGTGATACGCTTTATAATTCAGAGTCCTTGAAGTATTTTGACTTTGATTCATTTCACCTTCATTGTTGCCGTGTGAAGTATGTGCAGCAGGTTTGATAAATATACGTCGCCGGCTGCAGTTTAACCTGCCGCCTTTCAGCTGAGCTCCTCTCCGCTGACATTTTGTCACTTTAATGTGTTTGTGTTAAAAACCAAAGACGGTGCAATCAATTGCAGTCTTTAAAGCCCTTTGATTTGGCTTTCAGCTATCAGTCTTAAATTTTACACTGATGGGTGAGCTGCGCTATCGAGAGCAGCATTCGAGCTAATCAGCGTTACTCTGCTCATCGCCGCAGCTTTGCCCGAGCTTTGGCGTGCTCTCGTCATGCCGGTGACGGTTTCTGGACGTTCAGATTCAAACCAAGCGTGTTCAGTGTTGTTGTAAGCAGAACAAACCACTGTGCGAAGATGAGGAACGCGTCTTCTGGCTGTTTTCTTCTATGATGAAAATATCCTCAAATCAAACTTGAAGTTTTGCAAATACAGAAACTCTGTGAGACTCTCGGGCTCGACCCTCTAATCCCTGCTCGACTGTGTTAATAAAAGTACTTGAGACAATGGATTAATCTTCTTTAAACATCTGGACAGATCTGCTCAAATCACCCTGGCTCTGCACCAGCGCTATAAGACAGCTGTGGACTTGGTACCTGTTCCATATTAAGGTTGGGCGATATACAGTGGGGCAAAAAAGTATTTAGTCAGCCACCGATTGTGCAAGTTCCCCCACCTAAAATGATGACAGAGGTCAGTAATTTGCACCAGAGGTACACTTCAACTGTGAGAGACAGAATGTGAAAAAAAAATCCATGAATCCACATGGTAGGATTTGTAAAGAATTTATTCGTAAATCAGGGTGGAAAATAAGTATTTGGTCAATAACAAAAATACAACTCAATACTTTGTAACATAACCTTTGTTGGCAATAACAGAGGTCAAACGTTTTCTATAGGTCTTTACCAGGTTTGCACACACAGTAGCTGGTATTTTGGCCCATTCCTCCATGCAGATCTTCTCGAGAGCAGTGATGTTTTGGGGCTGTCGCCGAGCAACACGGACTTTCAACTCCCGCCACTGATGGTGACCTTTGTTACTTTGGTCCCAGCTCTCTGCAGGTCATTCACCAGGTCCCCCCGTGTGGTTCTGGGATCTTTGCTCACCGTTCTCATGATCATTTTGACCCCACGGGATGAGATCTTGCGTGGAGCCCCAGATCGAGGGAGATTATCAGTGGTCTTGTATGTCTTCCATTTTCTGATGATTGCTCCCACAGTTGATTTTTTCACACCAAGCTGCTTGCCTATTGTAGATTCACTCTTCCCAGTCTGGTGCAGGTCTAGAATACTTTTCCTGGTGTCCTTCGAAAGCTCTTTGGTCTTGGCCATGGCGGAGTTTGGAGTCTGACTGTTTGAGGCTGTGGACAGGTGTCTTTTATACAGATGATGAGTTCAAACAGGTGCCATTCATACAGGTAACGAGTGGGGGACAGAAAAGCGTTACAGGTCTGTGAGAGCCAGAGATTTTCCTTGTTTGAGGTGACCAAATACTCATTTTCCACCCTAATTTACGAATCAATTCTTTACAAATCCTACCATGTGAATTCATGGATTTTTTTTTTCACATTCTGTCTCTCACAGTTGAAGTGTACCTCTGGTGCAAATTACTGACCTCTGTCATCATTTTAAGTGGGGGAACTTGCACAATCGGTGGCTGACTAAATACTTTTTTGCCCCACTGTATTCACACAGGTGACTTTTTGATGGGCCGCACAGCAAGAAGGTCCTGAGTTCAATTCCACCATCAGGCCGGGGTCTTTCTGTGTGGAGTTTGCATGTTCTCCCCGTGTTTGCGTGGGTTCTCTCCGGGTACTCCGGCTTCCTCCCACCGTCCAAAGACATGCAGCTTGTGGGGATAGGTTAATTGGATAATCCAAATTGCCACTAGGTGTGAATGTGCGAGTGAATGTGAGTGTGAATGGTTGTTTGTCTCTGTATGTTAGCCCTGCGACAGACTGGCGACCTGTCCAGGGTGTACCCTGCCTCTCGCCCTATGACAGCTGGGATAGGCTCCAGCGCCCCCCGCGACCCTGAAAAGGATAAGCGGAAGCGAATGGATGGATGGATGGACTTTTTGATGGGTGGAGCAATCCTGCAGCTGCATGCAGCTCAACAAGCTGTGGAAAAGCTTTTCAGCCAGCGCACTCTGAGGAGGGTGCATGTGTTCGTAGCTGCAAGAGCGTGCTTTAAAACAGATTATTTTTTCTAATAATGTTGGTTGAAGCTAACTTACTGACGGGAAATACATAAGTCCCTCTTGCAAAACCATTCGGCGAACGGCTCAGTCTGTCATCAATGGTCGATAAATTTGTCCAACCTTACTCCATATGCAGGATGGTGGAAGGAACTCAGACGTTTGTGTTTGGAAAGCAGGACTTTTATATTTCTGAAAGAGGTTTAAGGATGTGGACGCGACAGAACGTCACTGATGTGCATGATTCTGTTAGGACCAAAAGATTCGTCATAAACTGTATCATAGCATCACTTTGACCAAGGACGATGCAGAGGAGGCGAAACAACGATGGGAGAAAGAATCAGGCTTTTCAATACTTCAATACTTTCAAACAGCTTTTAAATGCTAATTCCTGGAGCTGGAGAGAGTTTTGGAAAAAACACGTGTTTGTTATTTGACAGACGAGGTCGACATCCAACTGTTTTTGGAAAGAAGCTTTGGTAATTATCTATAACGTTTTAATATTTCTCATAATGTGTTCTTCATAAAAAGTAGAAATCTGGATCTGCGGTGTGAGGAACTTTGTTTCAGTGTGTTTGTTGTGCTGGGGGGCAATAACGTAAGCTCGAATCACAAAGCAACATATCAAAGCCCAGATTGACGCCTGTGGACTTCTGGAGTTTTATCACTTTTATTTTCTAGTTCTCGGTTCTTGTTTGATGTTGGTTCTCCTTCATGTCCCCGTGTCTGTCTCCACTGTTGTTTTGTCAAGGTCATATGTCTTAGTCTGGTCTCTGTGTTAGTCACTTCCTGTTTTATTTTGACAGTCCCTCTTGTGTGTGATCATGTTGGTTAGATTCTGTCCAGCTGTGTCCCCACGTGTGTCCACTCTGCCCTGATCTCCTCCTGTGCATGTGGTCTGTCTCCCTCTCAGCTTCCTCTTTTTTCCAGTAAATTAAATCTGTAACTTGTTCCCGACACACGTCTCAGGACAGCGGACTTAATAACTGATGACGGGACCATGTGAAGCTAAACGAGGCTAAAAAGCCGTGCGCAGACATGCCCCCATCAAACTGCACAGCCTTTCTTTATATGCAGATACTGTGAAATGATTATTATTAGAGTCTTTAAACGAATAGTGAATCAGTGTAACTCCAACAGCACGAGTTGAGGTGTGTTTGCAGGAGTGTACACGCCGGCGTGATGCAGGCAGCTGGCGTGCCACTAATACCCCAAATATTACTACAGTTGTTAGCGAGCGATTGTAGTTTTGAGAGCGGCCTGCAGAGAAAATGACTCCTAATAAAGCCTAATTATGCTGATTTAATGAACTGCTCCGCTCGACCTGTCACACACGTACAGATGAATTCTCGTCCCCGCTAACAAAGGCGCCCCCGTTCCTTCGCAGGTCTCCAGCACCGCCACCCTCGAGGGTAAAGGTCAGCTGAAGTTCACCTCCGGCAAGTGGAGCCCCCACCACAACTGCAGCCAGCTCGCCACAGCCAACGACACGGCCATACGAGGCTGGGACCTCCGCACCATGAGGTGAGCGCCGCTGCCCGAGAGATCCTTTAGGTGCTTTATTTAGGTGACGTGTAGACTTCACCTCCTTTTTCACGGCATTGATCGCTGAATCTGATGGAATAAGTCCCACAGCAGCCGCTGAGCTGAGGTGTCACTGACGGTTGGTGTTTTTTTTTTTTATTCTTATTTGCCAGTCAGCGTTAATGCTCTGCTTTTTTCTTTGCACCTGATTAAAAGGAGCTGCCGTCTGTGTAAATCTGACCGAAATGAGTCGTGTACGTTAAACTCTGGGCTTACTGGTTTTACTGGGTGTTTGCATGTCATTACATGCAGACATATGAATGCACTACACAGAGCTGTGTGTTTAATATTACTCATCATGCTGAGGGAGTTTTGTCACGACTGCCTCTCCGTGCATCAGGAAACACATGCGTGTCTTCATATTACAGCTTCAGAGCAGGTTCACATCATCTCCTCATGCTGTGAGCAGATTTTTTTCTGGTTCTGATGAAAACTTTGTGTAACCGTTGGAAACGAGCAGCGTCATAAATGCGATTAATGACTGAGTCGTTATTGGATATCGTGATAAAAGGCCCTCCGAGAACACAAACCTCCACCGAGCCAGCTCGCTCGCCGGGCGGTAAAACAATAGTTATTTTCTGTGTATGCATTTTGATTCTTCTTTCATTTTAAACCGACTTTGAGATGTTTGCAGTGCAGGCTTTTTGCTCTGCTCAAACCATCATATGCTTTAATGTACTTGTCATCATTTTGAGTAGGGAGCTAATTATGCTAGCAAAGCTGAAAACTGTCATACTGACGTAAGAAGCGATACATCAGGTTAGCCGAGTGTCCGGAGTATCCGCCTGGATATCGTATCATAGTCGCAAACCATTTATCCCGTTTTTCATTCTGTCTGAAAACTCGACTGCTGAAAAAGTTTTGAATGAATTCTGATCGAACTCTGTAGCGGTGCTGATGGGAGTCCAATATCGATGTCACTGATTCTCAGTGGGTTCTCATTGGCGTCAGAGTCACCGCCATCTCTTCATTCATGCTTAGGTGAAATGTTTGTGCATGTTGGAGATATTTCTGCTCTGTTGTGATTGGTGTTGGGGCTGTTACTCAAAGATGAAACCAGCACAGACACTTCAAAGCGGTCGTCATGGTGATTCTGCTGTAGAAACACGCCTGTCACCTGTGGATGTTCAGGCTCTGGCTGCAGGGCTGCAGTCTGCACACACTCAGCTCTTGGCTAGCTTAGCGTTAGCATAGCATATAGAAAGTAACATACAGATTAAATATACCGTATTTCCCGGACTACAAAGCGCACCTGAATATTAGCCGCACAAGCTAAAATCAGGGGAAAATCCTGTTTTGTACATACATTAGCCGCACCTGACTAAAAGCCGCAGGTGTTTCAATGTTGACTTATCATATGTAAGAGAATATGCACAAAGGGAACTGTCAGGAAAGAGATGGCTGTTTGGAGACATCACTTTTATTAATATTTTGAAAAACAAGTTATGGGTACATATTTGCATAACTTTTTAGGTATATGTACAAGTACTGGTAATTACAAGTACGAAACATCTACTGTGCTTCATAAATGAGTAACAAATGTAGTACATAACAATAACCTACAGCACACCAGAAAAATAGATTCAGACTACCTTTTAGGCTCAGGTGCAGTGACACGGCTTTAACAAGAAGAAAAGTCAGTCATTCACCACCATCTTTCTCTTCTTCCTGCGCACTAAAACCACCAAAGTCCTCTTCTCCAGTGTCGGATACGAACAGGCTCAGGATGGCTTCGTCATCCACTCTCCGCTTCTTTCCTTCGTTGTCACTTTCAAAACCAAACAAATCCTCGTTGTCAGTGTCAGAGTCAAACACCCTCTGAAGGGCCGTGGCGGTGTCCTCCTCTCCATCATGCAGCAGGTCAGCCCTTCGAAATCCGTTGGTGATCGTGGATGTTTTCACACTTTTCCACGCTGTCAGAATCCACCGGTGGAGTTGAGCATAACTTGCTTTTCGCAAGTTTATCGCCGCTCATCATCCACGACTCCAGCTGAACGCGTAGCGTTAATTTGAAGTTTGTTTTTCGCGCTACTTGTACGGCACTATGTTGCCTGGCGGATGGACATGTGACCAACATACCACTCTTGAACCCCGATACTGTGTGTCTGATCACATGCCCTTCCGCCAGGCAATGTAGTGCCGTACAACAGCGGAACAAACAAAACAAATCGTCTTACGATATCACAAAAATCATGGACAATCCATAGAAAAGCCGCACCTGACTAAAAGCCGCAGGGTTCAAAGCTTGTGCAAAAAGTAGCGGCTTATAGCCCGACAATTACGGTATGTCACATTTGACCTCTGACCTCACTTTTTTTTTATTACACATTGTCTTTTCTTTCAAATTGAAATTGTGTTTTATCTTCAAAGAAAGTATTTCCAAGACAAAGACAATGAGTGCGTTTAATTACAAATATACTGAAATATAATATTAAACTACATATGAACTTGCATCAGGTAAGAAGGTGCCACCAGGAGAAAAGCCTCCATAGAGTTTCATAAAAAATCAAAGTGATTTATGATGAACAATTAAGAGTATTTTGTAATATTTTTGATCACTTTTAGGTAATTGTACATAAAAATAAATGTGCCTTTATTTAAAAAGAACCGTAATATTTCGAACCTTCAACTGCTGTTTAAACACTCATCGATCGTGGCCTGCGGGTCTTTATCAGATTCCAACATTATGAAATAATATTTTTTGCACAGTTACATCAGAGGCTTTGCTGATGTGATAAAGCAGTTAGAAACCTGCGACACTACAGGCAGCGGAGTGGTAACACGGCACTCGGCTGCAGTTAATTAGCACATGGACTCTTATAATGCATAAGTCAATAAAGGACTGGCAATGAAACGAGGCTTAAGGGGAATCAGATGTTACATTGTCCACCCAAAGCCAGAACTGCTCCACGAATCAAATTCATTCACGATTAGTGAGATTAGTTGTTCTGCTGGCTCGAATTAAAGGAAAAACTGGAGTCCTGACCCACAGTGAGGAGCTCTGTTGGCTCTACAGTAACCGTTATCTGCCTGTGAGCACCTGGCCTGGAGCTGTTTATGCATTCATCAGAGATGACACTGATTAAATCAGTATGCTCAGGAGCGGGTTGTAAAGTGGCTTGCAGCTTTTAGTAGTCCATCTTGAGTGGAGACGACACACCCACATGTAGTTCAGCCAGCCAATCAGAAGAAGGCTGTCTGAAAGGGGCGGAGCTAACACAGCTTGTTTCAGACAAAGGATGGAGGGATTATTATGAGCTGTGGCTGCAGCTTGTTGTCGTAGCTGTCAGCTTTGTATCTCTAACAAAGACGAACACACAAACCTGAGCGGTCTGTGCTCGTATTTGCATCCAGGTGTGTCTGTCGGCTCTCTGCGGATGCCCGTGAATCGAGTCAAGCGCGTTCTTCTGCTCGCCAGATGATGAAGTGCGAGGCGGCTGAGCACTAATGTTCCTGTGTGACACGGAGCATGTGTACTACCACACATTAACCTTGTAACTGCAGGTTATCAGCAGCCCACCTCCCGACCTCTCACTGTGTGTGTGTGTGTGTGTGTGTGTGTGTGTGTGTGTGTGTGTGTGTGTGTGTGTGTGTGTGTGTGTTTCTGCAGCACTTGATGAGTGAGGTCAGCGTGTGTTTACGTGTGGGCTGTGCTGCAGGAATAATAATCACCTCGACATCGATCGCCATGATAACAGCAAAGTGCTGAAGAGACTGAGAGGGGTGCCGGGTGAAGGAGAGAGGAGGAGAGAGTGAGAATGTATTTACACGATGCGTATCACAGGGCCAGATAAGATAGTTGAATCATTGATATCGCTCCCCGTCAGCCCCATAACAAATTAAAGAGTTCCTGCACACCCCGTTTTGGCCGCTCTCCTCCCGCTGTGCTGTTTTGAAGGATGCAACAGTACTGATTTAGCCATCGGCACAAAGGGAAGGAGGGGGCGGCGGAGCGGGGCTTGTTAGCAGAGAGCAGCCTCATCCCTGATATCGCTGTGAAAACACACCATTATAGTCTGCAGGGACACGTGCAGCCAGCAGAGGGCGCACCATGACAGACGTTTTAAAGAAAAACAATAAAATGGTCCGATAAGGACGATCGACTTTTTCGTTGGTTTAAATAAAGTAAGATGTTTGTGCAGGAATATATCCAAGTGCTGTCAGGACTGAAAATCTGCACTTTGATTCATTTTTTCATTTTAAGTATGCGGTTCATGTTTTTTTTAAAAATAAGCTGAAACTTGGAAATGAGGAGCTCTTGCAGCACATTTGTTTTTTTTCTTGGATTAGGACGTATTTGTCTCCTCGTTTGATTCGTTTGGTCCAAAGTGTCTGAACCAACAGCAGGTAAAGAGATGCACAGAGGAGGTCGGGGTGGAGGCAAGAGACAACCAAACATCAAACTAACAAACCACATTTCAGTTACAGTTAAAGTCAAACCTAATCTTCTCCTCTTTGAATTTATACCTCCACCTGACCGGAGGACGACACCTGAGTGGCCTCATATTCAGAGATCCAGGAAGCTCATGACCTGTGTTTGTCCCTCCAGACCTGTGTAAATGATCCATTTATTAGATTAAACTGACAGAAAAATAATCATTAAGTATTTTAGTAGCTGATCTCAGAGCAGTCCTCCATCAGCTCAGCACAGACAAAATCATTTTAACTCTGCAAAGGAAACAAAAAAAGAGTCTCATCTGCACATGTTTGATGTGCCAACAAAAAAAGGACTAATGCAGCAAACAAGCACAGAGAATAAATAACATGTACATCATCTGAAAACCCGACTACAGTCCAAAACTGTCATTTATTTTTATTGTTTCCTTAAAATTCCAAACTTCTGAATGAACATGGAAAAAACCACAGATTTCATTTTTCAGTCTTTTCTGAAGACGTCAGACCGCCTGCTGTCTGAGGTTTTGTGGTTTAGTAACTTTGCAAACGGACAAATACTCATTTGTTAATGACAAATGCCGCTCCTGTAGCCGAGGAGTTTGCTGGACGATGGTTTGGGCCGAATACTGGAAAGTGCAGCAGTTCCTGATCGAGCCTTTTGCCCGTGTTACATGTCAGATCAGCATGCGTGTGTCACAGCTGTGTTTGTTAGATCACCTTACATTGAGAGACGAGCAGAAACCCAAACCTTAACCATTCATCAGTAAAAAGAAAAACGTGCTTGTGTTTAAAAAACAAAACAAACAAACATCATTTACTTACTGTTTGACGTCCGTACGACCAACTGAGACCCCGACACACGTGGTCGAATTTTTCAACAATGTATATATAAATTGAAGCGATGTCTGCCACTCTGATATGCTGACATGTCAAAACAGTGACTCTTCCTGTTGGATCACAAACAGTGATGGTTTGTTTTCTCTGAGCTCTGCTTTAACGGCACAAAATTGATACACAAATCTAAAAATGTAAAAGAATAAAAAACATTCAGATGCTTCAGTAGACACAGACACACACAGAGAGACACACACACACACACACACACACACACACCGAGGTCACAGCATGTCGTGTTTGTGTTTCACTGTCTGTGCATGTGTGAAGTGGCTGCAAGTGTGAAAGAGCAGTCTTTGTGTCTGTGTGCGCGTGTGTGTGTCTGTGTGTGTCAGCCTATCATCATGCTCCACTACCTCTGCAGGTGACCTCTGAGGTGTCTCCCCCCACTTCTCTCTGACACACAGAGTAAAAATAGACCGACCCATCGGTGGTTTCCTCTCACTGCTTTGAATTTGTTTCCATTCACTGACTGACTGCTCGTATTTTCTTAGGCTGAGATGATGGTGCAACACTCTCCTGGCTGGTTACAGACTGGATGCATACCGGTTACGGACTGGATGCAGGCCGGTTACGGACTGGATGCAGGCTGGTTACAGACTGGATGCATACCGGTTACTGACTGGATGCATACCGGTTACGGACTGGATGCAGGCTGGTTACAGACTGGATGCATACCGGTTACGGACTGGATGCAGGCTGGTTACAGACCGGTTACAAACTGGATGCATACCGGTTACGGACTGGATGCATACCGGATGCATACCGGTTACAGACTGGATGCAGGCTGGTTACAGACCGATTACAGACTGGATGCAGACGGGTTACAGATTGGATGCAGGCTGGTTACAGACTGGATGCAGACCAGTTACAGACCAGATGCAGACCAGTTCTAAACTGGTTGCAAGTTAATTGCGCACGATGGCAATAATTTTGGTTGTGCATTCAGTCAACAGTGGTTCTCTGGTGTGACTATAGCATTCTTTTTCTCCTCTTCTCTAAAATAAGGACTGGGAGTGCAGCTCCACCAGCAGCAGACGCCTCGAGCTGGTTATCTAACACCCTGGAGAGGAGCTTGGTCTCTACAGCACCCTCTTGCCTCCCAGATGCATAGCTTTTTTTCTTTAAAAAAAAAAAAAAAAAGCAAAGATAGTGCTGCTTATAAAACATATATGATGCCTGTTCCACTTTGTACTGATGTAATATGCAGCATTATGTAAATTATGGAATACTCGGCTCTGATACGGGGACAGAAAACTGTGTTTAATGGGAAATCCTGACACACTCTCACTCCTCCTCAGCCGGCTGTTCTCACTGCACCTTTGCTTTTACATTATTCACAGAGTAATCCCTGCTGTGCTGAGCTGCTGTTGTGATTTTTTTATTTTTTATTTTTAGGCAGGTCTGTTTCATTAATGTATTTTTAAAAGGTCTTATTTCAGTTGTGCCACAGGTCGTTAGTGAGAGCTGGGCAGCATTGTTGCAGAGATGAACAATGTGTGCAAAATGTGCATCAGCTCACAGAGTGGAGCATGTGGGCTGTAACAAATATCACATAATTATATACAGCAGATTAATTATCCTGCAGATTGGAGCTGGTGATGTGTACACAAACAGTCCAGAAAGGATCCAGCTCAATGTCAGAATAACTAAAATGTCAGTAATTCAGCTTTACTCGCACATTTTTGATTCCCAAAGCCATGTGGAGCTCGTCAATAAAGTCAGAGTCATCGGTTTACAACAATAGAATTCAGAGTGTGATTGTCTCTAATTAAAGGGCTCACAGTGCTGGAGTGTAACCATGGTTGCTGGTGCTGAAGGACATAAAAACTGAGAACAGGCAGCAGAGCTATGCAAAAGTCTCATGCACTTATCTGCAGTCGCTCCAGGTTTATCCAGCGTGACACGACAACCCGAAACATGCAGCCGGTCATAAAAATGTAAAGCGTATGACCCCACAGAGACCTGCTCTACGCAGTGCTCCGAAGGCGCCCCGAAGGCGCTCGGGTGACGCTGCACTGATGCCTGAGGCTTCATTCAGAGGCAGTTCACTGCGTCCTGGGCCGCCTTGAAGGACCGCCTACTCATTGTGTTCTTTGGACAAGCCAATCACGCAGTTTGTTCTGAGAAAGGCGGCTCTCTCCACACTGTCAGTATTTCTAAAAGCATGTAGCGACGTATGTGATTCGGGATCCAGTCTGCATTACTTTGGTTTCTTCTTCCAATCGCTGTGTTTCTTGGTCAGTCAACAGCTCCATCGGAGCTACTGCCAGATGTCTGGGCTGGAGTCATGTTCTCAACCAGTTCAAGAACTGGGACCAGTTTCGTCAGGATGCTTGGTATTTACTTTTTTTCGGTACAGTTCCACTCGTGTAAAGGTCGCGTGATCCTCCACGTGTGTTTAGGTTTAAGCAGCACAGCTACTCAGTTGGTAGAGGCAGCAGGATTTCTTGGTCGGGTTAACCTGTAAAACTATTTGGCTGTGTTCATGCATCGAGACTTCTCTGTTAGTTTAGGTAAGAGGTGGGGAACTCCGGGCCTCGAGGGCCAAGCCCTGCAGGTTTTAGATCTCACCCTGGGTCAACACACCTGAATCAAATGTTTAGTTCATCACCAGGCCTCTGGAGAACTGTTGAGGAGGTCTTTTAACCAAGGACACTGGCCCTTGAGACCTGGAGTTCCCCCACCCCTGGTTTAGGTGATGAAACAGATTTACGTCTCAGGCACGCAGCCATGCAGACTGCTGGGCGACCTGCAGTCACCAGGGAAAAACATGGATTCAACCCAACCGGTTGGTGAACGGTTCCCCCACGTTTCTGTCATTGGTTGAATTCAGTGGCGAAGAACATGCTACACCAAAAAGCTTGAGATTTCTTTGGTGCCCTTCAAAATAAGTGCCTTTTGAAGCATGTTTGTGGCACTGGTAAGGTCAACTTTTATTTTGAAGGCAAACATTCTCAGTTTCCAAGTTTCCAAGGCAGAAGAAGACTTTCTTTGGTCTGGTCTGTCCCCGGTCTGCAGGCCTGGGTGACGAGGATGCTTTGGCGCACTATAGGAATCATGGATTGGTTCAAAGTGCCCCATTTCCTCCTTTCTCATAGCTGCTTCCTGTTTGTGCGGGTAACTCGTCTCCCCACAGAGGCACAAACCATACTTCCATGTGGAATAACTCGGATGTGAAGTCTTGCTGACTGCAGAGAGTAAATGGACTGTTCCCAGAGACAAAGAAATAACTTTTTTTAAAAATAACTTCCCACTTTGGACAACCAGTAACTGCTGTTTGTAAGTTAAAAACGTCTTTAAAGAGGAAAGATGAAAACAAGTTGTTAGTTTGTGAGGATCTGACTGTGGGCCCACCGGGTGGCTTTAAGCCTTTGAATAATATTAGGCTAGCTAACAGCCATGTAGTACTCGCCACTGGGCATGTAGCTGTGCCTCTCTGTGAGGGAGAGAGGCCTGTCACTGGAGATGTTCTTACTCTGCATCGACTCAGAGTTCCCTTTTGGACCCACAGTCCACAGTGAGACACACACAGACGCACACTGAGCTGTGTAATAGCTGTCAGGCCTGCAGCCATACCATGCTCTGCAGGGTGCATACTGAACAGCAGTGCCGTGTTGCAGTGAAGCATGGATCCTGTACATCTCCCCTGTGGTGTGTATGTGAGCATGTGCAGAACGAGCAGATATGTAGAGCGAAGCGAAAGAAGCCGAAATGATTGATGGCGGTGCCATTTGCTTCTTTAAACGCCGGCTCTCTGCTGGTTCAAAGACGACGAGCGGACATCGTCAAACCTCCTCGCCCGGATCAGCCCGAACGCTGCCTGACCAAAACCAGCGTTTCCATTCCACCTACCCATCAGCGCCTCGGCGTGCCGTGATGATAGGTTAGCCGAGGTTAGCATATTTTATTCACATATTCAAATCTGGCTCTATTATGCAAAAAGTGTTGGCTGTTCAAAGTATCATATTTCACATTCAAATACGGGCCATTATGCAAAAGATGTCAGCTGTTTTTGAAATAGTGCTCTTCCATATGCCACTGTTGATTTGAGGGTGACCTTTTGAACCCTGCCGCTGTCAGATCGATCATCCGTGACCTTTTCCCGCGCTCCGGGCTTTTCCTCGGAAGACACGAACCAGACATCCCGCTGTAGCTCTCATAATGGAGGGGTCGGGACCTTATGCAGGCTTTGAAATAATTACAGAGAACACCTTTACGTTTAACACCCCCACCGCCGTGCTTATTTAGCTGCTCCACCTGCTGCAGCACACGCTGGACGGAGGTTACAGGGAGAAAGGGGGAAACTGGGTGAATATTTGCACTCTTTGGCCTTTGTTTCCTGCACTGATTGGTTATCAGTTGGGACAGTAACCTCACCGCAGTCACGTGATCGGTCAGATGTTTTATTCAGTAAGACCTGAGAACATAAAATCATCATGAAAGAGTTCAGCGAGCTCAGAGATCAGGTGAGCAGCGAGCTCATTTTCTCCTTTGTGTTTATGATCGGGGGCGTCGCCCCCTGCTGGGCAGTATAACAAACGCAGGTTTCAGGTGTTTAAACTTCGTTTATGTTGGAAGTTTGGACTCTTTGCTTCACACGAACCTCTGTGCTCTCCTCCATCGTTTAGCCTGCTTGATGCCACGATCCTTTACTTTTTGTTCGTTTGCAGGCTCCTCCCCCTCCTCCCCCCTCCCTGCCTCCCTCTCCTGCTCCCATCTTTCTTTCTCTGCCAGCTCCATCTCAAAGCCAGGCTTTAATTTTGATCAGCGATGAAATGATTGCTCTCCTCTTTCGATTTTTCTTTTCTTCCCCCTCCCATCTTGCTGTGGTTGCCATGGAAACAGGGATGTGTGTGTATGTGTGTGTGTGTGAGATTGTCGATCCCCTCAGCAGAGAGATTTATCACCCAGACTAAGCCTGTGTGTGTGTGCGTCTCTACCTTTGTAGCTTCCTGCTCACACTCTGCCTGTATTTACACACATAAATGGTATTTGTGGGAGTGTGTTTTCCCGGTTTTATGTTTTTATCTGCGTGTGTGTGTAACAGTGTGTGTAATAGGTCCCCGTCCCCTCGTCAGCCCCCCATCACACACACTCGCTGGATGACTTAAGATTGAGCGTGTTTGATGGGTCGACTGTAGCTCTAATCCTGCTCATGCAAACATAAACACACAGACACACACACACACAGTCCCAGGTCCCTCCTCCATTAGGCCGGGCCGGGGGGGGGGCAGGGTTGCGTGTGCCGGTGTGTGCCTGCGTGCTTGGCGGGGGGATCGCTCAGAGACACCAGAGAGGGAAAGAGCGAAACTAACCCAATTTCCTGCTCCATTTCCTTTTCACGCGGCGGGCGCGTCCCATTACACAGCGGGCCGGGTTGAACACCAGCCACCCTACAGCCCCGGGTCACGCCTTATACCTCAGAGTCGTACGCAGGACAGGGAGGCGGCGCTGTAAATAAATCATGTGCTGCGACTCGAAATTACTCATGAAATTGCTATTTTGGGAGTTCACCAGAAGTTCCGAGTCAGCTCGGATCAGGAAGCTGCTGCTTGACGAGCTCGGGCGTATTTATTCCTACCGGCGACCCAACATCCCCGTGACCCGCACATGCATCAGCATCCAGGAAAGTGATGTCACAGGCAGGTCAGGAGGAACGCTGTCGTCGAAGGCAGGTACGACTTATCCTCACTGATGGTGCTGTCTTTATGTTGGAGTGACACGTAAAGACGTAACCATGGTGACGCATGTTATTGACACCAATCGTACCGAGCTGGAGTAGGAGTGTCCTCATGGTCAGAAACACTGACGGCATCACATCACACAGGAAATGAGAGCCGCTCATTTATAAAAGCATCAGGCCCTCTGAAGCCTGTTTATCTTCAGCGAGATGGAAAACATCTGTCAGCTCATCAGAACATCAGCAACGCTCGTGGCCTCCATCGGAGAAATAATTCAGACATGTAGAAAAAAACAGAAACGACCATTTCATCCAGATACATCTAAGGGTGGGCGTGGTCACGTGGCTCCAGGCCAAGTGTCCAAGGAGAAGACATGAGAGGCGCCATGTTTGGTCCATCCTCCGTCTTCTCCTGCTTGAGTGGGTTCAGTGGGTGGAGCAGTGAGTCTGTCATGTGTGATGATGCTAAATAATAAAAAACTTGAAGCATGCCGTGACCGACGCGGCGCACGTCAGACCTTCAGGGTGACGGCTCTATGTCCGGCATCAACTCAGATCTGCAGGTGTGAGCAGAGCGAGGGGTCACGCCGGCCGTGCGTCCCCTCGCTCTCTGTGGGCTTCAACTTCTTCCTCGTTGTTTGACATTTCCTGAGTCGCACACAGTCCCCGAGCCGTCTCGACCTAATTGGAGCCCAGCGGTCTGCCTCGGGTCGTTCTCTTATTCCTTCCTTATTTTAATGAGATTTTTAATTAGCATGTTAATTGCCTATCGCAATCAGTGGGGCGACGAGCTACCTGGCTAGCTGCTGTTGGCATCCAGCTGCGCCACAACACAGAGGCTTTCCACGCAGACGAACAAAGCCGAGCCGTGCCGGGCCAAGCCGGCCTGCAGAAAACCTGCAGTTTCTGCAACACTGCGCTGCATTTGTGGCCGAGGCGCCACCACTTCACTCACGCAGGTTTCCATCTACTCGTGCATAATTTGCACGCTCGGGTGTCACGTTTGTGGAAATGTGGACACAACAGGCAAAAAGTAATGAAAACAAAGGGAAAATCACTGAACAGAAGCTCAGAGAAACAAAGACATAAAACAGGAAGTGACCAGAGCTGAAGCCAGACCACAGGCTGATCCCTCTGACCAGGTCTGGGTTGGAGGCGGAAACAAAAGAAGCCGTGCGATGGCTGCTGGCCGGTAGCCTGCACGCAGAGTGTGATTGTCTGCTCCAACTATTACCTCCGACTCCGGAGCAAACCAAAGCAAGCAGCAGGTAAAACGTTCCATAAATGTCGTCTTCATTTGTCTCAATTAAGTCGTCGTTTTGAATTCTGCAGCCTCTCAGAAAGAACGGAGCCGGCACTAAAGACCAAACGCTGAGATCATTCCTGGACTAAACTTAGAGTTTTGACAAATGCAGCATGTTACTGAGTGATAACCGTGTAACAGTGGTCTCTCTGTGAGTCGGGCCCGTCAGGAAACTTTTGATCTAACGAGTCATCTTCCTGGACGTGAAGGTTGGGCGTTCGATGTCCGGCTGCTTCAGTGGGGTCACATGGAGCAGAAAAGCACAATGATGCCTGTACATTTACCAGATTTCTACCCCCTCCCCACTTCAGATGAGCTTCTTTGAGTCCACCTGCCACTGCAGAGGCGGTCCTGATGGATCAGCTGACCTCGGGCCCCACCCACATCAGCTTGTGGCTCAGCTCATACCTGCCGGTGCAGGCGAGTAACAAATCATGTACAGTTCAGAGTGTTTAAGCTGCTTTATTCTCTGCAAGCTGCTTTGGAACCCACCCCGACCTGTTCCATTTAATCGATGTTGTATTTTTCAGTGAAGAACAGCAGCTTTAAATGTTGCAGCTCCAGGCTTTTGTTGGGCGCGCTGTCTTTTTAATAACATTTTAAATGCATTCATTCTCAGGGTGGTGTAAAAACCTCAGCCTCCACCCGTGAGCTCTGGGAGCACTGATTCTTCCCTGGTGATGCTCCACTAATGAGAATCTTTAAGAGCGCGGCGTTTGCTGTCATTGTGCTCACGCTGCGCTCCGGCTGACCGAGCTGAACGTTGGCAGCGCTTCACGGGTGACGGCCTGAATTCGCCTCTTACAGCGGTAACCACAGAGGAGTCACTGCTCTGAGGTCAGAGGAGGAAGGGTGTGAGAGCGGGACGGTTTTTCTTTTAAATGTGTGTTTGAGGGAGATAAAAGGAGGTGGAGGCGCTGTCGTGTCTGTTAGCAGGAAGTCGAGGCTGTGCCGTTGTGAGGCTCGCCTTTGTAATTTACCACCACCGGTGTTGGCCGCTTTATTGAGGCTGGCCTTCGCTGACGGCGACACAGAGAGGCTTTGATTTACCCGGGAAGCCTCGGTGAAGCTTCCTCTCCCTCATATCTGCTCTTGTTGTTACGCCTCCTCCTCTTCCTCGCATTCGTTGCTTCCTCTCATTCGTTGCTTCCTCTCACTCTCATCCTGCTCGTTTCTGCTCTTGTGCATTTGCCTTCATGCCTCTAACCGCTCTCTCTCCCTCTCTATCCAGTCAGATCTACTGTATAGAGAACGCCCACGGTCAGCTGGTGCGCGACCTGGACTTTAACCCAAACCGCCAGTACTACCTGGCCAGCTGCGGGGACGACTGCAAGGTCAAGTTCTGGGACGTCCGCAGCGTGCAGGAGCCCGTGAAGACGCTGGAGGAGCACTCGCACTGGTGGGTGGATGCAGAGAGGTCAGGGCGGGTGTCCAACACCTGAACCGTGCCCATATGTGGGTGGAGTTCCAGCTGGAGCCCATGAAGTGAAGTGTTGCAGATTTTTCTTTAATTTGGGCTCAAATCTGAAAGTAGTCCCCAAGTCATTGTAGTTTTCTTTAAATACAGTTACTTCAGTTTATTTAATGTAGCCATGCGACCTTTAACCTTCATGTAGCCCGATGTGGCTGCAGCTCAGGAGGTTCCATCCCCAGCTCCAGTCTGCCACAGAGCTGTAACAGTCTTTATTTTCACAGTTTCAGGAGTACAAATGTGGAGCTGTAAGTATTTAAGCATTTGGAGTCGTGACGTCACACCTGCATCAGACCTCCAGGTGAACATTTCAGGGCTAAAAATTAATTTCAGCTTTTTTAAAAAAAACAATCACATTTACACCAAGGCCGAGAATAACTTGCAGCAGTTTAATATCTGCAGGAAGCAGCGCTGGTGCCTCATGTTTGATCCCAAAGTGCATTCTGGGTAAACTTTCAGGGCTCTCCTCAGCCTGTGGCAGAGGTGTCTGCTCAGAAGACGATAGAGCAGGTGAAGCATGTGTTCGTAACCTGCAGGATCATCTGCACGGCCTCATTAAATATAACAGCTGATTCTGAGGGGGATGTTTTCCACCCGCCTCCAGAACGAGCGGCGAGATGTGCTGACCTGTGCTCAGGATGTGGTGTCACCGCGTTAATGTCACGTTTGGCCTTTGCTTCATTATCTTTAGACGAGCTTTAATGAAGCTCAGCAGAAAAACCAGAGTCAGAGGTGAACGATGAGGGCGGGGCAGCACATGACAAAGGTGGGAACACAGACAAGGACAGGAAGTGGAAGGCAAAGAAAGTCACTGGCAAAATAAAACAGATGCAGACAGCGACGGGAAGCAAACATGAGCTTTAATATTTGAGACGCTCTGACAGGAAGCAGTGATTCTTTCATTAAAGCTTCCTGTGTGCACGTGTGCAAACCTCTCCTGACTTCATCTGCAGAACCAACTGTAGGGTCGCAGGTAGGGATGGGTACCGGTGTCCGGTGCCATGATGGCACCGGTTCTGACATAAACGGTAGTAACCAGATCGAAAAGCAGCGCACATTTCGGTGCTTTATTTTGGTGCTTTTTTTCCTGAGCTGTGATACACTTCTAGCCAATCATTTTACGTTTCCGAGGATAGTAGGCGGGGCCAGGTACGTACGTTCTTTTAGAGCAGAGCTACAGATTAAAAATGCCCAAAGCGAAGCGGTCAAAGGCTGGCTGTACTTCACAGCAAAAGATGCAAACTCAGCAGCCTGCAACAAGTGCTTTAAGATGATACTGTGATACTGTCAAAGGAGGTAACTCCTCAAATCCGATGAAACACCTGGCGACGCATAGTGGGTTTTTTTAAAGCCCAGAAATGCGCCGTATTTGATAGCGTGCTGCGAGACCTCACACCGAGTACATCTACTGCAGGTGTGGTGCCTGTTATCGACCCGGAGTTAGCAACATCCCCCAAAAACCCGAAGAGGAGAGTCCTGGCCCCTAGCCCTGCCAGTGTAGCAGAAATGATGACGGATGATGATGGCAGCAGTAGCCGTTCTTCTCTGCGTGAGTAGCTTAATGTTGTTCGTGTGTAATTTACGTTGAGTAGGCTAACCACGTTATTACATTAATGCATGTAAGGTGAACTAGCAAACACCGTCGTAGTTACATGCGGCTGTCTACTTGTTTGATAGCAGATGCTCCCTTCACCCTGGCCAAAAAGGCTAAAATGACCAAAAAAAAGTGGAAAACAGTTCAACATGAGAGGTTTTTGGACAAAGTTTGTGTTTTTTCCATTGTTTAAGCACTGCTTCCAGCCAAGAGTGATACCATATATGCCCCATAGCTGCAGAAAAGGCTAACATTGTTATCTTTTTACGAAAAACCAGCTGAACATGAGAGGTTTTTGGACCAATTTTGTGTTCTCCATTCTTTAAGCACCGGTTTGAGCACCGGCACCGTTTCAAAAGTACCGGTTTGGCACCGGTATCGGATAAAACTTAAACGATACCCATCCCTAGTCGCAGGACACTTGAGCCGCAGTGAGGAGAAACATGGCCGTGCTGCTCATTGGCTCCTGCTTTTATTAACACCTTTATCTCCCAGCTAATGAAACGGCCTGACCGCTCCCGCTGCAGAAAAAGTTCGTCACGCCCTCATTACTAATTAAACACGCAGCCACTCGCTTTGTCACTGAGGACCGGAGCGCAGCGCCACCCAGCCTGCTCGGGGTCGTCCGCTCTGTGTGTGTGTGTGTGTGTGTGTGTGTGTGTGTGTGTGTGTGTGTGTGTGCGTGTGAGCTGAATAGATGATCAGTGTGTCTGAGAGCCAAACTGGGCTACTGCTGCAGCACACCAACCCTTACCTGATACACACACACACACACACACACAGAGACACACACTCAAGAGCAGCCGTTATCTCCAAACCAAAGTAGAGTTGGCAAACATATCCATGGCTGCAGATGGGATCTCTTGTGATACGAGATATAGGTAGGTAGGTGTGTGTGTGTGTGTGTGTGTGTGTGTGTGTGTGTGTGTGTGTGTGTGTGTGTGTGTGTGTGTGTGTGTGTGTGTGTGTGTGCGCGAGCATCTAATCTGTCTTTCTGGACATGTTTTCTTTTTATCTCTGTGTGTGGTTTCTGCATGTTCACGCATCTTTTGTGTAGTGCATGTGTGTGTCTGTGTGTGTGTGTGTGTGTGTGTGTGTGTGCTCGTTTTTCAGAGCGCAGTCAGGATATGGCCTCAGGGCTGCTGGGGGTATTAGGGACTATTTTTTAGCAGGGAAGCGGATTAGGGGAGCGCGGGGAACGGCGTGGCCGTGGCTGATTTTCTGTCAACAGCCTCGGTTATCCCTCAATCCCTCCCTGTGAGGGAACTGGGACTCTGAGCTGCACCCCCGGGCTCGCAGAGAGAGAGCAAGGCGGGAGTCGGAGTGACCAATCAGAGAGAGCGAGGGGAAAGGTGGGGAGGAGAGAAAGAAAGCATCATTTATGATATCATCAGCTCATGAGAAGCTCAGACGTCGGCCGCGAGGAACAGAATCCCCATTGCTGGCACGTGAACGCTCGCAGAGACACACTGTGGAGTCGCCGTGTTTACCGCATGATGGGTGTGGGCGCGAGTGCGTGAACGAGATGGATGCAGGAGCTTCTCGTGTGGTCTCCTCACGCACGATTGGTCCGAGCGTTTGGCTCTCACACGCAGCGCTCTTACAAATACAGGCACAGAGCCCCTCTCTACAAAAAAACACCAAAAACACAGGGATGGGAGGGGCTAATGTAAGACGTTCACCAGTGATTGGTCCTCAGGTTTTGTCACCATGATGTCCTTCCCACTAAGGCGAGCTCAGTTACTGCTGGGAAGCTCTGCGCCGCTCCTCTAAAGCCCGCCTGGCTCCCCGGTGCTGCTGGAAAACTTAGCTCATTTCAGACTGAAGGGGACCTCCTGCTGGTTCAAAGCCCAACATGGTGCCGAGGTCAGACTCAGGTGTGTGGGCGAGTGAAACCACACAGCTGTGAGAGATGATAATATAAGATAAGGAGGAGTCACTTCATCAGTGCGTCTCAGTTTATCGACTCTTTGGGCTTAAAGTCAAATAAATGCATCAGATTACTTTAAGTGCTTTAGCAATAATACAGATATATTACAGAATATGGATCTATCATAGGCAGAGATGGGCATTAATCTGATTACTTTTTTCAGGTAACGAGTAAAGTAAGGGATTACTATTGCAAAAATCGGTAATTAGATTACCGTTACTTTCCCGTAGGAACGCTGTGTTATTGCGTTACTAAAACCGTGATTTTATTGCGAGAGTGTCTCATGACAGTGACGTAAGCGAGTGCGCCGTTAGTGACAGCAGCTGTGTGCAGATCAACAGTGGATCATATATCGAGTGCGGGAGAGAGTATGAGCGTGCAGCGTTTAAAGCGTGGAAGTACTGACCTTACTTTGAGTTGAAAAGTGACAAAAACATTAGTGTCCGTTGTGCGTGGGAAGAAAACTTTTTACAGCGAAAAAACCCCCTAAACTTCCAAGCAAGCACCGAGTAGCTACCACGTAATGGGAAATTCACAGAGAAACTCGCGGATTCGTCCACTGACCGCCGCGGCACACCTGCACCAGGGTAAACCTCCGCCTACCCGACTCCTGCTTTACAGATGAAAATAGAGCAAAAGGACCGCTGAGTCTTTGACTTTATTTTATTTCTGCTGTGTTTTACTTGCATCTATTTGAAAGAGTGAGTGTAAACATAAAAAATATTTTATTTTATGTGCTGGAATGTGCAGAAAATAGGTTTAAGTATTAAACAAATTTCTTCCAGTCAGAGAATGTTGCATATAATTAAATTTTTGCTTGATGCATAAAGTTAAAAGATTAAAACTAATAACACAAGTTTTAAAAAGAGACTTTTCCATTTGATTACATTGTGTATGATGGATTATGCAGAAAAAGTAGAATTGGGCTGAAAGATCTATCACTTTATCAGCTATTCAGGTTGTAAATCGTGTTTTTAAGAAGTAACTAAGTAATTAATTACTGATTATAAGTAATCAGTAAAGTAACGGGATTACTTTTTGGGGGAAGTAATTGGTAATTAGTTACTGATTACTTTTTTCAAGTAACTTGACCAACACTGATCATAGGTATGTTACAGTGTACGCTGTATGAAGTTATGTTATGAATATACAATAACTGTAAGTGTTTACAGGCTGCAGCTGTAGTGAGTGCGACCGAAATACACTTCACACCAGACTCACTGGGAGCGGAGGCGGAGCCTCTGATGCCATGTTTTCATATTTGGTCTGCGGTGAGCTGTCTGAAAGATGGATGTGGGTCTGGGGGTGTGGCTTGTTAAAGCTCCATCATGAGTGAGTCGGCTGCAGGGCGTGTAGCTGTGAGCGATTATAACATGAGAGCAGCCTCCCTCAGAGCCTCGGTCACAGTGGAAACGTGCGTGCAGGCGGCTGTGACTGATCCAGGTGATCGCCTGGATCTTACCTGTGCTGTAGGGGAGGGGCCTGCTGGCGGTTCTGGGAGACCCTGTTTGGAAGTGCAGCGAGGTCGTAAAAAGCACCACTCTTAATCTAACCAGCGCCTCGGTGTGTGTGTGTGTGTGTGTGTGTGTGGGTGTGGCCTCAGGGTTTGGAGCGTCCGCTACAACCACAGCCACGACCAGCTGGTGTTGACGGCCAGCAGCGACAGCCGCCTCATCCTCTCCAACATGGTGTCCATCTCCTCGGAGCCATTTGGACATCTGGTGGATGACGAGGAGCTCAGCGAGGGGGAGGAGCTTCACCAGGAGGACAAGTAAGAGAGAACACTGCCTTTGACTTCAGACAGGTCACATGACTTTGATGGAACACTGCAAAACCTTGGGTTAGGGGTCAGAGGTTAGCCGCCGTAGGCTTAAAGCTCGCCGTACCTGCAGCGGCGTCTGAGTGACTGTGACTAACCTAACGCAGCCGTCGGGGGCACGGCACGCTTCCCGCCGCCCTCAGGGTCCGTTTGGTTTTGGACGGCCTTCTTATTAACACGCTATTATTTCCTCACGTGACCTCTGTTGGTGTGAGAGGAGGGAGGGTGGACACCTGTGCAAACAGCCATCAGCTGCAGGTGATCTGTACGTGCGTGGGCGGGGTTTAAAGGTGTTTGATCGGCGCTGCTATCATGTTATTTCCTTCTCCACACCTCCTTTAAACATGATCAGGTGCAACTTTATTATTCTGGATTCACATCTTTGAGTTTTCCCCAGGCCCTCGTGAACTCTGACCTCTGTGCCGATGCTGCGATGTTATCCTTCACATCAGCTCTGTGTAAAGGCACGCTGTCAGGAGCCCATCAGGAGCCTGATGACGCGAGCGCGGCATATTCTGAGCGCGTTATTTGATAATCATCCTCTCAGATGAAAGCTGATGGGCTGAACTCTCCGGCTCTGCGGCGCTCGCGGTGATAAAAGTGGAAACATTAAAAATGCGTTGCTGTCAAACACTTCAGGAGTTTTTCTCCGTGGCGTTTAGAGCTGATTCCCACACAGCAGGGAGATCGTCTGTAATGGTTCCAAACCTGCCGCCGTCCTCCATCCATTACGCTCCCAGTCCCCCTCTCAGCCTCGGCCGCCGCCTCTCATCGTCAATGACCGACTCTCATCCACAATTATCCGCTCTCCTTCCTAATCACCAGCACTCAGCTCCAGTTTGAACCCTCCCACTGCAGCCGCTGACCCTCTCGTCTGTGCGCTGCGTGTCCACTCCACAGTTCCTCCCGTGGGTTTGTGGGTATTTTTTTCAGACTGTACATTTTGTTTCTGGTGAAAAGGATCTGTTCAGTCTTACTGTCGAACCGTGAAGGCAAACCTCACGGCGTGTGCAGGAATTAGACTCGACCATAAAGATAATAATAATGACAGAGGCTTGATTGTGGGCGGGGCTTGGGGAGCTTCAGTCACACTAGACCAAAAAGAGGATGGCGACCTCCCTGCAACCACAACGATCTGACAGACTGCTGTGACTGCTACGTTCATCGCCGTGGCGCTCCGTCTGCTGCGCAGCGTTTAGCTCACAGCCTGACTGAAAACATGAACACAGGCCACAAAGACCCTGACGAGCGTGCACGTGCAGGCTGCAGAGGCGTGCCTGGTGACATCATCAGCGTACCTGCTGCTCCCCTGAAACAGTCAAATGTCACGGCGGTGTCCATCCAATGACACGAGACCTAAACCCTCCAGTCCGTTAGACTAACTGGCGCCGGGCTGAGTATTTATCAGACGCGCTCGTCCCCGTTTCTCCTCCTGATGGATCCGCACGAGTGATGAGCTGAGGAGTGATTTTATTTCGGGGCACAGCCCGGAGGGAGCCGCTCGAGCCGGCGTGAAACGGTTAACGTGAAATATGATGTCAGGATTTCCCCTCAGGAGCGCTAACAGCGGCGGGCTTGGGAGGAAGTGGGGACGGCGCTAACGCTGAAGTCTGATTTAGTCTGTGCGGCGGCAGGAAGAGAGCGCTGCTTTACAGCTCAGCCACCATCATCTCAGGTCGAGACAGGAAGTGACCTCACAGACACTCAGCAGCTCATCTTTTTTTAAGTCGGGAGAATCTCCAAACGTCTGCGCGCTCACGACCATAAAGTCGCGTTGTGCGTATTTTTCCTGCATTATTGATTTTATTGCTGTGTTATTATATTTAGGTACAAACAGGCGTTCGTACCATGAACACGAGTCGATAAAAGAATTAAACACACAGGCGATGGAGGGAGGAACGCTCACGTCACACGGCGACCTGAGTGAACGACGCCGGGATGCCGATTCCTCCAATTCTGAATAGGTTTAAGGTTCCCCGAAGGTTTGAGTCGATGAAGCCGGGAACGCTGAGGTTCACATCAGAACGGTCGCGGGTTCGAACCTCGCAGGTCAAAGGTGCCTTGCTCTGACTGATGGCGACAGATTTGCTCCTCCAGCGTTCAGAGCAGCGTCTCTGTCGGCACTCGTGGTGCTGATGCTGCTGCTGACCTCATGATGCTTGTTTCTATGGATACTGCCCATCATTGTGTTGGAAACATTATCTAAGCCAACCTTTCAGTGAAAATAAGACAAATGAGGCTGCCTGGTATTTCACAGCTCACCTGTGTGTGTGTGTGTGTGTGTGCCGCAGGGGTAAGGAGCCGCTGAAAGACAGCGTGGTGTCCACCTACGAGGAGCACGAGGACAGCGTGTACGCGGCGGAGTGGTCATCGGCCGACCCGTGGCTCTTTGCTTCACTCAGTTATGACGGACGGCTCGTCATCAACAGAGTCCCGCGCGCCCTCAAATACCGCATCCTGCTCTGAGCGGGGTCGTGCTGCCTGTGTGTGTGTGTGTCTGTGTGTGACAGGCTGTGTTGATGCTGACCACTGTAAAAAATATCTGTGTTGCTTAGAAGTAAAAACTGGCCGTTGGATGAAGTTTGTGTTTGTGTGCTTCTTTAACGTTGGCTGTGACGTCAGTGGGCGGGGTCACAGGTACGCAGGGCTACAGATCCAAACACGGCTGAGACGGCGCCGTCTTTTCTTCGTGACAACAAATCTTTAACAAAAGTGTTGTTTAGTTCTTGTCATAATTTCAGCATGTAAGCTAGTTTTAGTCTAAACTCGACTCAGTTTAATTAAAGGTGTAAAAGTTACAAAACACACCACACGTCTTAACAATGCGATGTCATTAAGCAGTGATGTCACTGTGGCTACCTCCATCTTTTATATACAGTCTGTGGTTTTGGTCCATCAGCGCACCAGCATCAGAACAGGAAATATTTCCGCTTCCTCCAACTTCGGTCCTCGCTCCCCTGCCGCCCACGCCATAGTCCTCCCCTCTCTGTGGATTCGTACAGTGCGTGCCGAGGCCGATCGATGGCGGCGACAGTTCAGACGGCTCTGACGGGCCTTTTAATTGCAGCTCGACTCCAACCATCACAGCTCCACACACACAATGAAGGAGGAGCCGTGCACTTCATTAGGTATGCCAGTCAGCGCCAGCAGAGCTGTGGCTGAATACTCAACGTATGCATCTGTCTAATCACAGAGGCTGCTCACACACACACTCGGAGGCCTCGTTGCCCCGCAGTCAATTATTAAGAAGAGGGATCAGGGTGGAGATGCAGAGGGACGGTGAGCGTCGCCTCCTTCCTGTCGCGTGCAGACGTGTGAGGGCGAGTGTGACACAGTATGAAATTATGAATGCAGCTTTCTGACCCATCAGTCAATCCGCCTGCTAATAACCGCTGAGTGTTTGCATGCCAATCGATGACAGCACCTTTTTAGTATGCCTGCGACAAATTACATTAGCTGTGATGCATCGATGGTCGATGTGGAGATAAGATAAGATAAGATAACGCTTTATTGTCATTGCACAGTCATACATAGTACAGTAGTACAATGAAATTGGAAAAACTGTCCTACGTCGGCACTACATATAACACAACACGACACGATATGACACATCACAACGTAACAAACAACACAACACAGTATATTAACTTAGTATAAAAAAGAAGAATAAGTGTATGTGTATTGCACACTGTTATTATTGCACATTAATTATTATTGCACCTTGTTATAAATATAAATATTATTGTTATCGTTTTAAACATTGTTACCTCCCCCTAAAAAGTCCAGGGAGGTATCCAGTCAGGTCAGCTATTTACATTGATCAGGGCTATTGCCCTGTTGTAAAAGCTGTCCTTGAGTCTATTTGTTCGGGACCTCAGCAGCCTGAACCTCCTGCCAGACGGCAGCAGCTTAAACACCCGGTGTCCTGGGTGTGTGCAGTCCCGTAGGATGCTGCGTGCCCTCTTGAGACAGCGAGTGCTGTACAGGTCTTTCAGGGAGGGAAGAGGATGTCCAATGATTTTTTGGGCCATGTTGATGACCCTCTGGAGTGCCTTTCTGTGTGCTGTGGTGCAGCTGGAGAACCACACACCGATGCAATATGTCAGCACACTTTCAATGGAGCAGCGGTAGAAGACGGTCAGCAGCTCCTTCTTCAGGTCCATTTTTCTGAGGATTCTCAGAAAGTGGAGACGCTGTTGGGCCTTCTTTAAGATCGCAGAGGTGTTAGAGCTCCATTGGAGGTCTGTGTCTATGTGCACACCCAGAAACTTGAAACTGGAGACCCTTTCCACGCACTCCCCGTTGATGCTGACAGGCTGCAGCTCGGACTTCCTCCTACTGAAGTCAACTACCAGTTCTTTTGTTTTGGTGGTATTGAGGTCCAGGTTGTTGTCTGCACACCAATCTGACAGCCTCTGAACTTCAGCTCTGTATGCAGTCTCATCTCCCCCTGAGATGAGCCCCACCACAGTGGTATCATCTGCAAACTTGATGACTGTGTTGTCTGGGTGGGAACTAACACAGTCATGTGTGTACAGAGTGTACAGTAGGGGACTCAGTACACAGCCTTGTGGAGAGCCGGTGTTGAGGCTGAGGGCTGAGGAAAGATGAGGCCCCACTCTAACTCTCTGTACACGGTCTGAGAGGAAGTCTCTGATCCAGCGGCAGGTGGTGGAAGGAAGTCCAATTTCCAGCAGTTTATCTATTAGTCTGTCCGGGAGTATCGTATTGAAAGCAGAGCTAAAGTCAACAAAGAGCAGCCTGGCGTAACGGCCCTGCACTTCCAGGTGAGAGATGGTGGTGTGGAGCGTTGTAGCAATGGCATCTTCAGTTGATCTGTTAGCTCTGTATGCAAACTGGAGCGGGTCGAGTGTGGGTGGCAGGCAGGACATGATGTGACGTCGGACCAGTTTCTCAAAGCACTTCATTATAACAGGTGTTAGAGCAACTGGTCGGTAGTCGTTGAGGCTGCTAATGTTAGTACGCTTTGGCAGTGGGACAATTGTGGCTGACTTTAGGCACGGCGGGATGCAGGACTGGGACAGTGAAGTGTTGAAGATCTTAGTGAAGACCCCAGCCAGCTGGTCTGCACACTCTTTTAGGACCTTTGCGGTTACCCCAGGTCCTGCTGAAGCAACGTGACGCCGCTTTTAGATCCGGTGATGGTATGCAGTACAGTGCAGCCAGATCTCAGTTGAAAAGAGGCATCAGAGAGGCCAAGGCAGCGTACAAGAGAAGGATCGAAGACCACTTCACCACCAACAACTCACGACAGGTATGGCAGGGAGTTCAGCACTTAACCAACTACAAACCTGGCAATACCACATTGACTGAGGGTAACGCGGAGCTTGCAGAGGAGCTGAACCACTTCTTCGCACGCTTTGAGGTGAAGGGACCAGAGGCAGCAGCAGCAAAAACATCGCGAGGTATGTAGATCTGGATGCGTGCTGACAGCGTGAATAACCTGCATCATATTTGGCTGCTATTTACAGCCTGCGGCGTTTTCCCGGCCAAGAACACGTGATGTCAGCTGGTGGGTGAAGCAGGGATCTGTCGTTACCCTCCAACATCAAACCGCTCACGTGCTTTCTCACACTTAATCCTCTTCTTCAGAGCGGTTCTGTTTCCAGAATCAAACTCTGAGCCTCCTCCGAGTCAAACGCCACCCAGAGTCTGTGGCTGTTCTGCCAGCATCAAGATCCAGCTCCACCTGCTCCACCATCGGCCGCACCAGTTTGGAGGGCATCAGCGAGGATCACCAAAGGTCTTCTGACTGAGGGGCTGTCAGATTCTCACGATGTGATCATAGTATGACATCACCAACAAAGAGACACCGAGCCATCCTTCAAAAGGAAAACCACCGAATCCTGAGAATGCCGTGACGTGGACACAGGCCGTCCCTGGATCCTTTGGTTCATATAAGAACAAAAAGGCACCGGGACAAAGCCAAGACCTCCACCAAAGACCAGAAACCACGCTTGTTACCCGAGAGTGGGAAGGTCTTTCAAACTGGAAGGGTGATGTCACGGTCAGCTCAGCCAATAGTTATAGAGCCGATGATGCAAAGACAGGACACAAGGAGAACATGGAAGCTCGTTCCAGGTCTGGGGACGAGTTCACTGAAGGAAAGGAGGCAGATCCTGGTGAGTCCACAGAGATTTCCAACGGAGAACGACGCTGATTCAGGGCGCTCAGAGGGCTTTTTTCCCAGAGGGGGAAGTTGATGGTGACATTTAGATATTTACTTTTACTTCCTGTGTCTCGTCCACCATGATTAGCGTCAGCTGTGTTTGTTTCCTGTTATATCAGTGCGTCACAGCCTCAGCTCCTCGTCGTGCTCTTTGTTTCCTGCCTGTGAGCGTTTCTGCCACGTCGGCCTCCTGCAGCAGAGTGACGTCTTAGTTCTTGGTTATTTAACTGCGCTGTGTCCACATCCACACGCCTCACGACAAAGACGACCGAAGCTCAAACAGCCAAACTGCAACTCCACCGCCTCCCCGAGTGACCTCTGTGTGACCTCTGTGTATTAGTCTGTTCAGTCTGTCTATCTAAGCGCCTTTGGGCTGTGGATCCTGAGATTCTCATGATGGATACGGCATGTGTGATGATGTCATGATGATGTCATGACATCATGGACCAGCGGCTTGTTGAATCTGAGCCAATGAGAATTAAGGCAGCTGTGTTCACTTATTGGTGTGAAGCTGATGTCTCCCATCCTGAAGCTGCTCCTCGACACGAATGGAGTGCTGCAGGTCACGTGACCGAGGCGCTGTACGCGGCGGCCACCTGGGCCTCCTCGGGTCGCGACCCTTTTGACCCTGATGCGACGTGACAGCATTGCTGTGGCTGCCGGGAGCCTCATGCGTGCTAGTGCAGTCACTCAGGAGACGGGGATAACCGCTGAAATATTCACGACGCCGGGAAACGGGACGCCGTTTTCTCCGCACCTATGACAGAAGTATGTTTTTGAAGCTTCTGCAATCAAACCGAGGAGGAAACTGCCACAGAGACGTGATGACTGCACGTCTTTGTTCCTCCTGCAAATACCACGCGTGCCGTCTGCTGCGTATGTCATGTGTTACACAGGAAATGCTCCTGAAACACAAGTGTTTGCCTTGAATGGAGGTAATTGTACCTGAGGGTCACCCGGGCGTCGTCCTCCGAGGGTGGAGGCAGAATTAGATTGGGCTGCTGTGGAAATGAAATTTTAAAAAATGGGATTTCATTTAATTATTTATTCATGTCAGCAATGCGATATGGAGCCACCTGGGGTGTTTGTGTGTGTGTTATGAGCGTGAGCGTGAGCGCGAGCGGGGCTTTCAGGTGATTATTACCTCTGAGAGTTCGACTCATTTGCATGGAAGAGAATTTATGTGACCCCTCGAAATGAAAATTATGCACAAACACGGCGCTCTCTGCAGGAAGACAGAGCGACGGAGAGCAGGAGAGACTTCAGAGGTCTGAGGAAGGCGCCCGCGGGAGCAGACAAACGTACGTTCACCATTATTTATGTGCGCAGAAGAAGAAGGAGATGCCACGCGTGGTCCTCCGGGGCTTCACGGCGAGCTCACTGATACTCGTGCAGATCCCGCTTTTACGTTTGTGCTTTTAAAAGCGCTTCGCTGTGAATCCTGAGCCGCACGCTGCAAAGCAACGCGAAGGGGGATGATCATTTTTCAAGATGGTGCCCCCCGCCCCCGAAACCCAGAGATGAGCCTTTGGACGACTGAAAGTAAACAAAGGGTTTGAAATGTGCGGGGATTTTCTGTACAGGGGAAGAAATCTGTTAGACGCTAACCTCCTTGCACCCAGCTGCTGGGAGCTCTTTGTTGGGACTCTCAGGCTCTTAGTGCCACTGAAACGCGGTCCCATCACTTTTGATGTTAGCTCAGAGTGTGCGAGGATAGCTACTTAACACTGACAACCACCCTGTAGTCGGGGAAAAGCTCCTGTGTGTGCCGTAAGCTACTTATTTACCATCCTATCGCTTCCGGAGGAGATAAAGTGCTTTAGAACTGAGACTATTAAGCCATCAAAATTACAGGAGGAGTCTGTATTTAGGTTTAGAAGGAAGCCCTTACAGTCCACTGTGGCCCACTGTGGGTTTCCCAGCACTTTAAAACTGTATGGACCTTTTGTTGGGACACGTATTAGTGCCTGAAGCTGTTTCTCCAGTCTCTGTGACTCTTCTGTCCTCCAGCCTGCTGTCAGGAGCGCCCTCGGCCCGGCTCGTAGCCTCGGTGCTCGTCATTGTCCGGCTTTGTCTGGCTGACCGACCCTCCTTTCTTCCGGGGTGAAAGGGACCACAATGGATGATGAGCTATAGCGCTGCGGCGTGCGCCCACCTCCCTTCTCCCACCTTGCTGTTCTTCAATTATTGAACAAGCACACAGAGTAGATCCAGGGTTATTTATGGGCCTCGCTACCACGACGCACATGTAATTACCTCTCAAACGGCGTAATTGCGCTCATTTCTCATGTCCAGTGCCGACACTCGCCCCCCTGTGCCCTCGTGGTGTCTCCATGGAGATTGAGAGGCGGTTGCTGTTGAAGGACATCACGGGTCATAGGTTGAATGTTGGATTGGATTATTTGATGGTAGGTTGGAGAGGAGAAGCTGCTTGTTCATATGTTACAATAAAACGATTGTTTTTTCTCCCTCGACTTGTGCACGTGCATCTGTGCAGGCAGAGGTCTGTAAACTGTTGAAATCACCAAGTTTGGTTTGTTTCTTCTTTTTTCTGGTTTTAATCTTTAAAGTGATTTGTTTGTGATCTGCGGTCTGCCGATCGAAACACGTCCACGCCACGAGCCGTGCAGCTCTGCAGGTTTCTGCAGCTGTAGTTCACGTCCATACGCAGGTTCTCTGTTACTTCAAACACATTTAACACGACTTCACACACTCACACAAAAATCACTCATTAACAGATACCATTGTTAATGTCACTGAACATAAAGAAGGATTACTTTTTGTCAGATATCAAGTCAAACCAGCCATAAGACGCCTTCTTACCTGTGGGGCATTATGAGTCCATTATATCTGCCGTGATTCGTCTCATCGTGCACAGGTCAGTTTTTCTAACCTTGCTTTAAACGTATTAATAATGTTGATTAAATAAATGAACCTACTGAGCCTAATGTTCAATAGTAAGGTTAAATATATTTTAATCCACATCCAGACATTTATCCTGGCTGGAGACAAAGAGGTACAATCATCAAATCAAATCAAATCAAATCACTTTTTATTGTCACATCACATGTGCAGGTACATTGGTACAGCACATGCGAGTGAAATTCTTGTGTGCGAGCCCCACAAGCAACAGAGATGTGCAAACACAACAACACAAACGAGCAAAATACAAGAATGGCCAACCTGAAACTAATAAATATATGTACAATATATAATAGTGTATGCATTTCTGGATGTGTATACTAAATATTTTCCTACGTGTGTGTGTGTGTGTGTGTGTGTGTGTATATACACATTTTTACAAATTAAATAGTAAAAAAATAAAATAATAATAATAATAATAATAATAAAATATATAAAATATACAGAGTTGAATATGTGCAAAACAAGTGGCATTTATATACAGTGTGGAGTGCATAATGTTGAAGTTCCAGTAGTGAAGCTGAGGTGTCTATGAAGTGTTCAGCAGTCTGATGGCCTGATGGAAAAAGCTGTCTCTCAGTCTGCTGGTACGGGACCGGATGCTGCAGAACCTCCTTCCTGATGGAAGCAGTCTGAACAGTTTATGGCTGGGGTGACTGGAGTCCTTGATGATCCTCCCCGCTTTCCTCAGGCACCGCTTCCTGTAGATGTCTTGGAGGGAGGGAAGCTCACCTCCAATTATCCGTTCAGAGCACCGCACTACTCGCTGGAGAGCTTTGCAGTTGTAGGCGGTGCTGTTGCCATACCAGGTGGTGATGCATCCAGTGAGGATGCTCTCAATGGCACAGTGATAGAAGGTCCTGAGGATGCGGGGGCTCATGTCGAATCTTTTCAGTCTCCTGAGAAAGAAGAGGCGCTGCTGGGCCTTCTTCACTGTTTTGTTTGTGTGTACTGACCACGTAAGATCCTCAGCCAGGTGTACGCCAAGGAACCGGAAGCTGCTCACTCTCTCCACAGCAGCGCCGTTGATGGTGATGGGGGTGTGTACTTCTCTGCACCTCCGGAAGTCCACTATCAACTCCTTTGTCTTTGCGACGTTGAGGGTGAGATGGTTGTCTTGACACCAGTGGGTCAGGGCGCTGACCTCCTCCCTGTAAGCCGTCTCATCACCGTTGGTGATAAGACCCACCACTGTAGTGTCGTCCACAAACTTCACAATGATGTTGGAGCTGTTAGTGGCTGATTGTAACTGCTTTGGTTTGTAGCATCTGTCATTGATTCAATTATTTACTACAAATAAAAAGTGTGTTTCTTTACTGTGTTTGTAGAAACTGTGTGATCGAGGCTGCTAAATGAATGTACACTGTTTTGACACAAAATACATGAATACCATACAATCTTTACACGTTCATATGCTTTATAAAAGTATGTTTCAACTGTCACCGAAGGGTTTCACAAATATTTTAAGTACTGGCAAGTTTTATGACTTCTGGTGCAGCCGTACCATTCTGTACCATTAACTGAGACGGTCAGGGCAAATAGCAGAGACAGGAGGATTCAATCTTTTGTAGTTCACTGGGCAAGCACTGCCTGCCTTGCTTGCCCTGACAGAACCCCAACTTCCTCACAGATGTCAAGCCGTCTGTTATTATTTAAACATTAGATCAGGGGTCCCCAATCCCAGTCCATGAGGGTTGAGGAGGTCATTTATCAATTTAAATCGGCTGTGATGGATCAGGGACACATCTAAAACCTGCAGGGACACCGGTCCTCGTGGACTGGGATTGGGCACGCCTGCATTAGATAGATTCTAACAGAGATGGGCAGTAACGCGTTACTTGTAACGCGTTACTGTAATCCGATTACTTTTTTCAAGTAACGAGTAAAGTAAGGGATTACTATTGCAAAATCGGTAATTAGATTACCGTTACTTTCCCGTAGGAACGCTGCGTTACTGCGTTACTAAAACCGTGATTTTTTTTGCGAGAATGTCTCATGACAGTGACGTAAGCGACGTTGGTGACAGCAGCTGTGTGCAGATCAACAATGGATAATATATCGAGTGCGGGAGAGAGTATGAGCGTGCAGCGTTTAAAGCGTGGAAGTACTGACCTTACTTTGAGTTTGATTCCATAAAAAGTGACAAAAACATTAGCGTCCATCGTGCGTGGGAAGAAAACTTCTTTTTACAGCGAAAAAAACCCCTAAACTTCCAACAAGCACCGAGTAGCTACGACGTTATGGGAAACTCACAGAGACACTCGCGCGGATTCTTCAACTGACCGCAGCACACCTACACCAGGGTAACCCTCCGCCTACCCTGCTCCTGCTTTACAGGTGAAAATAGAGCAAAAGGACCGCTGAGTCTTTGACTTTATTTATTTTCTGCTGTGTTTTACTTGCATCTGTTTGAAAGAGTGAGTGAAAACACAAAAAATATTTTATTTTATGTGCTGGAATGTGTAGAAAATAGGTTTAAATGTTAAACTAATTTATTCAAGTCAGAGAATGTTGCATATAATTAAATGTTTTGCTTGATGCATAAAGTTAAAAGATTAAAACTGATAAAACAAGTTAAAAAAAGAGACTTTTCCATTTGATTACATTTTGTATGATGGATTATGTAGAAAAAGTAGAATTGGGCTGAAAGATCTATCACTTTATCACCTCTTCAGGTTGTAAATCGTGTTTTTAAAAAGTAACTAAGTAACTAAGTAATTAATTACTTTTGAAAATAAGTAATCAGTAAAGTAACGGGATTACTTTTTGGGGGGAGTAATCAGTAATTAGTTACTGATTACTTTTTTCAAGTAACTTGACCAACACTGGATTCTAATGTTTAATAGGTTAAATATATTTACTCAACATCACTAAAACATTTATCCTGGCTGGAGATAAGAAAGTATACTATTTTCTTAGTGATGATGTCAGTGGTGTTTCACTGTTAATCATGGTGCAAAAACGATAAATCTCAAAATTCAACATTGATTCAATTAAACGCGACTATCAGGTTTAATTTGTTGGATTCCTGTCGATCATCACTTTCTGTATTATTTCAATCATAATTGAGTGTGTAAAAGTGAATTTTCATCCATGTTCAGTGAAACTTTAATGAATTTTCAGTTAGAGAAATTAGATTCAGTTAGTTTTTAATTTATGTCTATTTTTAGATTTCACTGGGCATGCTCTGCCTGCCGTGCTTGCCCCGAGGGAACCCCACTAACATGGAAAAACTGTCTGATACCAACATACTTGGTGAACCTTAGTTTGCTTCATTGCTAAAAAATACTGTGTCGTCATGCTTTTGTCCCTTTTTTCTTATCACATGCCAGAAAAAAATCTTAACAAACCAAAATTCTTCATATAACATGAATTAATTATTTTTGTTTTCGCCTTGAACCAGCTAGAAATACACGCAACATCCTCCTTGTGCTTCCCTTTGTGACCTCAGCTTTTGGATGTGAGGCTGATTGACTAATGATTGAAGTGACTGCTGAGTTCGTCACTGGCATCCCGGCAATACAGAGTGACAGTTTGTATGTGTTTGATCAATGGTGCATAGCTCGGGGACAGAGCGAGAGCAGGGGCTACGGCGACTCTCAAACCTCTTTGTCAATCAAACGGCCCTCGAACGGCACCCCATGAAATCCATTAAAACCAATTTAGCCCGAGCTGCACAGCTCAGAGCTCCATGAACGCTCAGCCCATGGTGAATTAATGATGGATTTTCAAAACTTTGGTGGTTTGAGCTGATTGCTGAGTATTATTTCCACGACCTGGTGTGTCATTCATTATTATGTGTTGAAAAGCGCTCTCAGTGAGGGATCGCTCAACATCAAGTCCATACAGGCTGATCTGATTTTAAAAACGGTGTTTTTTGTTCCATTTCCTTTGCTCTTACAAAATAATTCTGCTGTTCTGTCGAGTGAGGGGATGGGCTGATTGATGGACCGACTTCCTTTTGATTCCCCCCCGGTAACATTCTTCTGACTCAGAAACTATTTCTATAAAGTGCTGCTGCTTCTGGACTGTAACTTATTTACCTGTCCAAAAGGTAAAACTTTCACCTCACTTAGAGCTCAGTCTATTGATCGTTAAAGCTCTGACAGGTACAAAAATACGGATTTGATTTGAAATGTTAGGCCTCTCAGGAAGTCGAAAATCAGAAAATCCAACAAATGTACAAAACTTGGGCGAACACAAAAGAAAAAATGTCACAGGTGACTCTTTGAAAGTGTAATCGTTTCTATCTTGATAGAAACAGCAGGATTATATACAAACATGTTGTCATATTTCCTGCTTCCTGTTCCACTGAGCTCGATGTTCATGCTGCAGATGGTTTCAAACACTCACTGAATCACAGTTTTTCTACTCATGGATCTGTATGACGTCCCAGAGAGGGGATATCTCTATTAAGGTTGTCCCAGAAGCCCCACCCATTATGAAGGCCGGGCAATCAGAACGTTGGCTTATAGGAGGGAGGAGCTTGTTTCAGACGAAGCATGAACTGAGGCCCAGAATCAGATAAAGAAGGATTATTGTGAGCTGTGAGTCGGACAAAGCTGCTCTGGTCCACCAATGACAAATTAGAGCAGACTTGATCTACTTTAAAGCAAAGGTCGAGTTTGCAGATGCGTTTGGTCCTAAAGGAGACCGAATGTCTGCCCTGTAACTATCTGTTGTGTTTTTGTAGCTCCAGGGTCTCGGGGGTGGGCAGCAACACCCTCACCTCCACCTGTCCACAGGGGACAGCCAGGTGTTCCCAGATGGGAGACACCTTCCTTCCTTTTTTCCTGTTTGCATTTCCACAGCTAGCAGCAGCTCAGCATCACGTCTTGTGCTCTTTTATTTTCTCCTGATCCAGTTTCCGCCTCGTCTCCTTTCCCCTCACGCTCCTTCACTGCCTCGTGGCAAGTGGAGGGGAAACCGGAGGCTGATGAGCCACATGTCATATTTGCTCCGTCACATATGAGGCTAATAAAGCCAGCTTCAGTCTCTGTTTTCTTTCATTTTTAAGGCTAACACAAGGAGGGTTCACTGATGTTTGCACTGCACTGTTGAAGTGTTGCACCGGTCAACCTCTGTCTGGACCCGTGACACGCAGCAGGAGGTCAAACAGGCAGGAAAACGTGAGCTCGAATGACTGCAGACCCACAAACAAGTATGTACATATTGTACAAATGACCCCAGAGTCTTCTGGATGGCGCCCTCCAAAAACGCCGTATGAAAACGGTGTTGCAGCATCACCAGCCTCAGCTCGCTGCAGCTGCAGCCTGTTCATGTTAAACACACGTGGCCTGAAACTGAAACTCTTCTCGCTGCTCTGATGAATGAACTGCGGACATTTCCTGTCCAGCCTTCGCTTCAGCCTCGGCTCCTGTTTTGGTTTATTCAGGTGAATAAATCTGGCGATACCTTTTTCTCATGTGAGCTAACATACTGTATTCTGCACGTTACCTGCTCTCAGTGCTTCTCCTCGTCTGTGCTGCACGCACACACCGCTGCGTGACTGTCATAGCGCTGATGCACTGATGCATGTGGATGAGCTACCAGGCAGCAGGGCTGTGTGTGTGTGTGTGTGTGTGTGTGTGTGTGTGTGTGTGTGTGTGTGTGTGTGTGTGTGTGTGTGTGTGTGTGTGTGTGTGTGTGTCCTCCTCTGACCCCCCGGCTGTTCCTCTGTCATGCTGCTCTCTCTCTCCTCCTTGCTCACTCGCTCATATCAGACATGTCATCTGCCGCAGAGCGCTCGGACACACTCGTGGGAGCCGCCTGACCCAGATCTGTCTTCTTTGCCCAGTTGACCACACACACACACACACACACACACACACACACACACACACACACACACACACACACACACACACACACACACACACACACACACACTTGACATTTGGGTCTCTGACAGGACATCAGGTGAGGACAGAGGAGCCCAGGTGACGGAGAGAAGCAGTGAACCTTTGCTGTGATATCGGCCCTGTGAGCCCGTGAACACGCTCACGCTCGTCTCCACGCCGTGTTTGCCTGTCAGGAATGGAGGCACTCTTTTTTTCGTGGCTTTGGAGGCCTGACTCAGAGGCGTGTTTGTTATTTGTCCTCCTTTGAACAGCCAATCAGGAAGTGGATGACGGGATGTTGTCATTACATCCGGTTTGTGCATTTACACTTGTTTACTTTTAGATTTGGTTTTCATTCCAGTTCTTTCTGGTCACTGATCCTTCGATCACAGATGATCAGGTTGTACGGTCGCCCTGTTTTCTTAAAAGCAACAATGCATGTAAAGAATGTGCCGGGTGAGCACATTTAGAGTCGAATAAAAAGTAAGATTAATGTTAGTGTTGATGATTTTAAACCGCTTGACTTATTGACAGGCGATGCTGGATTTATGGAACTCAAAGTTTCTGATGCTGTGCCAAAAACTCTTCGCCTCCATTTAAACTGCTGTAACGTGATGAAGTCAGATATCTCTCCTTAACGCCATCGAGTCGTTCTGAGCCCCTAAGAACAACCGTATCATGGGGCACAGCTTTAATATAGATCCTTTATTTATCCGCGTAAAAAGTCTGATTCCAGAGAGCTCGGATCACCAGGGCAGCAACAGCAATCACAGCCCCATAACGATATTTAAACTGCGCTGCAGACACAAAAACACAGAGGTAACATGGGTCATTTCAAAGATATTAGACCTAAAACTGACACGGAAACACTGGAATTCACTTTCCGGCACTACAGCGGCCCTCAGAGCGCAGCGGCCCCGGGGTCTTTCACACATTACTTGTTAACCTTTCTCACCACAGACGCACCGCCGTCACCGAGGAGGGTGCAAAAAGACTTCTGCTGTTAGAGGAGGTGTTGGGAACACGGCATGCCTCTGGAAACACGTTCCTGCTGAGTTTACGGGATTGGTCACTCCTGTCGGGAATGCTTATTGGCGAACAAATTTCCTGGATGATCCCTTTTCTGACTCTTCCCATGATCAGGTGCTTCGTAATGGAGCGTCGTAAACTTTTCCTCACTTTTAGTTTATTTTCTATAAAAATCCAGAAACTTTGACGTCAGGACTGCCGCTTTATGTTCTTTAGGCGTTGTGTTTCGGCTCGACGTACACCTCGGCAGCAGACTCGCCGGCGACCAACAGGTAAGGCGTAGGTGTTCGTCAGTCACACGGCGCCCCGTGAAATCCATTAAAACTCATTTGCCCGGCTCAGAGCTCCATGAACGCTCAGCTCTGGTGAATTAATGATGGATTTTCAAACTTTGGTGGTTTCTCTTGATTGCTGAGCCTTATTATGGAGCCATTCATTACTACATGCTGCAGAGTGCTCTCAGTGAGAGCACAGGCTGCTCTGATATTTAAAAAACACACTTTTTCTCTTTTCTTCACGATGATTTTTCTGCTCCGGGACTGAAAGTTTCGATGTGAGGAACCTGCTGCGTGCCACCAAACCACAGATCTTCCTCGGGAGGAGGCGGGAGCTCCTCCTCATCCTCGTTTGGTGCAGCGTGCGTTGCTCAGAGACTCTCGAGAGCATGGCTCAGGGTTATTTTTTCACCTGTCATTCAGCATGGGTTTGCTTCTTCAAACAGATCTCTGTCATCTCTCAGCTGCCGGCGCCTCCGTGCAGGTAACGTCACAGATTTACGGCCCGAGAGTTCAAAGCGCCGCCGCCACACAAGTGGGCTAAAGACAGAAACCAGCCTGAAGACGAAGCAGCAGAAACACGACTGAAACGCAGACGCTCGATGGCGTGTGAGGACCACCAGGATTATTCCTCCACCTGTGGCATCACACAAAGGGCCCAAGGAAACGGCTCCTCCCTATCCACTCCAAAAGGCACCTCAGACAAGGATGATTGAATCCGGGACGCACTCTCACTCCAAGATTTCTCGTGGTCTGTTTTCTGGTTTCCACAGCCTCGCTGTGGGATTACGCTCTGCATCGTTAAAGCTAAGAAAGAAACGTGCGAGCACATCGTTGGAAACAGGAGTGGAAAAACAGAAATAAGAGCCACACTGTGGAACCATAATCAACACCACAGTGTAATTATTTTAGCCTCCAGTGTGCATTTACCCCAACACTCAGCTCCTTCTTCTGCAGCCACGTGGTGCTGAGTCATATTAACCCTGATTGTATGTGATGAATATTTGATCAAACTAAATGTAAACGTGTGCCCAGCTCCATTCACACTGTGGGTTTAGTGCAGGAGGGGGTGGAGAAATGATCATCACTTCCTTCAGGTCCGTGGAGTCTGTCCTTTGCCTTTAAGCCTCCACTACCCAGCAAACATGGAGAACATTTCTCCAGGCAAAACAGCAAAACTGGAAATCCACAGAAAACAGAGAAGAAGCATCGACCTTACTGTTGGAATAAAGGCAGAAAGTCTCCAGTTTTCCACGTCTTCCTCTTGTGACAGAAATCTGCTCTGATTTGGACCCGAACATTAAAGTCAGATTCAGTGTCGGAGGTGGAAAAGTGAAAACAGTCGCATAAGCAGCAGATCTCCACCTTTCTATGTCTGGAACGTTTTCATCTTTCTTCTCAAAAATGTTTTCTGCTCCTCGGTCCCAGACTCATAACGTTTTGCCCAGGTGGACCCTCTGTGGTAGCCTATGCCACCAAGTCCAAAACACCAGCCTCACTTCTGGATTCATCTCCGTCTGCACAACAAACATGTACGACCCCGCAGCCATGACACGAGAGGGGAGGGTAACCCCCCGGACAGGTCGCCACTCATTCCTGCTCACACTCACACCTATGTGCAGCTTAAGGTCAGCCGAATCAGCCGATCCTAACTTGGGGCTGGAGTACGCGCAGTGAACCCATGCAGACGCAGGAGGAACGTGCAAACTCGCTGCCTGTTTATCAAACACAGAAAAGCCCAGGATTCAAACCCAGGACCTTCCCGCTGTGAGGCGACAGTGCTAACCACCATGCCCCAATAAACTTAATTCAGTTAAATTCACTTATACAGCGCTAATTCACAACAACAGTTGCGTCAAGGTGCTTTATACTGTAAGGTAAGGACCTACAATAACACAGAGAAACCCCACCAATGAGATTAACCTCTATGAGCGAGCACTCGGCAACAGCAGGAAGGAAAAACTTCCTGTGCGGCTCCTGTGAGGTGGGTGTGGGGGGCGGGGGGGCAGTGGCTGTAATCCTCTCCTCTCCACAGTCAGAGTCACCCTGGCTTCATCGCGTTTGAAGATGGCGATGGTGAAAATGCTTCCAGGTGATGTCACAGTGACCACGTCCATCTTTTATATACAGTCTGTGTTTCGCATGCACAGATGTTTATCTTTCCTGTTTTCTTGAGCAGGAGCGTCTCACGTGCACACAAACTTCCTTTGGTTAGGACGTCCAACAAAGACCCGCAGCAGATGATGACGTGATTTTTTTATCGTAACCGGGAGAGACGGTTATTCAACGCTGAAACCTTTCTAAACACCGTTTCCCGTCTCCCTCTGTGAATTAGTGCTGCGCTGAAGCTTCATTCATGCCTGTGACAGTCGACTCTCTGAGGTGCGCCTCCTTTATCTCCACGGCCTCCCTGTTTCTGTGTGTGCGCCTGCTATAATAAGCCTCTCTCTCCATCTCCCTCCCTCCTGCCTTCCAGTTCCACTTCTCTGAGCGATGCGGGTGGAGGAGGAAGTGACCTATATAGGCTGCATCTCTCTCTCTCTTCAGTCTGCTCCAGCTTCCTGCCTCTCCACCGTGTGTGCGTCTGTGTGTGTGCGTCTGTGTGTGTGCGTGTGCGCATGGTGGAAATGAATAATTCAGCGGATGCCTCAACATGGCCGCCTTCAATAAAACCATCCCCCTTAATGAGTCTTAATGACAGCCACAGCGTGGAGACAATCAAAGTGTGTGTGGTTGTGTGTTATTGTACGTGTGTGTGCGTGCAGGCAGTGTGTGGGTGGGTAGGCAGGGCGCAGCGGTGATGCCTGGGTAATGGCGTGCGTGCGTGGCGAGCGTGCGTGAGTGGCGAGCGCGCCTGCGTGCTTGCAGGTGAGAGCGAGCGCTGCCTTTGCCCCGGGCTCTGTCAGGCTTGCTCTGGGTAATATTACCTGAGACTTTGAAAAGAACATGAAAGCTGACTTCTCAGCAGGGGAGGTGCGAGGAGAAGCTCGCTGGGGTGGAGCAGCTGAGGAGAGGAGCAGCTCGCCTCCCTTCAGCTCTTCAGGCTGTTTGTGGGTTTGAACTCTAAAATGACTTCATCCTTCCTCCTCCTCCTCCTCCAAGTGTGTTCACAGCATCCCTCTGTCTGTTTCCCCTCTTTGACCACTTTATCACGCTGACTGGAGGCTCCTCCTCTTTCAGTTTAGACATTCATGTCTGACAAAAGGGAAAAAACAGCGTCTCGTTTCAGCGATCGTGTTCCCGACAGCTGCGTTCCAACCAAAATATGCATACGACCATAAACATGCCTGCAACGTAAACATGTCTTCTTGACTTTGTTTTTATCATCACGGGCCCTGAAACCTACACTCCTTCTAGAGTCCAGCAGGGGGCGACTCCTCTGAAGTCTGATTGGATAGAAGTCTGAGAACGTGAGCGTCCTGCTCAGCTGATCTGTGAGCTCAGTGATGATGATGAGTTTACGCGTCAGCTGACTTAAGTCTGACTGAAGAAAACATGAAGTTATTTGGGAAATTATGGAGTCAGAGAGTCGCAGAAAGAATTGAAGAAAACTATAAAATACACGCTAGGCTGTAGTGAAATGTCCCCAAAGGGCTCCTGTAGGTATGCAGGTGAGCCATCAACACGTGCAGTTCCTCTAATGTCCACCGGAGGCTCTAAAGCAGAAATTAACATGTTTACAGGCTGATCTCTGTGCCGACGTATGAAAGGCGTGGAGTATTTGTAATGCAGTTTGAGCTGCACAGCACTGTCGCATTCAGCATCTGCATGATGGCAGCTTATAGTTTCAGCCCTGCATCTCTTCAGTAGCTCCTCAGGCCTCATGTCACTGGTTCAGCATCATTGGTTGGTCCGTGTGTAAACTGTATGTATAAAGTAAAAAGCTTAATAATAATAAAGTAATGAACCTGCTCTGGGTTCAGCTGTTTGAATAATGCAGGTATCAGTCAGGGAGGTGACACCGTCACAGCACATGTGATGGATGGTTTTCAGCTTTTTTTTGCAGATTTTCAGGTCTCAGATTTTTGATTATGTTACTGGCGAGAGTTTTTTGTTCCCTTTAAGAAGCTGACCACGGCGTCACACAGCTGAGGTCTCACCTGTGCTCTTTGCTGTATCGATGTTTGATGAGCGATTATATTTAATGCTGATTTTTAACATGTTAGTTGGAATGAATGTTGTGTTTTTAATCTTTTATTGGTGAGCAGTTTGTTTTGCTGCGTCTGATATTAAGCGAACTATAGAAATACATTTTGGGAACCACACAGTGATAATGAGAATGCTCGATATGATGCAGAGGAGACATTAGTGGCACTGCAGGTTTAATCATGAAAATGTGAGATTTTACCTTCTGCCGAGTTTTTTTGTGGCATCCTGACGATAAGAGCCTCTGCAGTGTCGCCGTCCTTCAGTTCTTTGTGGCTCCAAACCTGCTGGTGCCAAACAGACCACACTCTGATGATCTGCCATGAAGGACCCACATACCAGTCGTACCATCCCCCTCCTTCCATCCCTGGTGTGAAATCGTCAGTCTGTGGATAAAAAAGTAGGAGCTACAAGAGTCTCAAAAAGAGAGCTTCACCTGTGTGCATCTGTGAGAAGATCGACCGCCGCACCGGAGGTAACGCTGACAGCCTCAGAGCTGATTTCTTGTTTTAGTTAAAAAGTTTTTTACGACTCCAAAAATATCCAAACTGCTCTAAAATTAGCCCATAAACTGTATATAAAAGATGGCAGTAACCACACTGACTTAACTCATGTAACCCAGCAGAGTGTTCAGAGCCCTCCCCCAGAGAAAATATTACCCATCATGCATCATATTTTATTCAATAAGAATAAACTCTCCAGGAAGAAGTTTACTTACTTGTATCCGGTCAGACAGAGGCGCCCCTGCTGAAAACTGCGGGATACTTATCGATGTTTTAAATGTCTCACATTTCAAAGTAGATCTCACAGTTTCCTGATGGAAGACTATAATTTTTCTAAAAGAATAGCCTCAGTTAACTTTTCTGTTGATCACAGCATAGACAGAGGCTTTTATTTTGATAGATAGGTGTGACTATCAAAATAAAAGCCTCATGACAGCTAATATAAATTAGGATGCTTTCAAATCTCCACCACAGACATGAATTTAGCTTCTGGAAACTTTTCCGTCTCGTCCTCTCTGAGTTAACTTTCGCTTCGTTTGTGTGTAGTTTGTTCATGAACACAAACTTTCATAACTGCATAAACTATAAAGTACTTGATGTATTATGGTGAATACCACCTGATTATAATCATAATGATGCCCTCAAATTGCTATAAAATCCACCTGTTCTGTTGGTGCGTGGGTGGTTTCTCTCACTAATGTGACCCCAGAGTAAAAAGAGGAACGTGATGTGAAGCTAACACAGCGTGATGAGAGTCAGCGAGGTTTCAGAGGACCTGGAGGAAGACAGAATATTTGATGGGCTTCAGCGCAGTGCTGCTGCAGAGCTACAACACAAGCATCTGGACCGACAGGACTGAGAGCTGCAGCAGGCAGGAACAAGAAGGAAGAAGGAACAACCAATCACTGTTCGCTGGCCGTTATAAGCCCTTCCCACCACAGAGGCACATGCATGTTACCTACAGGATTTGAAACCATGCTGATGAACCCCTCGCATCATCACGTTCAGCACAGGGCCCTGTTTCAGGAAGCCGGTTTGGAAAACTCAGAGTGAAAAACGACACTCACGGTTGAGTAACCCCGAACTGTCCAACTCGGAATATTCCGTTCCAGAAAGGCTGATAACAATTAGTTCAATCAAGGCGGAGTTGCTTTAACCCCAAGTGAAGCGCGCGGACGAGGATACATAAAGCCCTGATAAGCGGAGCACAGATTAAGCGAGTCACCATGGAGACGGAGGGAAAGAAGGCGCGGTCAATGTATTTTACAGCGCTTGAGGCCGAAATTCTGATGGCAGCATATGCCGATAACATGCAAATTCCGCGGAAAAAAGTAACACAGCCACAGCTGCAAAAGAAAGGGAGCATGCATGGCAAAACATAGCCGACAGAGTCAATGCGTGAGTGTTAATTTAAACATTGATCTAGGGATTTCCACCCATTTAACACGTTATTTTATCATATGTTATTTTATTTGTTATTTTATACATTTTATTTTGTGACGTGATGTGAGCGCAGGTGCAACCCAACAGGCCCCAAACGTTCCTGGCAGCAAGTAAAAATGAAATATAAAAATATAGTCCAAACAGGTAAGGTGTAATTGTATTATGAGCCATAGTGCTTGGTCTGTTTGTCCGATGTAAATCAATTGCAGTTAGAGGCTACATTAATTTTCTTTCTGTAAGCACTTATTGAAATTATCTGAGCACATTACAAGTACATATTTGCTTACTCTGTATGCTCAAATGTGACCCGTTATAGCCAACAGAAAAAAAGCGGAGGCCCGAAAAACAGGTGGGGGTCCTCCTCCACCACCACTCACAGAGGCTGAGCAGTTGGCCCTCAGCCAAAACAGTGGGCACCCTGTGGCCGAAGGCATCTCTGCGGGGACATCCTCTGAGTCAATAACCCCGCAAGACACAAGTGCCTACATAGGGGGTAAATCCAAAATAATACATGATGTGCATACATCCTTTCTTCACAGTCACCTTTGCAGTGCTGCTCATTCATCTGATAAACTCTTTACCATAATGGATTATTTTGTAGTGAAGTTATTTTCCTACTGATTTTGCCTTGCCTCAGTCTTGGTTGTCTTTGAGAGCATAATGACAATGAAGTGTAAGGTGATTGGTATGTTTGTTAATTGCCATTTGGTCCCTTGTAAGTTATAAGTGACCTGTATAAACCTCATATTCTATCAGTTGATGGTGATGGTGTACTGCATCTGGTGCAGCCTCCTGTTGAGCCAGACCAACATGCAGTTGTGAGTAATACTCCACAGATTATATGAGTTTACAGTAGAACAGCAATGTTGTTTATTTCTTTACTACAGGAAAATAATGAAGAAACATTGACAGCTGTTACAGAGGAGGAAGCAACAGAGACACTTTATGAGGTTTACATCTTTTAATACTTTGTGTACAGGAAACACAGGTGACCAATAAAGCCAGTTGAACAAAAAATCTGTTTATTCTTCTTTCAACATGTTGAGGTGATGGGTCAAAAGAAATGATTGTGACATATGGTGTCTCTGACTGCTCTTCCATCTTGTATGTCCGTGGGAGGGTCAGGATGTTCATGGTTTGGATCACTGCTGATGTTTGGTTCAGAAGGACAGTGTTCTCCTCTAATTGTGGCAATGTTGTGAAGAATCACACATGCCACAATAATGTCACATGCCCTTTCTGGGGTGACCCTGAGTCTTTGCAGGCACTGGAACCGGGCCTTAAGCATTCCGATAGTCATTTCAACTCTGGCTCTTGTCCTGCAATTAGCCAGATTATATCGCTGCTGTGGGCCCGGTTCAGGGTCAGAGTAAGGGGTAAGCAAATAGGGTAAACATGGATACCCCCTATCACCAAGCAAGTAGCCAGTGAACTCTCCTAAGACAGAAGGATACACTTCAGTTCAAATGTCCCTGAAGCAATTGGTCTTTATATATTTTAAAGTATTTTCAACTCACCATGTCCAAATTTTGTGCTCAGTGTACATTCACGGAATATTTGTGAGTCATGGACAGAGCCTGGCCACTTGGCTTCCACATTTGTGATAATGTTGGCAGCATCATATATGATCTTCACAGTGCAGAGAACACAAATTAGCATCCATTACTATGATGAAATAATTTGTTAGTTTGAAATGCTACAGGGAACTATGTACCTGTACATTAATGCTGTGGAAAGACTTCCTGTTCACATAGTCTCCTTCATTTACTGAAGGAGCAATAATTGGAATGTGAGTACCATCTATACAGCCAATCACGCCTGGGAACCCTGAAAATAAATGTAAAATTTAAGTAGTAGTTCAAGTATCACCACATCATAAATTAAGTTTTGGTCATCCTGATACCTGCAATTTTGTGGCATCCGTCTTTGATAAATCTTGTGGGTCTATGACCGGGGAACACCACAGACGAGTACAGGAGACGTTTCAGTGCAACTGTAACATTCCTGACTGCCCGACAGACGGTAGCCTTGGAAACGTGCTCAGCGTCACCAATATTATACAGAAAGCTCCCGTTTGCAAAAAACCGAAGTGCAATACAAATAATATGTACAGAACTGAGAGCATGTCCGCGATGTGTCACATGCGTAATATATGGCCTGAGGATGTTATCCAAATAAATTATAGATTGTGCTGAGAAACGGTAACGTTCGCACAGGAAATCATCAGGTAATGATAAGATGTCCAGACGCGCTCGAATCACTCTCTCCCGGCGGAGAGCTCTGCGGAGAATTTGGGCTTCGATATCTACTGGCTCTTCAAGGAAGGAATACGCCATGTCTGAGACTTCCTACTGTCAGGTTTCCGACAAAGGGGCGGAGACAGTCAGGGTTAGTTGTGGTAAACCTGCTAGGGGGCAGGTTAGCTTCACGGCGTGTGTCGTCATAGTGACTCACTCAGGCTGCAGCTGAACTCGCTTTGTGAAACCGAAAACCCAGAGTTTTCGTTAACTCAGGGTATACTTACTCAGTTTTTCCACTAAACCGGCTTCCTGAAACAGGGCCCAGGTGTGTTCACCTGCAGGGACAGGCGGCTGCTGCTAACGTTAGCCACACTCGTGTTTGTGCCTCCAAATGTGGATTCCTGCTCAGTGAAAGGTTAGCGCGACTCTGCTGGAGGCCTCGTAGTGACAGAGCCTTTAATAAATATTCAATCAATTATTACGTGAAAATAAATGAATATTAAATAAAAATGTACAGAAAAGAAAACGTCAGCATGACTCAGCTGAAGTTTAAAACCACGCTTTAACATGCACAGATGACCTGTGAAGCTTCACTCGGGTGCTCACTTTCCTGTAACTGAATGTTCACCTCATTACTTTGATCAGCAGAGTGAATATTTTCCTCAAGAAGCTCCAAGAAAGGAGAAAGAACCCCAAAATGAAGCCTTTACGTTTCTTTTCAGTCCATTTTCCTCTTGATCAGCTTCCATCTCAAACTCATTCCACCCAAAATATCACTTCCAGCCCCCTGACCCCGTCTTTTGTGTCTCGGTTCGTCTGCTGCAGGCGGCGCCGCGCTGCCTGTTGTGTTCCAAAAAACCACGATGACTCTGTCGGCGCCCACCCGGCAGCAGATGTACGGGCCACGGCGGGCACGCCGGTGTCACTGCCCAAACAGCTGTGCCACCAGAGGTGGGAAGTCTCCCTGGCAATGATGGATGAGTCGGACAAGTTTCAGCGCCGCACAACTTGTAGACCCTGGAGTCTCACAGCAACTCACGGAGCAACAACACAGGCTCTTTGGGACGGGAACCTACAGTCGGTGTTTCAATAAATAATAATAATAAAAAACGGACAGATGTGCAATTAATTTTCATCAGCAGGCAATATTTACTGCATCTATAAATCTTAATCATGTAAGCACGCCTGCAACAAGGTGTGAAAGCAGTAGATTACAGCCGATATGCCTTCTTATGTCCTCGTATTCAAACATCCGCCCGGGGTCAAAATCAGAAAGTTCGACATCAGGGTCAGCCGTGGGTGGGCGGGACTTTCACAATAAAATCCTTCATGAAATGAAAGTTTGAGTTTGTCACCATCTGAGCTCAGCTCACGTGTCTGTTTGTGGCAAACTGCAGCGTGCAGGCGCACATCTTCACCACGTCGGCTTTAAAGCTTCAGATTTTATTTTTACTGATTCAGATTATTAATGTAAAACTGTAACAATCCTATTAACGCTGCTCTGTTCTCACAGGTGACGCTTGTGTCCCTGTGAAACAGTTACAGTGACAAACAATCTGTGGAAGAAACTGGAAAAATCAAAGGAAATGGTTCACGTGTGATGGCTCGAACTCCTGTTTTCGCACTGTCACCAGCCTGACTCCTAACACCGACTTTGCTGCCCTGTATCTTACTCTGGGACACTTGCGTGGGCGTGGCCTGTGGCTCTTTGTCCGACCAGACCGAGGGCCGTGAGCCGTGGATCAGAGCGTCCACAGACTGCTGCTGCTCAGAAGAAGAGGACCCCTTCATAGAGGCGTTTGCGAGCCCTGACGTGCGCCTCCAAACCGAGAGCTTCGTGCTGAGCTGCTCCTGGTGGAGGTGATTTTATGGGCCCAGCCTTCAGTTTAAGATCACACTGAATACAAAATAGAGTCACTTTAAAGGATGGAAAACAGAGGGCAGGAACAGCCGATCATTTGTTGGAGGAGAAGCTGTAACGCACATTTGCCACTGTGGAGGTTACTTCATCTTTCAGCTCTTTTTTCCTTTTTATTGCTTCCTTTCATGTGGTTCTCAGGTGCTCTCACTGACCGGCTCAGCCAGTTTGATTATTCTATATTTTTCCCCAGTTCTCTCAGAGCTGTAGTCAGTGCATCAGCCCAGATTTTACTATAACATGAAACCATAAGCAGCCATTTTTTTGCTTCCTCACAAAGTAAAAAGCTGTTTTTTTCTCTGTTTACAGGTCTGGAAATATCTCATCCTCCCAAACTAGTGCTGGGACTCTGGGACCTGACAGCTTAATAGAATGATCGCTCAAATCGACTTAATACTGCAAATTGGAAGTGCAAAGGTGCTGAGGGAGTTTACACAAAAACTCCTCTTTGGGGAGTAAACAGGAAGTTTCAGCGTGAAACATGTCAACAATCAGAAAGCGGTCCAAAACGGAGGTCAGGTGAACCTCAGCGGCGCCCCAGAGGAGCCACATTTGAATAAAATCTCATTCGACTGTTTGCAGTTTGTTTCCTGCGGCGCTGCCCTCACGCTAGCAGCACCGCAATTAGGCGACGGGTGACACTGGTTGTGTTTCTCATGGTTTGCTGCACACGCCTTCTGTTCCAACATCGCATCTCCCACAGCCTCGTGGGTAAGAGGAGACGTGGAGGAAAGAGGAGAAAGACAAATCTCCCCTCCTCTGTTTATCTGTGACTGAATATTTTGTATGCACAGCCGGTCTCCTCCCCTCTGAAGGCCGGCTAAAGCGGCGTGCTGCTGAGGAGATAAGGACGTCTCGGTGCTGTAGTGATCGGCTCTTGGCGACCTGAAGTGGTTAGCAGACTTTGGTAAAGAAGCGTGTTTCTGGCAGCAAGTGTGCGAAGTGCCCATCCTCAGCAGACTGTCATCGCTCGTGCTGCCTGCAAAGGATTCCAACCAACCCCAATACCAAAGAAGAAGAAATAAAGACGAGGCAGAGCGGCGTGCGGCAGCTGTTTATCTGGACGCTAACAGTTCTGACTGCAGGACACACTTTAAGAGTTAGTTAACTTCAGCTGTTTCAGTGATTTATTTTCACAGTTGCTCCTGCAGCAGCGCCGTGATCGTCACCACTGTGAGCACAGCTGAATGAGCTTGGACAGTTTGCAGGTCTGCAGCATTCAGGTGTGTTAGCACATCCCACAGGAGTGGGCAGGCCAGGAAATTCACCCCGAGGTCACACCTCAGACTCTACAGGTTAAAGGTCAAAGTTAGGAAGGAAAAAGCCTCGTCTGTCTACAAGAACATGGCTTATTTTTGCAAAGCTGCATCTGAACAGAGCAACGAGTTCAGGAGCAAACGGACCAAAGTGCAGATGTTTGTGCATAAAGACCTGACAACAGCTGTGAGCACGTGGAGGAGGGATGATGAACTGTCCCAGAGTCAGTGTGAGGACGTCTGTCCCACAGATAAAGCTGGGACCAAACTGGGTCATCAGCAGGACAAAGATCCAACAGAACGGCTGAAAAAGGAAAGAACGGAGCTGCTGCAGAGCTCAGAGAGCTGTGCATGAACGAATGCTGCAGACCTAAACGACCTGAGGAAGACTGGACCAATCAGCAGGCCTTGTTTAGAGGGCCAAAGAAGAACTGGAGTTTTAGATTTTCAGCAGCGCTGCCTCCTGCTGAAGGTCCGTTCACGAACAAAAACCAAGCAGAGATTGAACAGCCACCTCTGGCTGTGCTGTGTGTGATTAGTCCCACTCTGCTATGTTAACGTCCACAGTTATGCAGCTCCGCACATTTTAATTGCATCAAAGTGAAGTTTATCCCCCTCCTGGTAATGGTACTTGGCTTTTTATTCTGGCAGCAATACTGCTGCTCATAACTTCCATCATCAGCATGTCACAGAGCTGTAACCTGACTCGCAGTGCGAAATGATTTAGAGCAGAACTTGTATATAGAAAAGCTATTGATCTCCTGCCCTCAGCGAAGCCCTCCTTAAAAATTCACAGTGCCAATAAACACACATAAACCTCACCTGCAAACCCTTTGATAACATAGCAGCTAGTGGCTAATGATTGAGTGAATCTGGCAGTTATTTACAGCTGCACGCTTTGCTTATTAAAAAGCGAGACGTGGCGCTCGACGAGCTGTAAACGCCCCTGAAATTTACCTTTGAGCCAACGAGCGCGCGCTCCACCTGCAGGCCGGCTTCCTCTCAGAGCGAGGGTTAAGTCCCGCAGCCGAGTCTCATCTGTGTTAACCTCACCTGGAAATAAGTTTCATCTTCCACTGTGAGTGAATAAATAGAAATATCAGAATTCCCCGCAGCACACAGCTCCTCCTATTGCACCAGATGATATCTTCTTCTACACACTGTATTCCAGTGCTGCGAAATTCCATTATGCTGCTAAAATGACTTGTCCTCCTGCTGCAAAAGGTGGCGTCCATTTGCTGATTCTATCATCGGCCGAGCGCTAACCTCCGTTTCCTGACGCACGCACACACACACACACACACACACACACACACACACACACACACACACACACACACACACACACACACACACACACACTCTGTAATGATGTGCAGTGTTGGGTTGTTACAGGAGTTTCTTCAGATGACCAGATGGCTGCAGAGAAGCCGCCTAATGGTCCAAACACCCCTGTGTCCATTAAATACATAGGAACCAGCCACGCTCTGTATCACAGTAATGACCTATAGATATTGCTGCTACTCCTGTTGCCGTCTGTAATTGGCGTGCCGGCCATCGAACACGCACGCACACACTGATGCACTGCTGGACACCATTAACACACACTTGGTGAATCCTGCGTGCTCTAACTTTGCTCTTAATCAGGACCGTTAGTCACATGTCAGCCTAAACAATCGCAGGGAATTTCGTTCATCACACTTCGTTCCTTTGGCCAAACTCACCTGTTTCCAACCTTTTCCATCAGGATGGCGACGCTCCGTCACCAACATCGCCTCTCGGGGTAAGATCGGATATTCAGGGTAACGTTTATGGCAGCAAAGTGTCTCAACCATTTATCCACAACTGTTGGCTCACTATTAGCTCAAACCTTCAACTTTTAGCAAACAAAAACTGTTAAAAAACCAACTTTGTGTTAATAATTTAAACCTTTAGCCATACCATGAGCTTGCAGTTTACCATTTCTCTATTTATAATCTATTTAAAGTTTTATTCACCCGTACGTTTAGCTAACTGTTTAATGGGACTTAGGGATTGCAGTGGATTCTGGGTAGTCGCCGGCATGTTGTTCTTGCTATCATGTAGCTAACATGCTAACAGGAGGGTGATCCACACGGACGCAGAAACAGTCACTTTATTTGTGGCGATGAATCACAAACGACTGCAGGACGTCGTGGACACTTACAGCTTCGACTTTGCACTTTCAACAACTTGTACCCTTAAATAACAGTAGTCTCGATAATGGCTTTCATTACATATGGTTTTATTACAACACTTTGAGTTTGGTTGCAGCAGCAGGTGCAGGAACTTGCTGACAAAGGTCAGAGGTCGCCATGAGTTCAGTCTGTTTGGGTATTGCAGTGTCGCTTTTCAGAAGCTAACGATTAGCTTTGATTCCAGCTCGGCTGCTCTGTGCCTATGAGGTGACTGTGTCATCAGTCTAAGTCACTAGTTTGATTTATCACTTACACGAACAGCTGTATTCAGTCCGAGCTCTTTCCACCAGTCGTACATTCAGATCATTTTACCGCTAATTTTAATCAAGTATCGCAGTTTATCTTTAGTTTTAATATCATAATAATGATTATAACCTTATCTAAGCTAGCTTAAATTAATCTAATAACCTCCGAGTATGTTACGGGAGGTCTGTTAAGAGAGCCTCCGTGCAAAAAGAATAGGAATTCTAGTAGGGACCAGCAACAAACCACCACGCACACACTGCAATGGGTTACACAAAATTTATTTGTTCTTCCTCTAGGCAAACTACCGGCTGAAGACAACCCCGGCCAGGGATCCAAAGCCCAAAGACCACCGCGGTCCGAGTTCTTCGCCTAGTTACAAACAGGGGAGAGAGGGTCACTGCACGAACACGCAACCAACACGTATCAATCCTGCAGCTCCCTAAAACAGGTTTGCCACCCACCTTTTCAGGCTTTAACTTTGTTCGAGGCTGGGTCTCCACATTACCTCCCGGCAGATAAACTTCCCCGAGCTGGTCCAGTTCTTCTTATCGGGGCGCAGGAGGTCTCCAGTCTAGTGCTCGTTTTCCTCTTTTCCAACACGTCCCTTTTTTTCCAGCACGTCCTCTCACAGCTCCATAGGAATACGTCCTCCTTTCCACGTCCTCCGTTTCGTTAAAAGCAAAAACCAGGCCAGGCTAAAAAAAAATCCTTTCTATTAAAAATGCGCACACTTTGTCCTGGATCTCCGGGGCTCTCCTGCTTCACCGAGGTCCTACTAAAAACAACAACAACACTTCCTGCTTCCTCTCCCCTTTATAAAGAGGAACTCCAATCAGCCGCTCCCTGTATTCAACTCCGCCTCACTGGCAGCTGGGCTAGAGTAAAATCTCCCCTCCCACACAGGTGCAACAACCGTAAATAAACACAAAAACATGCAATTAATCCAAAACAAACTCAAAAACAAAACCAACAAAACTTAGGGGGGGGGGGGGGGGGGTTTCTCTCCGTCCTTTCCCACCATGCTATACTCCGTAACACCCACCCCAACTTTTTCCTAGCCCGTCCTCGGGCACTCTACTAAGTATATCGAGGTGGGGGCTTCCCGAGATTTTCACGGGCAGATCTCCTTAAACCCTCCTGAGTTGCAGGGGCGGACTTGTTGGAGGACAGATAGTGACCTGGCCCTGGCATCTGCTGTGCCATACTCCATAGAAGTAACCACTGGTCTGAGGCTGTCGCTATATCATGCGCAGCTGCCGTTCCTGGTTCTAAGGCGCCACCTCCTGTTTTATCATTGACGGAAGGCAAGAAAGTACATATGCGCAGGCGATTACGATGGACCACTCTAACAGGCCCATCTTTACCTTCTGGCTGAACTCTGTAGACTGGGTTCATAGGGTTTGGCTGGCCAACTACAATTTGGATCTCTTCCTCCCAGTGTGCTGCCAGTTTACCCTGTCCGTCCCTTCTTGTCGTATGGACTAGAACCCTTTCCCCCGGGAGCAATGGTGCTGCCCTAGCCCCAACATCATACCTGTCCTTCATCCGGCCTGCAGCCTTCTGGCTGCTCTTTTCCACCATCTGGTATGCCAGCCTCAAGCGCTCATGATGTCTCCTCACCCACTCCTGCGTCGTGGTTGACTCCATGGGTCTCTTCGTCCCCATAAACAGCTCGCCTGGCAGACGAGCATTCCATCCAAACATCAGGTAATGGGGGGTGTAACCTGTAGACGCATGGACAGAGTTATTATAAGCCTGGAGCAGTTCGGGCAAACATTGTACCCACCGAGTCCGCCTCTCTTCCTCTAGGGTGGACAGCATATTTATTAATGTCTGATTGAAACGTTCACAGGCCCCATTTCCCTGAGGATGATAGGCAGTAGTTCGACTTTTCCGACAATTATAATACTGACAGAGCTCCTTTATGAGGGCGGACTCGAAATTAGCACCTTGATCCGAGTGCAGTTGTTCTGGGCATCCAATTGGCTGAATAATATGTTTCAACAACATCTTCGCTGTAGTTGCAGCGGTCTGGTCCCTGGTAGGTATTGCCCAAGCATACTTTGTAAACAAATCAGTGGCGACCAAAATGTACTGGTATGAGTCTGCCGGTCTACCTAATGTCAGGAAATCAACTGCCACGGTTTGGAGAGGTGCGTGTGTAAGAACAGGACTAAGTGGGGCCTGACCGTCACCACGACCTTTATGACGTACACACCGTTCACAGGATGTTGTCCAGTCCCGCACTCTCTTCTCCATTTGAAGCCAATAAAAACTACGGCGCAGCATCGAAAGTGTCTTTGCCACCCCCAAATGACCATTCCTTTCATGGAAAGCCTTCCATGTTGGTTACTGTACCTCCAAAGGAACAAGGATTTGGTAGTACGCCTCACAGGTGTTGGAATCCACCCCCCTGCGGACCAGAACACCCTCCAACAATCCAGCCGTGACCATTGTTTCATGTAGTTTAAGACTGCAGTAGGCTCCTGGCGTCTTTCCTCCCCAGATGGCATCTTTCCTCGGGCCATGTAGTATCTCACTCTATGCAGCGTGGGGTCCTGCTCTTGTAAGCCTTGCCAGCATCCTGGATCCTAATCGATGTTCACAGCCTGAACCCATGCTTTTTCGTCCACCCTCTGTGGAGGCACCAAATCCTGGGGTTGCACCTGCAATGGCATTCTAGACAGAACATCAGCATTCACATTTTCCTGGCCAGGCCGATACTTAATATCAAATTGATAATTTGCGAGCTGGGCTACCCACCGTTGTTCCACTGCGCCCACTTTTGCAGTCGATAAATGGACCAATGGATTATTATCAGTATAAACTGTGAACAGAGACCCCCATAGATAATCTTTAAATTTCTCAGTCACCGCCCACTTCAAAGCGAGCAGCTCCAGTTTAAAGGAGCTATAGTTTGCATCATCCCTTTCGGCGGGTGCTAAGCTTCTGCTAGCATAGGCTATCACACATTCCTTCCCATCTTGTACTTGAGACAGTACTGCACCAAGGCCCACTTTACTGGTATCCGTATAAAGCCGGAAGGGTAATCTGAAATCAGCAAAAGCTAAAATAGGAGCCTCGAGCAATTTCTGCTTCAGAAGATCAAAGGACTGCTGACAATCCTCATCCCAATTTATGGGGATATTCTGTTTTTTATTCTTCGGTACTCCCACTAGCAGCGAGTTAAGAGGCCTAGCAACACCCGCAAACCCTGCAATGAACCGCCGATAATAACCGGCAAAGCCCAAGAAGGAACGCACCTGATGAATAGTCTGCGGGGCCGGCCACTTCTGTACAGCGGCAATCTTATCAGGGTCCGGAGCCACACCCTCACTGTTCACCAGGTGACCCAGGAACTTCACCTGTTGCTGGAAAAGAACACATTTATCAGGTCACAACTTCAGCCCATAGCTCTTCAATCTTGCAAACACTGCCTGCAGATGTTCTAGGTGGCTGTCAAAATCCGGTGAATATACTATCACATCATCCAGATAGACAAAAGCGGACTCTGTGATTTGACTTCCCAAACAACTCTGCATCAACCTTTGAAATGTTGCTGGAGCATTACACAATCCAAAAGGCATTCTTTCAAACTCATACAAGCCAAAAGGAGTACAAAATGCAGTTTTTTCCCTGTCAGCTTCAGAAACTTTCACTTGCCAATACCCACTTGCTAGATCAAGGGTGGAGTAGTATTTTGATTTAGTCAGCATCGTCAAGATCTCTTCAATTCTAGGTAATGGATGGGCGTCTTTATGTGTCACTGCATTCAACTTGCGGTAATCCACACAAAATCTCAATTCCCCATTCTTTTTCCTTACCAGGACAATGGGTGCTGCCCAGGGACTTGTACTCTCTCGCACCACCCCTGATCGAATCATATTATTCAGCAATTCTCGCACTTCCTGATACATTTTAGGGGGGATTGGCCTATACCGCTCTCTAATAGGAGGTGCCATACCTGTCGGAATAGAGTGCGTAATTACATCTGTGTGGCCATAATCCTCTTCGTCGGCAGCAAACACATCGCCCCACTTCCTCAAGAGACCATTTAACTTTTCCTGCTCCTCCATAGATAGATTCGACCGCCCTTGTGTCATAACTTCAATGTGAGGAGCTTTACCAGATGGTTCCGAGCTCACCTGGGATACGCCCACTTCAACGATGCCTGGCCTGGTTTGCTCAAACGTGACTTCAAAAGGTTCCTGAATGTCGACATTTTCCGTGGAGAATGTAGCCAGGGCCTCATAACGTCGTAACGTAATAGGAAAAGGATTGAGATTCCTTACTTTGATGGGGACCCGGCCTCTATAGACAGTTCCTAGCGATCGAGCAACGGCAACTGTACTAGGCCCTTCCAATGGCTCCACCAAGATACATTGTCCTTTCCTCAGTGTCTGTGGGGCCCTAGCCCAAATCACCTGCTCACTGTGCTCAGGGATCTTCACCGGGTGGCGGTAAGCGGGTCGCAGGGTCCCTACTTGTGGTACGGGGACAGCTGCCTGAATTCTTTGACAGTCCTGAAAAGCAGATGCCCACGCTTGTTGAGCGTCTACAGTCGAGCCAACAGGCCAGGTCTGGGTCTGCGTCTGAGGTTTAAAAAAAAAACACATCCCAACATGGAACGATGATGTTCATACCTAATATAGGTAATGCATTAGAATTATTGGGGTTGTCCTTTGAAATCACAATTCCCATATCTTTCAGGGTAATGTCTCCCACCTGTACTTCAGCTAACACATAGCCCACGTAAGGAATAGCCAATCCATTCGCGGCCTTCAGCTTTAGCCAATTAAGATCACTCTCTTTCCCCGGCTCCTGTTCACCAAACAATCTCCTAAAACAGGCTTGTGGCATTAATGTTACATTAGACCCAGTATCCAGCAAAAATGTCACTTCTTTACCATCAATGAATACTTCTACTTGACGGCATGCCCCTAAAAATTGAGGGTGGTTTAACTGAGTTGGACCACTATCATCCTTTCCAATCACCTGGCCCATAGCGACTGGATTTACTCGTTTAAAGCCATCTGAGATGAAGTGCCCCGACACTCTCTTGCCATGTGTCCACTAACTCCACACCTACTACAAATAGGCTGCCCATGCTCATCCCACTTGTGCCGTGGTCGCTCCACTAACCGTGGGGTTTGCTTTGTCACCGGGGGTGGCTCGGACACTTCAACACCTCCCCTATATTGAGGGGAACTAAGGTTCCACCTTTCTCGCTCACCTCTAGGAGCTGAAAACGTCCGTGGCATTGGTGCTGGTCGGACAAATTCCCTCAGCTCCTCCTGAAGAGTATTTTTGAGATCCATAATTTGCTCCTTCATTTCTGCAAGGATCTCCACTTTAAACTTATCTCTCCAATTCAGAGTATCCTGCCACTTTAAATCCCCTCTTACTACAGCACAAGCGGAGTCCTCATGTACGCCATACAGCGCATCCGCTTCCAATTGCAGAGCCTCTTTACGCACCTGTTCAAATGAGAGGTCAGGATCGTGCCTTAATAAACGCCGCAGATCACGCTGTATCTCACCCTCCCTAAGACCCAAGACAAACTGATCACGCAGGTGCAGGTCAGCCCGCCGAAACCCTTGTGGCTCTTTTGTCTGCAGGCGATGGCCCAACTCCCTTAAGCGTAACGTGAACTTTCTAATAGGCTCTTCTGTCCTTTGTCTACATTCATAAAACATGGCACGCAGGGTACCCACGGCTGTTTTGTCCCCATACAGTTCTTTAAGCTGAAGAAAGATTTTATCTGGCGTATCCCGCTCCGCTTGTTCCAGAATAAGAATTTCACGTCGTGATTCTCCTCCTAATGCACTCAATACAAAATCACATTGCTGTTCTATCGACCACTTTTGAGCACGGAGCATTGCGCTAATTTGACTCTCCCAATCTTCATAATTCGTATTAAGCCCACAAAATTTTGGTACCCAGGGCGCACCGATAAAAAATGGTGACGCCATATTTCTGGTTTCAGATAACTCATCCGCCATATTAATCAGTCTAAGGCAGATAGGTTTGTATACTGGTCACAAATCCTGTCGACAAACGCCAAATGTTACGGGAGGTCTGTTAAGAGAGCCTCCGTGCAAAAAGAATAGGAATTCTAGTAGGGACCAGCAACAAACCACCACGCACACACTGCAATGGGTTACACAAAATTTATTTGCTCTTCCTCTAGGCAAACTACCGGCTGAAGACAACCCCGGCCAGGGATCCAAAGCCCAAAGACCACCGCGGTCCGAGTTCTTCGCCTAGTTACAAACAGGGGAGAGAGGGTCACTGCACGAACACGCAACCAACACGTATCAATCCTGCAGCTCCCTAAAACAGGTTTGCCACCCACCTTTTCAGGCTTTAACTTTGTTCGAGGCTGGGTCTCCACATTACCTCCCGGCAGTTAAACTTCCCCGAGCTGGTCCAGTTCTTCTTATCGGGGCGCAGGAGGTCTCCAGTCTAGTGCTCGTTTTCCTCTTTTCCAACACGTCCCTTTTTTTCCAGCACGTCCTCTCTTTTCCAGCACGTCCTCTCACAGCTCCATAGGAATACGTCCTCCTTTCCACGTCCTCCGTTTCGTTAAAAGCAAAAACCAGGCCAGGCTAAAAAAAAATCCTTTCTATTAAAAATGCGCACACTTTGTCCTGGATCTCCAGGGCTCTCCTGCTTCACCGAGGTCCTACTAAAAACAACAACAACACTTCCTGCTTCCTCTCCCCTTTATAAAGAGGAACTCCAATCAGCCGCTCCCTGTATTCAACTCCGCCTCACTGGCAGCTGGGCTAGAGTAAAATCTCCCCTCCCACACAGGTGCAACAACCGTAAATAAACACAAAAACATGCAATTAATCCAAAGCAAACTCAAAAACAAAACCAACAAAACTTAGGGGGGGGGGGGGGGGGTTTCTCTCCGTCCTTTCCCACCATGCTATACTCCGTAACAAGTATACTTCCAGTGAATTTCATTCATGAGTTTATCCAGTATGCTTAGCTAATAGATACTGGGTGGGTGTATCGGGTGGAGCTTCATATCCTTCTCTGTGGTGTGCCACAAGGTTCTCTTTCAGTGCCTTTTGTCATGATCCTGGGTCCTTTTGACCCAGCGTTTTGTGTTTTCTCTTCTTGCGATTTTGGTTCTGTTCTTCCTCTGTTTAGTGTTACTCTGTTCTGCCCGTGTGTTCCTGTATCTAGTCCGCGTTTCTTAGTTTGTGTCCTTTCATGTGTAAGTTCCTGTTTTATTGTGAAGGTCTGCGTCTTATGTGAGTGTTTTCAGTTTGCCTCCCTAGTCTCGTCACGTTAATCACTCCCAGCTGTGTTCCCCACCTGTGTGTAATCTCCCTGTATTCTCTGAGTGTATTTAAGTTGTGTCTTCTGTCATAGTAGTTGCTGGTTCATCTGTGTTGGTTTCCCTCGGTCTCCCTGCATCGCTCCATGTGTAGTTCCCCGGACCTCCCTGCACCTTTGTTTCTGGTTTGTTTTGTTAGTTTTACCCAGTTTAGGTTCCAGTTTCATGTTCCCAGTGCCTTTGTTGTTTGTATTTCCTTTGTTAATAAATACTCACCTGCACCAGAGCTGCCGCGTCCTGGTCCTAAATAATTCACACGGCTTGCAAACCGTGACACCTTTAATGTTTCTGTCATTCCTGCTCCCTCATCAGCACATTTTGAGCAGTTTTAAGAACATTTCTGTTCGCTTCTATGCCAACGACATCTTGTTGTGTGTCTCGAGATGTTCCTGAGCTGGAGATGCTGCAAAGCTGCTTAGACTCTACTGAAGCTGGACGGCTGACAGTTTTCTCCAAACTGATGAAGAGAAAACAGGTTGTTGTTTGTGTCCCTGACAGATTTGTGTCAAAGGTGACGGGAAGTCTTGGTCGCCTGAATCCTCTCTCTGAATGCTTCGCTTCTGTTTGGATCCCTTGAGAAATACTGCCATGTGGAGTCACGTCACTGGAGATTGTTATTCGTGCACTCATTTCATCATCGTGGTCATTCAGTGTTCACTTGTCTTAGCGAAGCTTGTTTGCAACATGTGCAGAACGCAGAGTCTTCCCTTGAAGATTCTGGTTTTGGGTTTTTGAGCTGCATGGACACGCAGCAGCTTATGTCCGAGAACTTACACCCTTATGTTCCCGGAGGACCCTGAGGTCATGCGATCAGAGCTGGTTGTGCAGCGCACGAGGCTGCTACCTAAAGGAGACACAGCTCCTCCATCAGTGAACTCCACACGTCTCTCTCTCTGAGACTGAGCTGCAGCCTCGTGGTCCCTTTTAAAAGCCAATAAAAACTCATCTTTGTAAGCAGCTAGTGATATTTATCTTGGTGCTTAACAACTAAAATGTTCCTACATTTTCATGTCACCCATGATGCAAATAACATCGTCCTGTTTCTTTCATGTAACTAACGTTTCTGTTTTTCTTCACATTCGTTTTCTTTTCAAATGAAACTCTAATTTCTGTATTTCAGACTAGTCGATGTGTCCACGTTGCCCCGGCGTTATAATTGTCCCAGTCTCAGGATGTCTTGACCTCAGCGGCGACCTGCTTGTTGTCAAAATGTTCTCATTACAAATGGAGACAGTGGGAGCCCCACCGTCCCCCCACATCCTCTGGAGGGTAATTGTTCTCATGTTTATTTTTAAAGGGTGTGTTCTGTGTGCGCGATAGCATCGCAGCCGTTCAGCTTTTGGGATCATATGCAGCACATTAAACGGATTAACCTTTTTTCCCTCTGTGACGACATATCGCTGTGCATCACCGTGTCACCTCCTTTCCCCTCCCTCTCCTATCTTATCTCTCCTTCCCTTTGCCGCCTCATCCCACGCTCGCTATTTTGCTCCTCTTCTCCTGCTGCGAGGAAATCTTCACCCTTCAGGCTCAAGCATTACTGATAGCAGACTGACATGCACAGGAGACCGGAGGGCTGATGTGGGCCGGGGCGCTGAACTCTCCTCCAAGTGGCGCCGTATGTGTGCTCTTGACACGACGGGATCGTACCGGAGACGTGCAGCATTCACCTGAATGTGAATGAAGCTTCGCATCATGTCGATGAGTCATAATGAGGCTGATAAAGCTGAACGCGGCGTCATGCATATTCACACACACACACAGATCTGCGGTGTGTGTCTGTCGCAGTCACTGCGGGCCACTGCAGCGAGGCGGGGTGGGGTAGGATTTCAGATTTAATTGTTTTATAGGAGAGTGACAGGCGACCCCCCCCCCCCCCACACACACACACACACACACACACACACACACACACATCCCACAATCCCTCCAGCACAGCTCAGACTGACTGAGTTCATTACAGGGACCGGGGACGGCCCTGAGGTAAACATATGTGCGGGAGATAACACGGACTGGTGTGCACGCTGCCGGTGAGCGCACACGTGTGGCGTGCATGAGTGTGTGCGCGTGCTCAGAGGTGTCATAATCAATGAGCGGCGTGCACGCGTCTGTTTCTGCTCGCTGCCCGCTCTGTGTACGCAGAGAGAGGAACAATAAGAGTGTGGGAGTAGCAAGGTGAGACTCAGATATGGAATTAAGTACGTGTTATTACTACTGGGACAGGAGGCTGGCGGCGGCCTGCACTCGCTGTTTTGGCTGCGGATAAAATAAAAGAGCACGTGCACGCTGCCGTGACGCTTAAATATTTGTGTAAATAGGTGGTGAGAAAGTTCTGGAGTTACAGCGGAGAGGAAGTAGCTGTTTAAACAGGACTATAACCAGGTTTGAAACGAGGAGCCGTGACGTGACTCGCGACGGCGTCTTCGGTTACAGCCGCTCTGCAGACCAGACGTCACATAAAAGGTTTGCTCCAAAAAGAGGGCGCACCGGCCCGTATACAACACGCGCGCCTCAATCGATTATCACATAATGACGGCCATAACGAGCCTTAATCAACATTCTCCGAACATCCTCCTGCACTAATGTACCGGCCCCTCCCACCTGCGCTCGCAGCTGATCAATTACAGAGCCATTACCCTGAATGCCTCGCAGCAGCTCTGAACATGCATGCAGTCCACTCGCTGGTCTCGATGGTGGCCGCAGCAAATGAACTTAGTGAACAATCTTGAGGATCAATCCCATCACTTAGCCAATTAGACTATAGGGAGACAGACGGCCATTACCATAAGAACCAATCGATACGCGGAGCCAGGGCCAGAGGCGGGCTGTCTGGTCCCGTGGAGCCGCCAGGGGTTTGTGTGCAGCTAATGGAGGGGAAAGGGGGCGGGGCTGGGCTGGGCAGGCGTTTTGATAGACGGCTTGGACGGGCCGGGACGATGCCGACCCCGAGAGCTGGGACGTCGTAAACATGAAGGAGAGGGTGGCGTGAGGGCCGGACAGATGGACGCTGGGATCAATGGCGGAGAGCGGCGCCGCGTCACCAGCTGATTTTGCTCTCAGCGCTCTGACAGCCCTCCTTTCACACTTCAGACAGCTTAAGTGGTCGACTGAGAGCCGATCGAAGAGTTGACCAAAATTCATTGTGTGGTGCATAACTCAATATTCCTGTTTTCTTCACGTTGGGCCGTTTCGGGGCTTTTGTTCCATCACACGCGTTGTTGATCAGAGCTCCCATTACTGGGAAACACTGACAGAACCTGAACAAATGAACCCCAGACAGTAAATGCATCCTAAAAACCGTCTGCCCTGTAATTACATACATTCACAGTCGTTTCCATACAAACAAGTTGTCATATTTACGGCCGAGTGTTGAAGCTGCTGAATATGAATGGCAGCTTGTTTTCTGTGGATGCAACATTAAACCAGTCAGCGGCTGTTTGAGAGCGGCGAGGCATTCTTTATTAAGAGTCAGAGCTCAGCGCCGCCGTGATCACGTACGACCAAACTGCACTGAGCTGTCTCAGCCATCTTCCAAATCGAGGGAAAGACTGCGAGGCCGTAACAGTTTCAGAGAAAGTCAGAAGACCTAACTGTAGGACACAAAAGTCCCAAAACAAGTCTTATATGTAAAATCAGCTATTAAAGACAGGCATGCATGACGAAGAACAAGAGGAATGCTGGGAAATGACCACTGAGAACAAAAATGGGTCAAAGGAAAACAAAGGAGACAAATTCAGCAAATGAAGAGGAGAAAAGTGGCAAAAACAGGAAGTGAAAACTTAAACTCTGGGGAGCAAAAACGCCACAGGTCCTCTGATGTCCAGCAGAGGCAGCAGTGAGTCAGTCCCATGTTAAAACGTAACCGATACAAAAACCCTCCTTTAGTCTGTATCGATTGTTTCCGCCTTTATAACAACCATATGGGGT